>NC_053022.1:211163258-211535003 GCF_003073215.2 Triticum urartu | reverse complement strand
AAATTACTTAATAAATATGTTTGAAAAAATCACATGGCGGTAGAACTGGAAGCGTGTCAACAAGGACCCAAATGGTCATATTCTTTTTGTCAATGTTAAGATCACCAACATCGTAGGTGAGAAGCATAGCCTGATGAAAATCATACGCCTTGCAAAGTGCTTCCCAATTCAGGCAACCAAAATTGGATGAGTTCAAAGAATTGTTTAGATTTACAGCAGAATCATAACCATGATGGGGTCCTTAGTTGAATTATCTTTGTCTCAATGCTTTCATGATCTTCAAAACCCTTCTTCTCCAAGACACAGCGTCTTGCATGGCAAGGGATAAGCTAGTCGAATTGTAAAAGACGAAAATTACACGTTGAAGAAGCAGAGAAGTCATGCAAAAAATAACAAAAAACACTTGTCATCGTTGCGTACCGTTTCAACATCGAAGGTCTCTTGGAGCTTGATGCTGAAGCGTCGACCTTCTACCAGGTGAGGCCTGTTGCACAGACCGCACTCATCTTCGGAGTACTCGCACATAGCGAATTCCCTTTCGTGGTCAGACATTTCCTAATAGGTAATTAATAATCCATCATCTAATACATATATAGTAGTTTGTAGCAAAGATCATCATATAACAACTAAAACACCTAAAATTTGTAGTTTGTAGTAGTTTGTAGCAAAGATCATCATCGAACCTAGTTTGTAGCAAAGATCATCACATAATCCATCGTCGAATACATATATAGTAGTTTCTAGCACAGACCACACTTTTCTTTTGCATTCAATAAGCAAATAACTAATATGTAATTAATAATCCATCATCGAATACATATATAGTAGTTTGTAGCAAAGATCATCATAAAATATCACTAATACATCTCGAATAATAGCTCCTCTAGGTTCAGTGGGCCGCGGTGGACACCCAAAGAGAAGGAACCATCACAGGATCATAGCTCCAATGAGATCCTTGAAGAATCTGCCAGGTATTGGAGAACCTGATGTCCGCCAACGCAACCATGTAGCACTGGACGTGCGCGTCCTCCTCCGTAACACAATGCTGTACCACCTGCGCAGGGGACTCAAGCCTCTGCACCGATGCCGGCCCACGTGACCGCCACAAAAGACGCTCCGGGTCAACGACGGGCTGGCTCCTCACTAAGCTGCACTCACCAGAAGGTAGCACAACCCAGTACCATCCCGGCGGAGCCCAGTCCAGGACATGGCCCCTCTGCTCAAGCAGGCCTCGTCCGCCGAGTCGACGACGAGGATGCGGGATAGGCATCATCGACGTCGAGGACAAGATGCTTAATTATGAAAACAAAATTAATAAAACTTAGAAAAATTCTGCATGACCTTTGCTAAAAGTAGGACATATCGAGCACCTAAAATTTGCCAGAACATAAACGAAACGACATTTCTGGCAAAACATAGGCCACTCGGAAAATTTTGACATGTCCAAAATGTGACATGTTCAAAATATGACATGTCCACCGCGAATTTGCATATAACAGGAAAAATTGCTTTAACTAAAAAAATAACAACAATTGTTTTAACTAAAAAAATACCTAGAATTCTGTTAACTACACCTAAAACAACTAAAACACCTAAAATTTTGTTAACTACACCTAAAACAACTAAAACACCTAAAATTCTGTTACATACAGCTAAAACACCTAAATTCTATTAATTACACCTAAATAAAAACCTAGCTAAATTTCTATCCTAACTTCAAAACCTAGTTAATTTAAAAACCTAGGGTTCATACGAATTAACTAGGGTTCATACAACCTAATCTATCCTAGCTAGGGTTCGATCATAACCTACATTATTATAAGAACCTATAGGGGGAAGAGAGCCCACGCGGGGAGGGCGGCCGGAGTAGGACGCGGGGGTGGCGGCCGGATCAGGGGATTGAGGGATTCTGAGCGTGTGAGTGTGAGTGAGTGAGAGGGGAGGGGCACGCGGGAGGAGGAAGAGGTGGGCTTAGCAGCAGCGCGGTTGAGGAGGCCCAGTGCTATAGCTAAAGCTGCAACAGGGGGCCGAGAGCATGGACCATCAACAGCAGCGCTGGCCGGGAAATCCCGTGCTACAGCTAACATGCGCTTGCAGCACTGGTGTTGTCCGGCGCTACTGCTAAATAGCAGTAGCGTGGGGTCTTTAGCCAACGCTACTACTAAATTTATACCTATAAGCATTTTCCTAGTAGTGTATATCTTCGCATGCAAGGAAGTGCCTCCTTATTGCACACAAAAAAATGAATACTCCCCCTGCTAGCTGGGACCCAGCATAGTGGGAGGCTGACTTGTGGGCCTACTAAGTTGACAGGGACGGAGGGCTTTGTCAACTTAGTAAATACAAAGGATTCTAGCTCCAGTTACCATACGATGTCCATCCAACGGCCGTAGTGCTTCTTCAACCTCTGGTCTTCTTGCTCCAGCCGCCTAGAGCAGCGCCGGTCGTGCCGCCTGCTCCTGCCTCCCGTGGCTAGCTGTGGTGCCGTGGAGGCCTCACCGCCCCCTACTACTCCCACCGCTAGCCAGGCCCTGCAGTGATGATAGCCTCACACCGCAGCCGAACCACTGAACCCTCGTACTCCCCTCCGCGTGGGCTTCCACTGCCGCGTCTTCCCCGGCTCTGCGTCATCCCCTTCCTAGGCCTCGCCGTCGTCCACCGCCCTGATGCTCTCGGCGCGGTGTGGTCAACGTGGTCAAGGAACGACTTCCATCGGAAGAGTACTGTACGTGGAGAGGCTGACGGTCAGGTCCACGGCCGCAGCAAGGAAGTGCCTCCTTATTACGCGCAAAATAATGATTCCTCCACCAGACATCAGGGACCCACCAGATAGGCCCCCGTATTTGGTGAAAAAACGTTTCCCCCCTGACTGCTGTGACCCACCAGCTAGATCTTCGCACACAAGGAAGTGCCTTATAGTCGGGACCCACCTGGTCAAAGCGTATGTAGCGTTGTCACTCTCGTCGCGAAAGTGGACGTACATACGATCGGTCTATCTATAGGCTGCAGTGATGAACTGTGGCTGTGCAAGGAAGGGCACGTGTCGTAGTAGAGGCGCACATGTGTCATAGTAGAGGCGCGCACGTAGCATGTACACGTACATACATCGGCCAGGGTGCAAGAAAGTAAATACAGCCACGTACGTACATACGGGCGGAGTCTCCAATGCTTACTCGCGCATACGTACGACCAGGGCTCGTGTACATGGTTGGGTCGGAATGGAGAAACTGCGTCATCTCGTGTTCATGGGAGGCAACAGAATGTGTCATGTTCATCGAGAGGCAACGAAACGCGTGCTTTTCGTCGGGAGCCAACCGGCTTGGACAGGCGATGGAAACAAGGTCCGGCGTACCGCAGAACGGAGGAAACGGCCTTATGTTTGACCGGTTACGGTGGAAACGGGATCCTGTTCATCAAGAGGGGTCTGGCGTACCGCAAAATAGAGGAAACGGACCTCCTATGGTGGAAACAGGGTCCTGCTGATTGGGAGGGGTGTGGCGTACTGCAAAACGGAGGAAACGGACTTGTGTTGGAGCGCTACGGCCGAAACGAGGGTCCTATTCATCGGGAGGGGTGTGGCATACCGCAAAACGGGGCTCCACGGGATACTGTTTATCTCCACCGTCGACCTCCTCCTGCCTCCATGGGCTACTATTCATCCACCGTCGACCTCCTCCAGCCTCCACCTAGGACTGTTCATCCACGGGCTCCTGTTCATCCAGCCTACACCGCGCGCTCCTCCACCGGCTACTGTTCAACCAGCCCCCTCCACGGGGGTCCTGTTCGACCACCCCTCCATGGGCTACTGTTCATCCAGCCCTCCACCGGCTACTGTTCAACAAGCCCTCCACTGGCTAGTGTTCAACAAGCCCTCCACGGGGTCCTGTTCATCCAGCCCTCCACGGGGTCCTGTTCATCCGCCGGCTCGATCGATCGGGGTACTGTTCATCCAGCGGCACCGGCCTCTACTACCATGGGTTCCTGTTCATCCAACCCCCATCGGGAACTGTTCATCCAAACCCCCCAACAAGGATCATTGTTCATCCAGAGGTAGCATCGACTGGCTTTAGTTAGCCGCAGTAGCGAAGGAATCGCTCGATCGGGTTCATTTAACAGCCATCGATCGATCGCGCGGGTTCAGTAGCGCGTAGCTTGCAGTGCAATCGCTCGGGTTCAGTTAGAGCCCAATGCCTTGCTCGGGATCAATTAGAGGCCAATTCCTCGCACACATGCGCGTATGTACAAGAGAAACACACATCGCTCGGCCCCGACCACCCACCGTAACCGGGAACTCCCCGATATTTTCCTCACCCTCGCTTCTACCACGGTTTTTTCCATCATGAATGGCCCAAAGAATATCATGCAGCTGCGTCTCCGGTCCGCCCAGGACGAAAAGCCCATTTTCTGTCATGATTATTTGACATAGAAGTAGGACCCCACCACATCTATGATGATACCGGGTTTTGTCACAATTATGGTCATAGAAGTGTCATAAGTATGTCAGAAAAAAATTCGTTCGGCCCAAAATGTCATGGATGTGTCTTTTTTTTGTAGTGAAGCACACCGGTAGAAAAGAGAAATAAGGAACACCATGTGAACCTTGGATTTTGCAAAGCTTTGAATGACGAGAACAATGTACAAGAAGGAATTGGAACCACTCTGGTTGAAACGAGATAAACAAGGAACGAGGAAGAACAAATTCGAACATCACTCCGGTTGAAAAGAGATGCAAGACTTGATAAGATGAAAAGAACTTGAGTAGAGGACACCACACCATATAAATGGATAAACAAGCAAAAGAACATGATCTTGACAAAATGAGATGATGGACGGAGAAGAAAAATGACAACTCCTACCAAAATTGAATTTGAAGATCATCCTTGCAAAGAAGGATTGAACGGAGTTGTTGGAAAGTCAACAATAAAAAGATATAATTCCCGTCGACTTATGGAAAACATCTCAAAATTATGAGGTGAAGACCAGCCACTAGCGGAATCAATTGGTTGAGATCAACGAAGAGATGAAAACTCTTTCACTAAGAGGATAGGAGAAAACTTGGATCATTGATAAGCACCACAATTAGCACAATCCTTAAGGAAGGCCTTAGGTGAAATCTTTACCATGATAACTCCAATGAAGAGATGATGGATTTAAAATACATCATTCTTGACAAAATGTGAATCATGAAACACGAAGAGAAACTGTCAAGAGTGACATAACACCATCTCAAAAGGTAAGATAGAAAGAATTGCATTTTGTAATGCAAGATGAAGAATGCTTTTTCTTTTCCAACAAGGATGTTAATGAACACTTGAAGAAGGAATTAAATCCTTAAAGAACCACTCTATTGATCCTTTGAGAGAACTCTGACAATAAAAGAATGATCCAATGAAAGGAAATTTAAAAAGAACAAGACGAAGCCTTGCAATGATTTAGATGGCGCTTCAGGGTGAGATAATTGAGAGAGCTTGGAACTCTGGAAAAAAGGAAAAGATGAAACACTAGAACTGACAATTTATTCATCATGAGCAATCTCCGGAAGAAAGGATTAAATCACCTTGTTGAAATAAGAATAAGAGTTATGTCATGCTTATCCTCATCAAGTTTAATTGATGACAAACAGATTTGGCATGCAACTTATTCCTCTTGAAAAAAGAACAGAGCAGAGAAAAAGCACAACTTGGGAAGGTCTTCAACGAACCACCGGTAGGCTTTAGGAAAGAACAAATGAATTGATATGATACCAAGAGAGGAGTAATCTTGAATGGACCATCGTAAGACTTTGAAAACGAACAAACAAAAGAGAACAAATCACTAGGAAGAATTAGAAATGAATAAGATACTTGAGGGAATTTAGATAAAAGAGAAAAACGAGATCATGAGCTGACTAAACAATATTTGAATGATGCACCGACAAGAAATAGGAATGAGAGCTGAACGTTGAGAATGATTAATATTCAGAAATGATGGCCTTCGGATGATCGAGAAAGGATTCAACTCCCGAAATGCATCGGATGGGTGAAAAGAATTCTCATAATCGAAAACAATTATGAGAGGATGGCATCAAGCCTGAACTACACATCTTCAAGAAAACAGACCAAGATTTAGGAGAAAAAATATTCTTCGATCTTCAAATCTTGAGAATGATGATGAGGAACACCACCATGAATTGTTGAGGCACTCTGGAATGAATAATAGAAATGTTGAACCAACGATGAAAATAATTTGAGAATTCATTTTGAACCGAGTCATTCTTACATCACATTTTAAAAAGAATTTGAGAATAGCTCCGGAAAAAATTAGAAGAGTCAGGTAAGATCCTAGGAAAGGACCTGTGGGTTAGGGCCCACACAAGAGAAACACCGTTGAAATTATTTTGAAGAGAGATTGCATCGGTTGAATCAAATGACTTGAATGACATAATAATCTCCAAATAGCTTGAACGGATTAAGAATGGAAACATGAATCTTCTGAGATATCTTCAGCACTCCGGATACAAGTATTGCAATGTTAATGATCAAGAGATGCTTGGATAAGAACTTCCAACATGAGAAAGCATTTGAACCGAGGAAAGGGATATGATCAACACCAAAAGCTTGAATTGAATCCACTGGAGAAGAAATGAGAACGAAGAATGATAAACTCGAAGCTTCCTTAGTATCTTCCTGAGAATCACCAGATAAGAACATTGACGGAAAAGAATGGAGAGATTTCCCATCAATATGAAGGATGCTTGATTAAGAAATCTGAGTCCTTGAAGAAAAGGGAGGGAGGGCGGGAAAAACAAAGACAACTTCGGACGAATGAAACAAACACCGTTGAGAGAACTTAGAATTGATCTCGTGAATGGGGAAAATGAGAGGATCATCTTGACAAGAAGTGCACCGGTTGGAAAAGAATTTACATGACAATCTCGATAAACAAGAAGGATTAGCATTCCCATAGAAATATGAGAACATCGCTTAGAATAAGGTATGGAATCAACACTTAACATCGAAGCAACTTGAATACCATAACTCAAGACGAAACAAAGGATTGGCTTGCAAAATAAGCCAGAACAAACATATGATAGAGAATTCGTCCGAAGTTTTCGTGGTGGGGCCCGCACAGGCTCGATCATACAACACCATCATGTAAAAGGCCGTGCACATGACATACGAAGTGTCCCCGAGTCAGCATAGCCAAGGACTCTTTAAGACACAACGAGACCATTGTAAAATCAACCGTGGACAGGCGGACTACTAGACGTCGAACCCAAATCTCATATCATGTATCTCTCCGAAAGATATCCTAGGTAACTTTCCCACCTATGAACTCCTGAAACTTTCTGTTTATGCAATCTGGTGTTGGGGATACTGGGAGACACAATATATCACACAACTACCAAGCCCTGCGCTCCAACTGTAATCATCCTTCAACACATAATCAAGAAACCTTCAGAAATCGTGTACCACAAACCTTCGAAAACATCCGATATACTAGATGTGGCAATACATCAGATTGCTCTCCCTAGTACTGAGTGTCGTCAAACTACTCTCACCACAAAGAGTATAGAAGCGTTTTCGATGTCGGCGACCTCTGGTATTCCAGAACTGAAATGATAAGTACCGTGACAAAAACACTTTGGAGCTCAACTCCCGGGACACTTTCACAACCCCTAAATGTCAGGAGGCACCAAGACATATTTCCCGTCACAATGATATCGCAACGATGCAACAATACCCGCGTGATCCTAAAAAATGAGTGAAAAAGAAGAGAGTGAATTCAAAACATCTATGTCAGGAGTCCTCACCAGAGCGAAGAAGGGGATAAGGAGTAAAAAGACTTCCTACTCTCCGATATAACTAAGTCTCAAAACAGTTTTTCTTCTAGACTCAACAATGGCAGCGGTTCAATCAATCAAGGGGGCTCCTAAAGTCGGTAAGGGTTTGATACCAACTTGTAGCACCCAAGATGCGATTCTATCCCAATCACATGATGAACTCATGATTGGGGCACAACCGCATTTCGAGCGCATAGCAAGGTGGATATCATTACAACATACCATGTACGGAATAGATGATAATACAAGATAAAGGCTTACACTCGCCACAAGTTACAACATGAATACAACAGTTCATCAATACATAGCAGTCATCATACAAAAGAGCAGGATCCGACTATGGATGAAAACAAATGAAAAGAAGAACGACATCCACCCTGCTAGCCCAGGCTCCCGACCCGGGACCTATCCCTTGATCGAAGAAGAAGCAGAAGAAGAACTCCAAAAGAAGCAAGCATCACGCTCTCACGTCAAAGCTTCGCATAACCTGTACCTGCAACTGTTGTTGTAGTATTCCGTGAGCCACGAGGACTCAACAATCCCATTACCATGGGTATCAAGACTAGCAAACTTTAATTGGTGTGGAAAAGGATAAGTGGTGAGGCTGCAGCAAGCAGATAAGCAATATATAGTGGCTAACTTATGAGTACAAGAGTATGATGAGAAACTACACAAACGGTCACAAAACTAGTAATGATCATGAAGTGATCCTGAACTACTTACGTTCAAACATGACCCAACCGTGTTCTTTTCTCGAATGCACCCGAAAAGAGACCGTCATGCTTATGCATGCGGTTGGTGTATTTTAATTGAGTTTAGTTCAAGTCCACCACAACCGGATATTAAACAAATTCCCATATGCCACATAACTGCAGGCACGGCTATCGAAAGTGTAAACCCTGCAGGGGTGTCCCAACTTAGCCCATGACAAGCTCATGATCCGCGGAGACAATGCTCCATCGCGGGACCCTCCGATCAGACCCGGAATCCCGGTGCACAAGACATTACGACAATGGTAAAACAACTCCAGCAAGACCTCCCGGTGTGGCGACATCCTGATAGTAGCCGGGCGTATCTCGTCTCAGACCATGTCCAGATAAGCGAAGCGTACATGATCCAGATACCCCAAATTTTCTAGGGGCAGTCCTGCATGGTGCTCTATTATGGGACCAACACCATCAGCACTGGCCCCCCGTATTAGGTTGAATAACGAACCTCGGGTAGCGCTAACTCCCTATGCGTCAAATTTATTATCATGTTTAGTTATTATGTTGAGAAAATGGTAAAACCAATATTGGGCCTTTCTGTAAGAGTTTTATTCAAAGCAAACTGTCAAGAGGGGCCCATAAACCCTCACCGTGTTGGGGACGCAAAATCAATGAACATAACACCGGTATGACGGAAACTAGGGCGGCAAGAGTGGAACAAAACACCAGACAAAAGGCCGAGCCTTCCACCCTTTACCAAGTATATATGTGCATTAGTTAAATAAGAGATATTGTGATATCCCATGATATCCATGTCCCAACATGGAACAAAATGCAACTGCACCTGCAACTAGCAACACTATAAGATGGGCTGGCAAAGCAGTAACATAGCCAAACAACGGTTTGCTGGGAAGGTGAAAAAGGTTAGAAGCTGGTTCATGGCAATTTGAAAGGCTTGATAAATAAGTGGTAGGTAGCGCGACATAGCGATAACATCAAGACAAGTAGCATAGCAAAGATAGTAGTGAGATCCAAGGTGACTGTCATCTTTCCTGAAATCCCTCTATGAAGAAGAACGAGTCCATGAAGTTGATGAACCAACATAGTCGAACGGGTCCACACAATCGCAACGTAACCGGAACTATCGAGAAGAAGCACAACCGGAAAGAAGCAAACGACATGGTAAACAACCATCACATAAACATGGCAAGATGCACAATCAAATATGATGCATGTCCATTTTAATTTGGCATGGCATGGCAAAGTGCAACAAACAATAGTACAAGTTATGTGGAGCTCAATATGCAAGGAGTTTCATATTGACGAAACACCACATGCAATTATTTAGTTCTCTCCCGTTTATGCTACACAACAATATTAAATGTTGTTAAACATGGCAAGATGTGAAGCATAAGTAATCTACACATTTTAGGAAATTTAAATGAGGCTGGAAATAACAAACAACAATTCCGGAAATCCCCATGTGCATAATTTGGATTTGGTACTGATCTGCCCTAAAGCATATTTTAGAGTTGTTAAACATGCAAAGTAAGTGCATCAAGTTAATCTATGCATTTTTCTACCCCATTTACATATAAAGTTTATTTAAATCGGAGCTACGGTTAATTAGTTATGAAATAAATCATTCTAGCATGTTAAACATTTTACACATGAATGGAAGTTGGATATTATGAAACTAGACAAAATTCTAAGCATTTTACATGTATAAATCATTTTAATCTGATGCACGGTTGTGGAGTTATTATATGCATGATCGACAAGTGTTTTTCTATAAAACTGCAAAACACTAGATAATAGACAAATTCGTCCAGGAAAAACACACATGAGATGGCCTGAATCTGGAACAGGGCAGCGGCTCGGGCTACAGGAACTTGGGAGGCTCACCATGGTCTCTTGGCCCGGTCGGTGGTGGAGGGCGTTGGCTGGGCCAGATCACGAGTCTAGCAGGTGATCCACACGCGTGGTTGCCGTGCGCTTGATGCAGCGCCACTTCATCTCGCTGAAGAAGAACGGCGGTGGCGCCATGGAGACAGGAGGTAGGAGGTCACAGCGGCGGGGCTCTTCCCGGCCAGATCGTGCCTGATCCCACGGGAACAAAGTGAGGGGATCCGATTCACGTAGGAGGAGACGAAGCAGGGGCTTGAGGTGATGCGCTTGAAGGAGGCTGTTGTTTCCTGAAGAAAAGACAGAGAGTTCAGAGAGAAACAGGGGAAGGGGAGGAGAGAGAGAGACGCAGTGGGATGGCAAGGGCCTGACGGGGCGACCTGAATGCTCACCGACGAGGTCAGCGGCTGCAGGATCGGGGTGAGGAAGGGCACCGGTGCTCGGAAGGGACCCGAGGCGTCGGTTGGAGGTCCCGCACGGACGGGTGGCTCCTCGAAGGCGTCTGCTTGGAGCTCCCGCGGCAAGCGAGGTGGAGGGCGCCCGGAACGGAGCAGATTTGGCGAGGGGAGGCGGAGCAGAGGCAAGCCGGTGGCGTCTGGATCCTGTTGGCAGCCTTGGCGTTCGTCCATGAAGGTCTCCTATCCAAAGGAAATGAGCAGAGGGGATGAACAGAGGGAGAGGAAACCAGAGAGTGAAAGGAAGGGGAAGGGGAACGAGTAGGCCCTGGCTGGGCCGCTCCGACGACGGGATCCTGGTTGCTTCGATGGTGGTGTGGTCGGCGGCGGCGGCTATGGAGTGACCTACTCGGGGGTGAGCGAGAAGGGGGTGCGGGAGGATCCAGTACCTCGATCCATTGAGGATCGAACTTTGGCTGGCTGTGCGAGGGTTGGTGGAAGAATGGATTGGGAGTTGGAGGCTCGGGCGCTGGTTGGCTGATGTCTGAAACCGAGGTGGATGCCGTATGGATCCCAAGTAAGAAGAGACAGAAGGAGCGGCGGCCCGATGGGACAAGGGCCAAATTTTAGGGTTGTTGTCTAGGAGGTTGGTCTATATATATAGGAAGAGGCGGGAGTTTGGATCATCCGATTTTAATTGGAAGGTACAGATAAATAGGTTAGGAGGTTCAAATGAGAAACTGATGATATTTTAGGGATGATCCGGACCCATCGATAATGACAGCCTGATTCTGGTTCGGGAAAGTTTTCGGACGTGCGCAAGGGGTCTATGCACTGCGCAAAGAGGGTTAGGCATTCACGGTCAAGAGGGAAGCGAAAACCCGATTGGTCTGGAACGGTCAATGAAGGCAAAACGGCTAAGAGGGAAGGTGATGCAGGCAAAGGGAGAAATGTCAACGACGAACGAATGCAAGTTTTTAAAAAATGAGGGCAATGAAGTGCCAATGCAATGCAAATGATGACATGATGAATGCAACAAACAAATGAAACACGCGGCAACATTGAAAAACATGGAGCGTCAGTCTTGGGTCGTCACAGGAAAGTCCATATGCAAGTTTTAGTTGTTATTAGGCAAATGGTAAAACCAATGTTGGGCCTTGCTGGCAGAGTTTTATTCAAAGCGAATTGTCAAGAGGGGCCCATAAACCCTCATCATGTTAGGGATGCAAAATCAAGGAACATAACACCGGTATGACGGAAACTAGGGTGGCAAGAGTGGAACAAAACACCAGGCAAAAGGCTGATCCTTCCACCCTTTAACAAGTATATAGATGTATTAATTAAATAAGAGATATTGTGATATCCCAAGATATCCATGATATCCATGTCTCAACATGCAACAACCTGCAACTAGCAACACTATAAGAGGGGCTCAGCAAAGCGGTAACATAGCCAAACAATGGTTTGCTAGGATGGTGGAAAAGGTTAGAGGCTATCATGGCAATTGGCAGGCTTGAAAAACAAGTGGTAGGTAGCGCGACATAGCGATAGCATCGAGACAACTAGCAAAGCAAAGATAGTAATGAGATCCAAGGTGACGGTCATCTTGCCTGAAATCCGGCTAGGAAGAGGACCGAATCCATGAAGTAGACAAACCAATGTAGTCGAACGGATCCTCACAATCGCAACGTTACCGGAACTATCATGATGAAGCACAACCGGAAAGAAGCAAACAACATGGTAAGCCAACAAGCTTAGTCACGGCATGATGCACAATCAAGTATGATGCATGTCATGAAACAAACAACACTACAAGTTAAGTGGAGCTCAATATGCAACGAGTTGCATATTGACGAAACACCACATTCGAATATTTAGTTCAATCTCGTTTATGTACACAACAATATTAAATGTTTTTTAACATGGCAAGAGGTGAAGCATAAGTAAACTAACTATTTAGGAAAGTTTAAAAGAGGCGGAAAATCCTCATGCACATATTTTGAATTTGGTACTGTTCTACCTTATACACAATTTTAATGTTGTTAAACATGCAAAGTAATTGCACCAAGTTAACCTATGCATTTTCTACCCCATTTACAAATAAAGTTTGTTTAATTTGGAGTTATTATTATTTAGTTATGAATTAAATCATTTTAACATGGCATTTGAGCAAATTAAATGCAAACAACGTTTAAACATGGATGAGAGTAGCATATTATGTAACTAGACAAAATTCTAAGCATTTTACATGTATAAATTTTTTTAATATGATGCACTATTGTTGAGTTATTAAATGCATGAGCTCTGATGGTTTTTCTGCAAATCTGGTGCTCACTAGATTAATAGGAAAATTGGTTCAGAGGAAAAAAACAACACAGGCCGAATCTGCGGGCTAGCACAACAGGAGGAAAAACAAAAGGAGGGGCGCTGGGGTGTGGCCTCACCCAGTGGGCCTTGGACCAGTCGCTATAGAGGCTGGAGGAGGCCGGCTGGAGCCTCACGACGAGAAGTCAACGCGGGCACTGGCAGGGGCGAACGTGGCGATGGGGTGCCACTGGATCAGCTGCCCGCAGTGATGCAGAGCAGCGACAGAACTTGGCGCGGCTTCAGGGGATCGTGGGTCAGGCGGAGGTCAGCAGGGCAGCAGTGGCTTGATCCGGGTGCGAACAAGGCAGGGGAAGCATCTCCCATTGGTGGTCATGGCGGCTAGCTACAGCGAAGACAGAAAGGGCAGTGAGAGAGACGCGAGACAGGGAAGGTGAAGGGGAAAAATGCAGGAGCGGCGGCAAGGCATCTCATCGGCGACAAGGAGGAGCTCCGGCGGTGGTTTGGAACGACAAAACAGGCGGATCAGGGGACTTACGGCGGAGCTCGGTGCCTCGCCTCGCTGGAAGATGAACGGAACGGCGGCGACCGGCCCTGGTTCATGAGCAGCAGAGAGAGATGGTTAGAGGAGAACCAGAGAAAAGGGGAGAAGGGGACGCAAGGAGATGGCGACCTGCTGGTGGCTTCTGCTACTCGAGCGAGGAGGCTCGGGGAGGGTTGGAGACGTGCGAGTGCAAAGGTCTCCGGCACGGGAGGCTAGCGAGGCAGGGGGAGCTCGATGCCAACAACTTCAGGAACGAGGCAAAGGTGGCAGCTCTGGTTGGTGGGGATCGGGATGGATGGATTGACGGGACTGGGTGGTCGCTGAAATCGAGGAGGGAACGAGAAGGCTGGTTGGGTAGGTGGATCAGGAGGGATCCCGAGGAAGAAGGGAACCGACGGTGATGGGACAAGCTCCCGAGGAACAAGGAAGAGTGGTTGGCGGCGGGAAAAGGGAATAGGACGATGGGACAAGTTAGGACTAGGGTTAGGTTGTTTATATAGTAGGTTGATTTTCGGTAGGGGTTACCTCGTCCCTCCAATCGCAATCCGGCGGTCAAGAATAAATAGCCTAGGGGAGTCTAACAAAGAATCGAAGATATTTGAGGGATTTTTGGGGATGATCCGGACCTAACGGTCATGACTGCTCGGGTCGGGTTCGGGGCAGTTTCAGACGCACATATGAGGGGTCGATGAAATGTGCAGAGAGGCTGGACATATAGACGAGAGGGGAAATCGGAGACAACAGGGTTTGGCAAAAGGCTACGGAGAAGATAAGAGAGAGAGAGAGAGAGCGCAGCCCAGCTGGTCTGAGAGCAGGTCAACACAGACAAGGGAGAAGAAGCAACTACGAGCGGATGCAAATTTTATGAAAACATGTGGATGCAATGCTCATGATGACATGATGAATGCAACAAAGAAATAAAACACACACATCGACAAGGAAACAACTAGAAGGCTTCGGGAGCGTTGGTCTCCGGTCGTCACACTGCTCTCCCCAAGGCGACCGTGCCGGGCTTCAGCACTGCGTGCCCACTGCGATCCCTTCCTCAATCCATAGAAGGAGGAGTAGGGTTTTATGATTCTCAGTGGCTGTAACACCCCCACTGTCATGCTACAGTAATCCCTGAGTTCAAGCTAATCATTTTGCTAAGACAATGCTTAATCATCTTGATCGATATCTCATTTGAAACTCTTTCACTGAATTCAAATCCAATTTGCACATGAATTATGAAGTTGCACAAAAGTTGCTCCAAAATAGGTCATCTTTTACCCAAAATTGCATAACATTCAATTGTTAAGGAATACAACCTCACTTCCAATCCAAGATGGACTATAGCAATTCAAAAGATAAGCAAATTAATTGCTTTTCCATTTATGCAAAATTCCATTTATGCAAAATTCCATGGCGGGGTCTATCCTTCCGTCCTCGGATGGCGCAATTTGCTCCAGATTGAAGGCCAGAGTAGTTGTAGGTGTGATCCCCGAACACTGTCCGACGGCAGAGCTAAATCATGCTCGTCGTGATCGTGCGACGCACCTAACACGGGCTCGAATCCGTCGAAGATCAAGTCTCCACGGATATCGGCAGTGTAGTTTAGGTTTCCGAACCTGACCTGATCGCCAGGGGCGTAGCTCTTGATCTGCTCCAATGGCCAAGCGAGTTGGCCCACAGTGCGAATCCGCCGAATACGAAGATCTGTCCGGGGAGGAAAACCTCACCCTGGAACGCATCGTTACCGATGATCGAAGGGGCCATTGAGCCTTACGGTGACGGCACAGTGGAACTCTTAATGAAAGCACCAATGTCGGTGTCAAAACCGGCGGATCTCCGGTAGGGGGTCCCGAACTGTGTGTCTAAGGCGGATGGTAACAGGAGGCAGGGGACACGATGTTTACCCAGGTTCGGGCCCTCTTGATGGAGGTAATACCCTACGTCCTGCTTGATTGATCTTGATGATTTGAGTATTACAAGAGTTGATCGACCATGAGATCGTAGAGGCTAAACCCTAGAGGCTAGCCTATGGTATGATTGTTTGTTGTCCTACGGACTAAACCCTCCGGTTTATATAGACACCGGAGGGGCTAGGGTTAGACAGAGGCGATTACAGGGGATGAGATCTACATATCCATATTGCCAAGCTTGCCTTCCACGCCAAGGACAGTCCCATCCGGACACGGGACGAAGTCTTTAATCTTGTATCTTCATAGTCCAACAATCCGGCCAAAGGATATAGTTCGGCTGTCCGGAGACCCCCCAATCCAGGACTCCCTCAACCAATCAATGAGTTCCTCCACCACGTCATCATTCAGATCGGGGTAAGAATAACGGGGTCGTTTCCGGTATGATCCCTCCATGGAGAAGACGATCAAACAATGGCAAAAGGAAGGGTGAAGGTAAATGGAGGAGGGAGGAAGAACGTGCGACAGCAGTTCCAAATCGAGAGGGAAAGGCGAAGAGTCGGTGGACGGTTGCCATGGTACACGAAGAGGCGCACCGGCCTACATAGACATCCGTTCGTAAATTGTACAAAAGGACTAGCAGTCCTCTCACTGACATGTGGGAATGGGACCACATGACAACGAAGAGGCTAGTGGGGAGTGGACGGTTGCCACAGAGGTCACACACTGACAACAAGGCCATCCTATCAGACCTAGCCCCCGCGCGGGATGGCTTCTGTCCCCCACACCAGCGAAGCTACTTGGCACCCCCACACGATTGGTCCGCCACGCCGCTAGGCCAACTCCAGCGTGTGCAGCTCGTAAGCGCGCTCACTCAACCCACTTTTCCTCGACGCCCCTGAGCTACCCAACCACGGCTACGTGTTTTGCGCACTCGGCGGCCGGATTTGGAGCAGATCTGGTCGGGCTTGAGCTCAGCCGGTTGTGTGAGGCCGCGTCATGCCATGGACTGGCCGGGCACCGGGCCGGAAGGCCCCATCAAGGCGGCAAGGCCGAATGCAGGTACTGACTCCTCCTATAGCCGCTTGGATCTATACCGTCAGCGGTCCGCTGGCAGATACATGAATGGCGGTCGGCCGGGCTCGGTGCTGACCCAAAAGCTCGTTAGCGCTCGTAAGCGTGCTCGCTCAACCGATGGGGTATGTGCTACTTTAGCTTCGGTTGCGCTCTTGGATTAGACTTGTTGTGCTAACTTAAAACTTTATTGTGTAGAATGGATGCAAGTTTTGGTATTGGGAAGAAGAGTACATAGATATATTGATAGAGCGCAATTTAGTAGATGTTGTAGCACTTTTAGCTATCATAGAGGCTAGAGATGAGACTAGTGCACTTGTTGATAGAATAGAGGCTACACATGAGACTAGATGCGAGGAAGCAACGTCTACTTCTTTACACTCGAAGAAGAAAGAAGCACGCAAGATCGAGCCTCCGCAGGTCAACAATGAATGCATCGAGAAGGCACTAATCCAACTTACAAGAGCAGTTATGGAAGTTGGATATCTTATAAAATGTATTCTTGCGGTTCTTGTTTTCTTTGGTCTTGCTTTTCTAGTCAAATTTTGGTGATGTATTTCCATGTACCAAAAATCAATGATGAAAAAAAGATATGTGTTTGCAAAGAAAAATGTACGCGGTCGGGATGCGTCCGCGTGTTGGGCGCACGGCCACCGCATCCGAGAAATGGCCCAGACACGACTCCATTGCCCTACCCAAACAGACAAAATCTGGGAAAAATGGAGGTCCGTTTGGGGTCGTGCGTTGGAGTTGGCCTTACAAGTGGGACCGCAGTTGAGGAAACCGACTATCGGTAAACCCCCACCTCGCCCGTTGCGCGTTGGCTGAGTTAGAGAAATGACGAGGTTGAAGAGATAGCTATAGCACAGACTCCAAGAAATATGGTGTCAGATGGAAGTCATGTTGGTGGCGTGTGCCGTACTAATGGACGCGAATGCTTGTTCTGGCCCTTGCCACCCTACCACTCCTATATAGTAGTAGTATCGAGGCACTGGTTACGTACAGTGAACACATTAACATATGGCCCACCTCACACTATGGCCAAATTTCCTGGAGTCTGTGCTAGGTTAAAAAGTGTTCTTTGTGAGGGTGGGTGGCTGGTCTCAAGTTTAAAACTTGTTGTATTACGTACGTAGACGTAGAGATAATGCATCATGTGAAGCTAGTACAAATAGTGTACTATTGTTGATTGTCCTCATCTGATAACCTGTTGCAATGCACGTACAATTATGTATTCGAAAAATATTTTTTGCCTCGTCGCTGCACCCACTTAGAGAAGCGACTCGAAAGCCATTCATAAATTTAGTATGTTTATCACAAGCACATCATTTTATTACATAAAACAGGTCATCAACCCACAACGACAATGAGGATACATTATAAATACTAAAGTTTTCATCACACAACAAATAACAAGAAATGAAACGAACTTCAACTCAACCAATCCTCGGCGTTGGAAACACTTCCTTTGAACCACAAGTGATTCTCTGGGAAGGGCCAGCTACTGTCAATATCGAGACCTGCGCAGGACTGATCATCCAGGTTGAAGCGGCCTACTATATCAGGACCAGGGTAGGGAACCACCACAACGTCCGAGGTATAGATACAATTGCTTCTCATAAATGGTATTAACGTTGTGTCAAAAACAGTTGGATCGCCTTTCGCCATCATTGGATAGTTTTGTCCAAGGAAGAGCGAGTTTTCTCCAACACTATCAATACTGTACCAGGGAGAAGATGTTGGCGCTAGCACACTAGTATCCATCCCGAATACCATGCAACGGGTGTTGGAATAGGTACGGAGAGTGCGACCATGGGAGACAACACCTGCTTCCTTAGTAGTAACATCAGCCGTGGGCTGTATATAAACAAGAAGGGGTGATCCATCGAAATAAGTTGACAGGTGCCACTGAGTATATGGGCCCTCCTCCTCCTCATGCTCATGATCAACACCATAGTCATCTCCCCCTTGGTTACAAAATATTTCAAGTATAGCTGGTGGAATGTTCACAGGACCTTGGAAACACAAGAAGAAGGTTAATTAGTAAAGGGAAACTTATTAAACCGCATGCATGTGGATGAAGCAATTATAATTATGGTGGAAGACAAACGTACCGAAACTACAAGGATCCCATGCAAAAACAGTGCCATGAGTGGTGGTAGCAAAAAAACGACCCTCGTATTGAATTGCATCACAATACACATCCGTGTATAGAAACTGATTTTTGAGCAATATCCATCCAGTCGAACCACAAAGGACGGCAACAAGCTTGTCGAAGATCGCAACAACTCCATAATTCCTATAATGCCAAGAGCGATTGGGAACTCAAGAAATTGCTTTCTTTCGCAGAAGACAGTCACCATGATCGTATTTGAACATGCGTAGAATACCGGTGTGCTCAACCTCTGGGCAGTTTGAGATTTTTGGAAGTGGAACCCGGTGATGAGTGTACACATTCACAAGTTCCCACTCGCAGTTGTACCCAATATAAACAACCCAATCTCCATTTGCACCTGCCCAAGACTTGCCCTCAAGTGATGGCAACTTAACATCATACGTATCTTTATAAAGCGGCATCAACTTGCACAAGACGAGGCCTTCGTCGTCCGCACCCATGCGAACATGGTTATAGAGAAGAAGATAAGGGAGATCAAACCGCTCCTGGACCCTTGGGTTCCTTGTAATGATGTTATTAGTTGAGTTGAGAATGGTCTTGAACGAACCTGCCATGCTAGCCGAGGTGATGACGTCGCACCGATCAATGAGTTCCTCCACCACCTCATCTTTCAGATCGGGGCAAGAATAACAGGGTTGTTTCTGGCTTGTTCCACCCATGGAGAAGACGATCGAACAATGGTAGAAGGAAGGGTGAAGGCAAATGGAGGAGTGAGGAAGAGCATGCGACAACAGTTCCCAATCGAGAGGGGAAGGAGAAGAGGCAGTGGATGATTGCCACGGTACACGAAGAGGCACCCCGGCCTACATAGACGTCCGTTCGGAAATTGTACAAAAGGAGTCACCATCGTCTCACTGACATGTTGGAACGGGACCACATGTCAACAAAACATGGTGTGTCGTTTCTCGTTCAAAATGCAATCTGGCCATATTGGCCCGAAGTGCCGCATTATTTCTTGACTTTATTTTTTTAATGGCATGTCGTTCAGTTTTGAAGCACGTCTAACTGGTACTGTATGCAGAGAAAATATAAAGTACTCTACCACTACTCCACCTCTAGTACTAGTAGTATAATATATATATATATATAGGCTGGAGCTTCCGCGCTTTCTTGTTAAGGGCTGCCCACTTGCTTCTCAAACTATCACCCTCTCTCCAGATCTAAAAAACACGGCCTCTCTCTCTCCTCCCCGCTGGTCACAGATACGCCAGGGAAGGAAAGGACGTGCAGCGTTGATGCACTCCTCGTTGGCGAGTGAGGTCACGCACAGACGACAAGGCCGTCCTCTCAGACCTATCTCCCGTGCGGGATGGCCTTCGTCCACAAGCTCATTATCATAGTGTGTGCAGAGGACGACGACCACGAGTGAAGCCACTTCTCGCCGACCCTTAGGTATGCTACCTCTTTTTGAACCATACCCTTGTTCTATTGCCCCATCTGCCACGTCGCTGCATATGGATCTTTTTCCACTCCACCATCTTCCCAATTTGCTATCCTCTGCTCTGCTGGTCACACAGACGAAAAACCTTAATTTTCACTATTGAAGGAAACCCTACTTCATGCAGACTAATCCATGTCTGGGTTGAATAAGGAAAGGAAGGGAGACTGTGATGTCCAAGAGAGTAGGCATCAAACCTACATCTAGGTTGAAAAGGGGAAAATTTGTAGCTAAGGAACGAGTCTTGTGTCTCTTGGTTGAAGAAGGGTAGAAAGGCATGACAACACAATAGAGAATGACCAGGTCGATTGGTTTGTTGTTCTCACATAGGAAAAAGGTGCCTGAAGAGAACAAAAATGGGACGTAATCCACATATGCTGCCTGGATATTTGTTGATCTATGGAGGTACATCATACTTGTGCGCCCACTGTCTGAATGGGCCTCCCATTCTCTTATTGCCACTTTTTTCTGTTAGTATAATGCCAGCAGTCAAGTCAAGCAATGCTACTGCTAAAGTGATGCCACATTTAACTAATGCCGCACCCAATCTAATACCACCAATATATTTAAGCAATGCCATTTAATGTCACTGGATTATTTCAGGGTTAGCTGTTGATTGTGGATGTATTGATGATTTTTTAGCTAAGGCATTCTAATGCTGTTGCACTGCCAGTATACCAACGATGAATCTTGTTACTACCTTCAGATTTTTGCACTATTAATGCTTATAGATTACATACCTCACTTTCATGAGATAAGTCAATTTTTTTTGTACAGTGTCAAGAGGAAAGGTCAAGAGTGGGCACCTCCTCCTCCTCTGGCTGTTCTCTTGATTCGTTCGATCAACTTTTTATGTTTGATCGATTATCAAGATTAGGATAGCAATTTTTAGGTTCCCTTGAGTTCGAAATGATATTTACCTTGAAGGTACATGGTTTGCAATTTTCTTATACTGTCATTAGTTAATAATGCTAGTTACCTTCAGACTTTTGTTTTTGGTTTAATGCGCATGCACAGCTAGTATAGCAATACTGAAACTTGTTACCTTTACATTTTGTATTGCTAATTCTTATAGAAATCTTCTAGTGCTAGAGTTTATTGAAATCTATTCAGTAAAACCATTGTACTGTACCCTATAATAAAATAACTACTCTAATGTTGCACTAGCCACTGGATTAGTGTATATTTGTACTATTCAAATGGTGTTGCATTAGCGTATAGACGTAAATAAAGTGTGGCAAGCTTTCCAAGATATGTGCTGAAGAAAACTACTACTTGTTTTTCTAAATACTAAATGTTTGGGTACATTAAATTGAATTGATGAAACGTCTTATATTAGGGAACAGAGGGTGTAGAGTTCACTCAAATTCTCCCGGTAAAGCTAGTCACACCTTTGTTAAAATTAATGTTCATTATGTTATCGGAGGAGGTCTGTATGTTTGTCTCTAATGCCTGTCGACTACATATCTGACATCATGATGTAATGATAAGTCATTTCCTTTTGTACAGTGTCACTGAATTGTCAAGGCGGTGATGTCATTTTATTTTAGTTGAACTGCACAAAATATGCTTAAAAGAAGAGGAAAGGTCAGGAATCGATTATTATTTCAGAAAGAACTATATATGCCTTCCTGACATCAGCCGTTGTTGCCTTATTTATTCCTTCAAACAGGTGGTTAGAAACAGTATTGCTACCTTTTCCCATTAAGAAATTGGAATGCTTATATTTGTGAGTCTATGCTTCAACTAGTGCCACTTTTATAGTAATCACACTTTCAATATCTATGCAAATAGGGATGCTCGATTTGAGTGGAACTACACAAAAAGTCCAAATGGTCCAACATTAGGAGCATGTTTTCTTCCAAACCTTTATATCCAATTGGTGGCACTATGAGCTATTCATTACGAAGGTACATGGTTTGCTACTATCTTGCTACTCTTTTTGTACTGTCATTAGATAGTAATACTAGTGGTTGGCATGTGAATTTATTGGCAGGGTGGACCTACATTGGAGGTGCAGGATAGGATTCAATGATTGGATGCTCAATTTCTGTTGTATCGATTTCACCTCTTCCATCACTGCGAACATGGATATCCTTGGTCTGATGAAGAATAGGCGCTATATTTCTGCTCTGAACCAGCAAAGCGATTTAGTATGAAATTGTCCAGGGAAAAACATGACTGTATCAAATTGTCTAGTGCAAAACATGGTAGATGCTAAGGGGAAGAGATGTGTTTAAACCGAAAATACAAGGTGGGGTATATGTTTACTAGCTGATTGATATTTGTGCAGATAGAGATGCCTGCCCGTTGCTATTTGGCAAACAAACAAAGTGACCACAATTTTGGTTGAACTGCACAAGATAATAGTATAGTCACTGCATGCAGTGCCATTTGAAAATAGACATAGAAAGATTGGATAGTCACTTCATGGACTACAGAAAAGTAGTAATGTACTATTTATTGGCCAACACTAGGTGCTTCATTGCTTTGGTCTGATTATACAATGGGCATCATTTTTCCAAAGTTAAAGTTTGTATTCCGAAAATATTCTCGCCGTGTGATGGAGAGAAGACCAAATCATATTGAAATGGATGTTCCTCCATCATGTGTGGTTCATTCTCATGGTTCCAGCTGTTGGTGAAACCACTTACGTTTGCAAGAGGAATTGTAGACTTCACAAACAAATTTGTCTTTCAGTCTGTACTGAATGTTGGCCAAGAGAAGCATCCATATTAGTAGGAAGAACATATGTTTTTTCTAGATCTTTGCTTTGGAGCTACATATTTGTATATGATCTGTGAATCATTGAGATGCATTAACATGTTGATCTTATGTATGGGAATCATACTAGTTGGTTTTTAATTTGGGCTACTCATGTGAACATATTACAGTGCCTGGCCTATGAGTCTTGTGTGAACATTTCAAACGGATCGACTCTTACTGCTGTGTACAACATGATCCTTATTTCCGTGTTCTCAGTGTTTACAAGTTACTAACAGTTCCTTATTTCTGTTCCCTCAGTGCTTACAAGTTACTGATTGATCACTAGCTAGCCTAGTAATGCGCTCCTGGCAGTTTTAGTTGCGACGCAAGATCCGAAGTGGCAGTTTTTTGAATAAAAATGCCTACCTCTGGTGAAACTAACAAGCTGCTCTGAAGAAAATGTCATGCGAATCTGAAGAAACTGCTAGCAAAAACGTTCGCAAATGCCCTATCTCCCAGCCAACGTTCGTCAGCTAATGCGATCGTACACGTACACCATCTGACCTACTCGATCCTACACGTACACTATCTGACCTACTCGATCCTACACGGATAAATAGCAGATCACACACGTACTACCTCCTTTCCGGTTTGCAGGGCTCAATTCAAGAAACGACCTACTCGTTCCTACACAAATAAATAGCGGATCATGCAGGTACTAGTATCTCCTTTCCAGTTTTCAGGGCTTAATTCAAAAATCTCACCAACCAAGGTACTCCCTCCGTCCGGGTTTATTAGTCCCGTGAGCCAAAGTAGCGAGACCAACGCATGGCAATAATTAACTACATGCAAAAGTTTAAGCCTAATTAATTCCAGTGATTTAAGTGGCTGCATGGGTGCCCTCCACTGCGACCCGTTGCATGCTCCTCCACGTACTGGCTGCGAGCGATTCTGAGTGGCTACATGCAGCCGTCCATAATTAAGGCAGCTAACTGCTGCGAATAAAAGATGCGCTTTAATTGTTGAGGCCTTCTATATCCATGGAATTTTATTGACAAGGAGGGAGTACCTCATCTGGATGTTTCGATTGCACTGACGGGACGGGATGACACAGTCATAATTTCAGATTTTTCTAGTTTTCCGCGACAAGCTCGAGCGCTAAGCCATGCCTGCTTATGCATTGAATTCCGATGGCTGCGATGACCACCGCGTTTCCCGTGACACACTAGTTCGCCTACCTTCTGCCTATGATTATTGTTTCCCGGGCTTCTTCCATGGCACCATCACCCAACTCGCCCTATCCTCATGAGCCCCCATCGGCCCGACATCGCTCACCACTTATCCTCGCTCTCACCACGTCCGCCATGCCCCCACCCGTCCATGATAGGCGACACCGGAGGCGGTCACTGCCAAAACTAGTGTTTGGTTTTTCACCGGAAAGTAGACGGAGGGAGGAGGAATTCTATGGGTCTTTAGATGACAATGTGGAGTATGAGGAGTTGTTGGAGCGCGACTGCCTGGCGGAGGAGCAACGTATTGCTGATTTAAGACATGGAGCAGCAGTGCACCGACGCTCTGAGTCGCGAGCAGAGTGCCCGCAACTGGGCCGACTACGTGGAGGCCGGCGCCCGGCAAATAGCCCTGTGGGCTATCGGGCACGCACGCGTTTGCGACGCCGAATTTTACTACAAGCTCGTCAAGTGGGTTTCCCGCTTAGAAGATGAAGCTTTGGTGGACCATGCCGGCATGGAAAGGGCCAACACGCGCGAGCAACACGCCGTATCACACCTCTGGCAAGTCCGAGGCGAGGCGGAGGACACCGTTGCCGGCGTTTATCGTGTATCGCATATGGCGGACATCATCGTCGTCTAGTTAGCTAAGAGTAAGTTTGTACTTGTACACTACTAGACTATTAGTGGGAGTAGAGAGTTAACTTGGCTACGATGGTTGTGAACGTGGAAGTTCAGTACTCTATATCTGGATCAGACCTATTACTTTGCTCTGAATGTTGATCTTTCCGTTTGAACGTATGGAATGGGTTGTTACTTTTTTAAATGGGTTGTATTTGTCCGCCACGGGTTTAGAGGCTGACTTGTGGGCCTACAAGGTTGACGCATACACAATCAGGAGATGATTGTACGTGGAGAGGATGATAGTGGGGACCCACCAAGGTCATGGAAAGATGCAAGCAAGTGCCTCCTTATTTCAAGCCAATAATAAAAATGGCTACTCCTAATGGATTTCTGACATCTGGGTCCCATGCCATTATCGATGTAGTCAATAAACGAGAGAATTTCACAACTAGAAATGCCACTACAATTTCCGAACATTGAAAATGCCATCTCATGCCATTTCCAGTGGCATTTTTCGAAGTCTGGAGTGGCGTTTTTCAAAGTTTGGAAATTGCAGTGGCATTTTTCAAAGTTTGCAAAAATTGCAGTGCCATTTTTCAAAGTTTGAAAATTGCGGTGGCATTTTTATGAATCGCCATAATTGGAGTGGCATTTATCTAATTTGTTTTTGAGACGAAAGCAGGGTGTCAACTGGGCTGTGTGGGGGCACTCTGGCCTGTCTAGACAACCTTTTCTTTTATGTTTACCACAGACCAACCCAGTGGGTTTTTTGTTCTTTCTGAAAATGGCTAGCCTAGTTTGTTTGTGATTTGTCAAGTAAGTCACTTTGTCAGGCCTATTGGGCTGCAAACTTTCAAGACGAGGAGAGCTTCATTCGGCTGGCCGAGAAAATGGCCTGACGGTAATGAGAAATAGGCTGTACATTTTTAAAACACATCAAACCGACAATTAGTTTCAAAATTCTTTTTTTTCATTTCGAGATTTTAAATTGCATTGACTTTTATGCATGGAAAATTTGTTGGTTTTTATATTGATATACATTTATTTTTAAAATCGGTTTGAATGTGACTCGAAATTTCGGGATTAAAAGCAGTTCGGACCGCACCGAAATATGCAAAATTTCATATAATTTTTTAACTGTGGCCACAATATGGGCTGTAATGCTAACAAAATGAATATGGGCTCCAAAAAAACCTTAATAATTAGCAAATGGGTTGTAAATTAATAGAAATAATGGCAGATGGGCGGTATGCTGTTTCCCACGGATTTGAGGCTTTCCTAAAAAAAGGTTAACGCACAAGCAGTGACTGTTGGATGTCCATCCAACGGCCATTGTGCTGCTTCAATCTTTGCTCTTCCTTCTCCAGCCACTCAAACAAGCATCGATGGGAGCGCCTACTCCCTCCTCCCACGCCTGGCTGTGCTGCCGCGCAGGCCTCACCGCCCCATCGCTGGCCTAGCCATCCCTCTACTCACCCACACCTACTGTTATTCTCCGGCGATAGCAACCGAACCAGTCAACCCTCGTACTCCCCACCGCGTGGGCAACCACTGTTGTGTCTTCCCTGGCTCCATGTCATTCCCTTCGTAGGGCTCGCCGTCATCCCCCGCACTAGTGCTCTCGGCGTGGCGTGGTCAACATGGTCAACGAACAACATCCATCGGAAGTGGACTGTATGTGGAGAGGTTGACAGCTGTGTCCACGGCCGCCCACAAGGAAATGCCTCCTTATTATGCGCGAAATAATGATTCCTCCACCTAATATATGGGACCCACCAGAAGGGCCTCAGTATTTCACGAATAATACGTTCCCCCCGCTGACAGCTCGGATCCACCAGCTATCACTACTATGGAAATCCTTACCAGTAGCGCTGGTTTTTGAGCTACCAGTAGCGCGGGCGCCAGCGCTACTGCTACGACGCTCCAGCTATTTTGTAGCAGTAGCGCTTGTTTAGGCCAGCGCTACTGGTAAGTTTAGATACAAGTAGCGCAGCACTGGAAAGCGCTACTAGTAAATGAGCGCTGCTGGTAATATTTTGGCCCGCGCCACTTCTAAAATCTATGTTCTTTTTTTCGTATTTTGGCGTTGTACATGTTTAAATAGATATATCTTTTATACAATAACAACTCATCATGAACTAGTCTGTTTAAATAGCATATTCATTACCACTTGTCCTCACCACCAAACAATTTTCGTCAATGAGACATCATATAACAAGTTGGTCACTAGTCATAATCACAACTCCTCATCATCATCAACTCTAACACATTGTAGCACATAATAACACATTCTAGCTAGGACCTACTCCTCTCATAGGACCTACTCTACCCTCTCTTTGGTAGAATATCATAAAACAAGATAGGCATTGACTCTCCATTAAGGAAAATGGACTCTCCATAATAAAGAACAGAGATCATTCTGTTTCCAAGTCTTGGCCTACGCACAATGTTGCTTCCAATTAGCTCTCTACGATGGTCGAAACATTTTTTGAAATTATTTATTATCATGGCTACCTCACTTTTAGAAATCCGATATGGACATGAGTGATGTGGAAACTGCGGATGACCTGGCCATCGTGGCCGTAAGCTCATAACATCAACGCGACCTCTCGGCAACATCAGATGAGGCACACAATCCATCAGGATTTTCTGTTCAAAAACATAGTAATAACTTTGTAGTTAGCAATGTAGTTTAGTTTTAGAAGAATTTATGCAAAAGATGCACGGATGTCGTAATAGTAGAAAATCTTACCATGCTATCTCCATTGTTGTTACCGTAGTTCAACACTTGCACTAGTGGCACGTATTGACCATAATGTGGAGCAGTTTGATAATAGCTATTGTAATTCTCAAGATCAGTAAAAATACGATAAGACCATCTTTCTCCTTATAAGTTAATTGTGCTTCATCATTGTAGTAGTAGGTTTTGTCTACCATCTTCCGTACATTTTTTGAAGAATGAAAATAAGCTGTCAACTATTTTGAAATAAACAATATAAATTACTTAATAAATATATTTGAAAAACTCACATAGCGGTAGAACTGGAAGCGTGTCAACAAGGACCCAAATGGTCATATTCTTTTCATCAATGTTAGGATCACCAACATCGTAGGTGAGAAGCATAGCCTCATGAAAATCATACGCCTTGCAAAGTTCTTCCCAATTCAGGCAACCAAAATTGGATGAGTTCACAGAATTGTTTAGATTTACAGCAAAATCATAACCATGATGGGGTCCTTAGTTGAATTATCTTTGTCTCAATGCTTTCATGATATTCAAAACCCTTCTTCTCCAAGACATAGCGTCTTGCATGGCAAGGGATAAGCTAGTCGAATTGTAAAATACGAAAATTACACGTTGAAGAAGCAGAGAAGTCATGCAAAAAATAACAAAAAACACTTGTCATCGTTGCGTACCATTTCAACATCGAAGGTCTCTTGGAGCTTGATGCTGAAGTGCCGACCTTCTACCAGGTGAGGCCTGTCGCACAGACCGCGCTCATCTTCTGTCACAGCCCTACAATTCTTCTTTGTAATTAGTTGCATCAGTGAGTGGCATCCATGCATCATGTTTAAATTCCTTTTAAATGTGAATTGGGGAAAGTGGAAAGCCTCAGAGATCATTTCGAAAAATGATCAACATTAAAAATTGCTTCAAACAAACCCAAGAAAATGTTGCTCTTAAGCTATAAAAATATTGGGAAGAAGTAAAACTCAAACCAATATTTTTGGAGTCTCAGGGATATTTATTTTGGGCCTTTGAAATTAAATCAATAAGTATTTGACTTTTGGATTATATTCATTTTATATAGAATATATTTCAAAAGGCCCTGAAATTATTTATGTGCCTTTGGAAAAGTCCATAATGGCAACATACAGATATTCATGAGGTTTTGCCCTGCTTTGATTTACTTTGAATTTGAATCAGTGGCAAAATAATTAAAACAAAATAGAAAACAGAAAGAATTAGAGAGGACAGAGAGAGAATGACTCACCTGGGCCTTACCTGTGCCAACCTAGCACTGTTGGCCCAGGCCAGTCATCGCCTACCTCCTACCAGGAGGACAGCGCGCACGTGGCCGACGCGCGTGAGCCCGTGCCTCGCCAGCTCCTGCTTGCCGCCGAGGGTCTAAACGCCTCCACGAGCGCCACACAACACTCCGGCCCCTCTCTCTGCTCCCCCGTGCTCATCCCCTCCTCTCCCTCGTCTCTCTCTCACAGCCGAGCGCGCCCATCGCCGCCGTCCTCTACCACTACGCCAACTGAGCTTGTATGGCCTCCCCACCATGCCAGAAAGCTCCGTCGTCGAGCTCTACGCCATCTCCACCGAGACACACGGCGCCGGACGCCCTGGAACACCGTCATCGACGCCATCTTCGTCGTCTGCACCGACGGCCGCCGTCGCACGATTCGTCATCGTCAGTGCATCCCCGACCTCCCCCTCGCGCTCGTTAGCCTCGCTTTGAGCCTCTGCACCGAACCCCTCTCTGACGCTGTTGACCTGATGACGTCACACTGGTGTCATACTGACGCAGTAAATAATTTTCTGGATTAAATTTAATCTAGGAAATTCCAGAAAATAGTTATAACTTCTAAAAATCATAGAAAATCAACCGTAACTCCAAATGAAATAAATTATATATGAAAAATTATTAGAAAAATCCAATCTATCCATCTGTACCATTTTCATGCATGTTATAACAACTTAAGGCTACTGTATAGGACAAATCAAATGAATGGTATTTAAATAACCACCTGTGGAGTCCGAATTTGAACTTTGGGTTTAAACCAACTTCATTTAATTGTGTTGCTAGTTGCATTAGCTCAATCAACAACATATTGCCATGTCATTATCATGCATCATGTTGTGCATTGCATTGATTGTGTTCCTTCTCTATTGCCGGTGGTTGTCCCCTCTCGATAGACATGTTCCGACGATGAGTTCGATGACACCGATGAAGAGCTATACTATCTTCAGAAGTGCCAGGCAAGAAAAAACCCCTTGTTCATTCCGATACAATCCCACTCTCTCGCTCATGCTCTATTTTGATGCATTAGGACAACAACGATTCAACTGTTACATGTTGCGGTAGTTGAACCCCTTTCCATTGCACGACCTGTCATTGCCATAGTAAATAGATGAAACCCACTAGCATGAGTAGGAGTTGTTTGAGCCCTGGTGTGCCTACTCATTCATGCTTGTTTGTCATGCCTGCTATTGCTTAGAGTTGAGTCAGTTCTGATTCATCGGGAATGAATTGGAATGGTGATGAACATGTCCTACTGTGTGTGAGCTAAGTGTGTGAACACGATTTGGTAAAGGTAGCGGTGAGAGGCCATGTAGGAGTACATGGTGGGTTGTCTCATTGCAGCCGTCCTCAGGAACTGAGTTCTGTGTTTGTGATCCATGAACAGTTACTATGACACATTGGGTTCCGGTAACTTGACCCCTCTCGACTTATTAATCAACTTGATCTCTATCTAGGAGTTGCAACTAGTTTCTGTTGTTTGTAGGTAGTGTTAGTAGTCTACCAAGTGGCACCCGGTACAGGTGGGCTTGGGACAGACTAGGCACAGTGGCACGGTGTACCAAGTGGCACCCGGATGGTGGGCTTGGGAACCCTGCACACATCGTTTGGGGTCGTGAGTGACACCCGGCCGGATCTCCTTGCGTATGGAACCCGAATAGGCGATAAACCTAGACTAGAGACTTGTTGGTTAGTCAGGTCGTGGCCGACTCCCTCACCAGGCTTCCGCTTGAAGGTTGTTGAGATACACAACGTGTACATGGTGGTAAGTGGCGAGAGCGTGTGTGAAGAAGTACACCCCTGCAGGGTTATCATTATCTATTCGAATAGCCGGATTCCACAGATATGGAAACTTGGACCCCTTGCATAGTTCATAGACAAATGAAAGTGGATACTCTAAAATGCGCAAGATAAGCGTGAGTGCTATGGATGGCCTTCTTGTAGGGAGACGGGAGCGGATCCATAGTGGAGTATAGATATGGTGAATATGTGGACTCGTGTGCGCCACCTCAAAAGAGTTACTTGCAGTCGTAGTTCAGGTTAGCCACTGAGTCAAAAGCTGGATTGCTGCAGTTAAGCCCCACCATCCCTTTTGTTGATAATGATGCATATGTAGCTAGTTCTGATGTAAGTCTTGCTCGGTACATTTTGTACTCACGTTTGCTTACTTTATGTTTTTGCAGAGAGACTTCAGTCTAACTAGTAGTTCCGCATGGACTTCGACGTTTAGCTCGTTACCTCAGCTATGATCTTGTACCCTTGGGAGGGTCTTGTAGATAGTCAGGCTTCTCAGCCTTCTTCATTTGTAGTTGTCTGTACTCAGACATGTTAAGCTTCCGCATGTGCTTGACTTGTATGCTCTGAATGTTGGGTCATGAGACCCATGATTGTAATATCTCGCTCCTCGGAGCCTAATGAATAAATACTTGAGTCGTAGAGTTATGTTGTGATGCCATGTTGTATTTACACATATCGAGCATATTGTGTGTATGATTGAAATGCTTGGTATGTGTGGGATCCGACAACCTAGTTGTTTATGCTTGGTAGCCTCTCTTATGGGGAAATGTAGTCTTGTGCTTCCATGAGCCATAGTAGTCCGCTACAGCCCGGTTCACCGGAGTCCTGCTAGCCCAGCACTACTGCTCCGGAACACTTGACTGGCCGGCATGTGATTCACTTCATTCCTGTGTCTGTCCCTTCAGGGAAATGTCACGCGGTGACATCCGGAGTCCTGCCTAGCCTGCTATAGCCCGGTTCACCGGAGTACTGTTAGCCTAGTGCTACAGCCTGGATTCGCACGCTGCTGACCGACATGCTCGATGTTGATTCATGTATGCCTGTCCCCATAAGCTAGTGCCACTTTGGGTTCACGACTAGTCATGTCGGCCCGGGTTCTCTGTCACATGGATGCTAGCGACACTATCATATACGTGAGCCAAAAGGCACAACGGTCCTGGGCCATGGTAAGGCGACACCCCTGGGAATACCGTGCGTGAGGCTGCAAAGTGATATGAGGTGTTACCGGCTAGATCGATGCGACTTGGAATCGGGGTCCTGACAGCTTTGGTACCAGAGCCTGACTGCCTGTAGGATTACCAAGCCAAACTGGTCGAAGTCGTGTCTAGAAATGCTTTAGTTATATAAGGGAATTGATTGTGGAAGGGAGTGTAAGGCTCTTTTTACTCCTTTACCTTATGTCCTTCTGATCTGAGTCATCCTCTCTCTTCTATGGGGATTAATGTAACGCCCCGGGCACACCTGCCGGTGGTCGTCACTCCTGGCAGGATCTAGACTGGCCCCACAGATCAATACTAGTCTTTTCTGCGCACTTTGTCCTCACTCGTGCGCACCCGGGAGCAACTACCCGTTCGGTCACCCATCCTGACACTACTCCAAGCTGAGCACACTTAACTTTGGAGTTATGTCCGAATGGGCTCCCGGAAAAGAAGGAATTCCTTATTGATATGAGTAGTCGATCATCCCTAATAAGTCAGGCTATCACATACACCCCCACTCAGAGGAACCGACGTCCTCGTCAGGCCACAGGAACGTTCCCTCTTGGCACAAATGTCTGTGCTTCTAGTCCGGTACATGTGCCATGCTTGGTGCCACGACGGGTCACAAACGTCATGAACAACATGACCACGCACCTGTCCGCAACCATCCGTGTAACCGTGAGGGTCGGCTCTGATACCAACTTGTAACGCCCCGGACACACCCTCCGGTGGTCGTTACTCCTGGTGGGATCTAGACTAGACCCACAGATCCATACTAGTCTTTTCTGCGTACTTTGTCGTCACTCGTGCGCACCCGGGAGCAACTTCCCGGTCGGTCACCCATCCTGACACTACTCCAAGCTGAGCACGCTTAACTTTGGAGTTCTGTCCGAATGGGCTCCCAGAAAAGAAGGAATTCCTTATTGATATGAGTAGTCTATCATCCCTAATAAGCCAGGCTATCACAATTAAGAACTAGGCTTCTCGTCTATCTATCAGCATCACGTGTTACTAATCCGTAGACTTATAGGATTGTGGTTTCAAGTCTCAGTTCAGCTTCTACTACTTCCGTATGTTCATAGCTGGCCTAAGAACCTTGTTACTATGATGTTGAGTGGCTATGCCATCATTTTGCAGGATGTCTCAAATCTTTTTCGAACATTTACAGCGGTTATGCTGTCCGAGTCATCCCAGGTTTCTAAACAATCTGATGCATTTGCAAATCATTTCTTTCCATTCCCGATGTCCTTTTGGTCAGAATAAGCACACTAATCAATGAGTTGAGGTACTCTATTGTCTTGACATATATGTTCGAGCTATTATTATGACACTAGGGTATCTTAGAGATAGTAATCTAGACATGTTTGGTGTTCCCTGTGTGATGATTCTGGCCACCATTCTCGATAGCATCTCGTGATGTTATTTAGTTAGTAGGTATTCTATTCTTGGGTTCTTGACCCAAGATTCACCCTACTTACCTCGTGTTGATAGTGTTGCTCGTACCTTTAGGATATTAGTAACCTTTGCGATAGTCCTTGAGGTCTGTGGTATTTCCTTCTTCCAAATACCATGAACTTCTTATGGCAGAAGTTCTTTTGAACCAAAAGATCAGAACCAAAGTGCTCTTGAGGAGTTCTCCATTCTAAATTGTGACTCTGCCAGTTCTACCTTTCCGCACGGGTTATCTGGAAGAAATGTTGAGCTTTGCTCGACATACTAATCTATGCATTCGCAACTCAGAAAATCATATGTTCCTTTGAGTTGTCCCCCTTCAGTTATATTCCGACCTTCATCTATCAATTGATAGTCAAGAGTATGTGAGCATTCGTTCATCGGTGCCTATCGTTCTTGTGGTCCATCAAGCCATTCTAGTTCGGAATGACTAGGAGAAACAAACTACAATACCTCATCCATTTCTCGGATTGGGTCAAAGCAGTTGTATTCCACAGATCAAATGCCAACCTAGCTTTTGATTCTGTTCTACCCTGAAGTGTTACCCACTTTATGTCAGGAATATCATGAGAATTGCACCATCTCTTATGAATTCTTGTTGCAGTGATACTTCTTGCCATCATTTTTCATTCCTCGGTTCCCATGTTATTGTAACTGGAATGCCGACAAGTGAATTGTGATGTGTGAAATCAATACTCCGAGCAACTCGTTGCTTTGTAGTAAATGGACAATATTCTCATTTTAGAGTGTTGATTATTAAATCATCATCCTAAGATTGATCGTGCTACCTAGTCCTTATTTCTGGTGCACTCTTCGATCAATGAGTGATGATTGTGCCAATCCCTCGCTCTTTTGATCATATCGTCTTGCCTTGAAAAACAATATTGTTCTCGAGCCTAGTAACATATCGGTGGTTCGTGATGTTCCGAATATCTTCTCGAAAGTATTACCAGGTTGTCACCTGACCGCTATGTTGAGTTCGTGACCATGTTGGTTTTCCTCCAAACCACCCATTCTCCAAGAATCTGTGTTGGATACCCCTGAGCTAGTTGGTTAAGCCAAACAACAACTTGGAGAGTTGGAAGATAAAAGCATGTCTGACTTAGTTCATGTTAAGGGATATCTTTGTGTGTGTGTGTGTGTTGAAGAAAGATGATATCTCCATCGATTGGTCCTCGTGATCAGTTGTTGGATCTATTGCCTTGTCAAAACTTTGACTTGAGTACGGGCTATCGTCAAGTCAAATCAGAACCAACGATGTTCGTAATGTTGTCTTACTCATGGTTGTTTTCCTCAAGCATACACCATTATATCCTTTGGGTCTGACCAATGCTATCATCTTGTTCACTTAATTGTGGAATTCCATCTATATGGAAGCCTGGATGGATTGTTGTTCAGCCCATTGACAATATTTTCATCCTGTCAATGATTCATATTGAAGATCTAAGTTAGTGTTGGAAACTTTTGAAAGCATTTTCTTCATGCTAGCTCATGAAGTATATGTTATGGTGAAAGAAGTGACTTCCCCTAATTCATGTGCATTCAATGCAAGTTGCCACCGTGAATTCGAGAAAGATTGTTTTTGTTTCCTTAGGAATCATCCCAAGTTGGTCATGCCTATATGCAAAGTACTATATGGTTTGATAGGTTGGCCGCCTCCATTCCATATGTGCTTCCTAGCACACCAAGCCACTGATTGATTTGTTCGAGGCGAAGAAGTTCCTTCTTAAGAATCATGACTTACGTAAGGACTACGATATCCTTGATGATGGTTCCCAACCTGAACTCGGTAGTGTTTTATTATAAGACTACTATGTGGTCATGCTTGTCTTGGACAGCGTGTTCACAGGTATGTAGCAGAACCAACTCATGTTTTGGAGTTTGCTATCGTAGTTCATTTCCTGAGAATCTTGCAACGTCATGTCGTCGATTTGTGTTGCAATTCTTCCTTTCAGACATGATGAGTCTGGAATATCCCGACACCAACCAGATCTGAATCTCAGGCAGATATGATGGTTGGAATGTTTTCCCAAGAACTATAATATTGATCTCTCTGTAACCCGGTAAAGTGGATGTCGTGGCCAACACACCCAGCCGGAAGATCTATCATTGTAGTATCTTGATTGAGGAAGTTGGCCACCTCCCCATAAGGACTTCGTAAGATTTACTCCGTCAGTTGTTCCTTATGGATTCTTGTGCTCCCGAAGTCCGACCTTTTTACTTAATGTTCTACATACCAAACCATATCTATAAATGGGGTACGCTAGCACATCAAGGAGAACATTAGAAGCGGAGTGCTAAATGTCTCTCGGTCGATCATCCAGATTTGCTTCTTGGCATTGCTAAGGAAAAATCTGAGAAAGTGATGTCCTGCTTTGCATCTGCATCCTCCATCACCGTTCATCATGGTAGTATGATGTGTTGCCAGGATCCTCGGCATGGATGTTAAAACCTTGATGAATACGGAAATGCTCAAGTTCTTGAGAGCACGCTCAGTCACTAGGTTATATCCTCGGTATCAATTGGAATGTGCCATCCATTGCCGAGTTGTCCTATAACTCTAGTTTCCTCTCCAAATTAAGTATGCCATTCTTTCGGACTCATTCAAATGATCAATTGTGATTTTCCTTAGGCTTGTATAGAGAGTTTCAATGATCTCTATATCAAAAGTAATTTTTTTTTTTCACTTAAGGGAATAATTCTACGAGTCACCTTCCCTGAGGTACTCCGTTATGGAATCATGACAATTTTCCCTCGCGACCTTGAAACCCTCATCAACTTGTTCTTCCGTCCTTTTTAAGCTGTGTTTTGTCTCTCAGCTCAAGAGATGTTCAACGCCTTATTTCGTGAGTTGCTCGATCTTTAAGGAGATCGATTTCTATAGAGTTTCTCTCTGTCGTCATCGTGTTGGACAAAGATCTCGAAGGAAAAGATGCCAAGATCATTATGTTAGGACGAATCAACATCTTCGATGAGGGCGTTTGGATCATGAAGATCATGCTAGCTTTGTGTCCCCTCTGTCTTCTTACCTCACGTCTTGAATCTCGGGACGAGATTCTTGTTTAGTAGGGGTGAGTTGTCACAGCCCTAGAATTCTGCTTTGTAATTAGTTGCATCAGTGAGTGGCATACATGCATCATGTTTAAATTCCTTTTAAATGTAAATTGGGGAAAGTGGAAAGCCTCAGAGATCATTTCTAAAAATGAGCAACATTAAAAATTTCTACAAACAAGCCCAAGAAAATGTTCCTGTTAAGCTATAAAAATATTGGGAAGAAGTAGAACTCAAACCAATATTTTTGGAGTCTTAGGGATATTTATTTCGGGCCTTTGAAATTAAATCAATAAGTATTTGACTTTTGGATTATATTCATTTTATGTAGAATATATTTCAAAAGGCCCTGAAATTATTTATGTGCCTTTGGAAAAGTCAATGATGGCAACATACAGATATTCAGAAAGTTTTGCCCTGCTTTGATTTACTTTGAATTTGAATCAGTGGCAAAATAATTAAAGCAAAATAGAAAACAGAAAGAATTAGAGAGGACAGAGAGAGAATGACTCACCTGGGCCTTACCTGTGCCGCCCCAGCACTGTTGGCCCAGGCCAGTCATCGCCTACCTCCTGCCAGGAGGACAACGCACGTATGGCCGACGCGCGTGTGCCCGCGCCTCACCAGCTCATGCTTGCCGCCGAGGGCCTGAATGCCTCCACGAGCGCCACGCAACACTCTGGCCCCTCTCTCTGCTCCCCTGTGCTCATCCCCTCCTCTCCCTCATCTCTCTCTCACGGCCGAGCACGCCCATCGCCACCGTCCGCTACCACTGCGCCAACCGAGCTCGAATGGCCTCCCCACCGTGCCAGAAAGCTCCGTCGTCGAGCTCTACGCCATCTCCACCGAGACACACGGCGCTGGATGCCCTGGAACGCCTTCATCGACGCCATCTTCGTCCTCTGCACCAACGGCCGCCGTTGCACGATTCGTCGTCGTCAGTTCATCCTCTAACCGCGGGTTCCGTTGAGCCCGAGAGCTCGTCGCTGCCGACTATGGCGCCACCGTGGCCAGAGCCCAAGAGAGCAGCTCCCGTGCGCGTCATCGTACCCCCTACTTCTCCAGGAGTCCGATGATCCCACCAGCGAGCTCCCCCGTGCCCTGTAGCCCCCGCCTCGCTCGGAGCCGTACTATGGTCTTCGCCGCGAGCTCATTTCGGCGAGCCCCGGCCACCCCGCGACCTTCCTCTGCCTCGGCTAGATGCGCAGGAGCACGAGCTACCTCCTGGTGCCCTCAGCGCACCCAGCCGCTGCCCCTAGCGCCACTCCGGTGAGCCACCACCGCTCTAGGTCGTCGCCGTCATCTAACCGCCGGCGCATCCGTCATGGGCGTCATTAGCGGCTAATGGCGCCACTAATTGAACCCACACCCACTGACACCGGGCCGCACACACTAAACTAACCCCTGGCTTTTTTTGTTTAACAAAACTAACTCTCTGTTAGTACAGAGCCAATGACATGTGGGTCCCAGTGTCAGGTTTGCCTGGGCTGACGCTGTTGACCTGATGATGTCACACTGGCGTCACACTGACGCAGTAAATAATTTTTTGGATTAAATTTAATCCAGGAAATTCCAGAAAATAGTTATAACTTCTAAAAATCATAGAAAATCAACCGTAACTCCAAATGAAATAAATTATATATGAAAAATTATCAGAAAAATCCAATCTATCCATATGTACCATTTTCATGCATGTTGGAACAACTTAAGGCTACTGTTTAGGACAAATCAAATGAATGGTATTTAAATAACCACATGTGGAGTTTGAATTTGAACTTTGGGTTCAAACCAACTTCATTTAATTGTGTTGCTAGTTGCATTAGCTCAATCAACAACATATTGCCATGTCATTATCATGCACCATGCTATGCATTGCATTGATTGTGTTCCTTCTCTATTGTCGGTGGTTGCCCGCTCTCGATAGACGTGTTCCGACGATGAGTTCGATGACACCGATGAAGAGCTATACTATCTTCAGAAGTGCCAGGCAAGAAAAAGCCCCTTGTTCATTCCGATACAATCCCACTCTCTCGCTCATGCTCTCTGTTGACGCATTAGGACAACAACGATTCAACTGTTACATGTTGCGGTAGTTGAACCCCTTTCCATTGCACGACCTGTCATTGCCATAGTAAATAGATGAAACCCACTAGCATGAGTAGGAGTTGTTTGAGCCCTGGTGTGCCTACTCATTCATGCTTGTTTGTCATGCCTGCTATTGCTTAGAGTTGAGTCAGTTCTGATTCATCGGGAATGAATTGGAATGGTGATGAACATGTCCTACTTTGTGTGAGCTAAGTGTGTGAACACGATTTGGTAAAGGTAGCGGTGAGAGGCCATGTAGGAGTACATGGTGGGTTGTCTCATTGCAGCCGTCCTCAGGAACTGAGTTCTGTGTTTGTGATCCATGAACAGTTACTACCACACATTGGGTTTCGGTAACTCGACCCCTCCCGACTTATTAATCAACTCGATCTCTTTCCAGGAGTTGCAACTAGTTTCTAGTGTTCGTAGGTAGTGTTAGTAGTCTACCAAGTGGCACCCGATACAGGTGGGCTTGGGACAGACTAGGCATAGTGGCACGGTGTACCAAGTGGCACCCGGATGGTGGGCTTGGGAACCCTGCACACATCGTTTGGGGCCGTGAGCGACACCCCGGCCGGATCTCCTTGCGGATGGAACCCGAATAGGCGATAAACCTGGACTAGAGACTTGTTGGTTAGTCAGGTCGTGGCCGACTCCCTCACCAGGCTTCCGCTTGAAGGTTGCCAAGATACACGACATGTACATGGTGGTAAGTGGCGAGAGTGTGTGTGAAGAAGTACACCCCTGCAGGGTTATCATTATCTATTCGAATAGACGGATTCCTCAGATATGGAAACTTGGACCCCTTGCATAGTTCATAGACAAGTGAAAGTGGATACTCTAAAATGCGCATGATAAGCGTGAGTGCTATGGATGGCCTTCTCGTAGGGAGACGGGAGCAGATCCATAGTGGAGTATTGATATGGTGAATATGTGTCTCGTGTGCGCCACCTCAAAGGAGTTACTTGCAGTCGTAGTTCAGGTTAGCCACTGAGTCAAAAGCTGGCTTGCTGCAGTTAAACCCCACCATCCCTTTTGTTGATAATGATGCATATGTAGCTACTTTCGATGTAAGTCTTGCTCGGTACATTTTGTACTCACGTTTGCTTACTTTATGTTTTTGCAGAGAGACTTCAGTCTAACTAGTAGTTCCGCATGGACTTCGACGTTTAGCTCGTTACCTCAGCTATGATCTTGTACCCTTGGGAGGGTCTTGTAGATAGTCAGGCTTCTCAGCCTTCTTCATTTGTAGTTGTCTGTACTCAGACATGTTAAGCTTCCGCATGTGCTTGACTTGTATGCTCTGAATGTTGGGTCATGAGACCCATGATTGTAATATCTCGCTCCTCGGAGCCTAATGAATAAATACTTGAGTCGTAGAGTTATGTTGTGATGCCATGTTGTATTTACACATATCGAGCATATTGTGTGTACGATTGAAATGCTTGGTACGTGTGTGATCTGACAACCTAGTTGTTTATCCTTGGTAGCCTCTCTTATGGGGAAATGTAGTCTTGTGCTTCCATGAGCCATAGTAGTCCGCTACAGCCCGGTTCACCGGAGTCCTGCTAGCCCAGCTCTACTGCTCCGGAACACTTGACTGGCCGGCATGTGATTCACTTTGTTCCTATGTCTGTCCCTTCGGGGAAATTTCACGCGGCGACATCCGGAGTCCTGCCTAGCCTCCTACAGCCCGGTTCACCGGAGTACTATTAGCCCAGTGCTACAGCCCGGATTCGCACACTGCTGAGCGACATGCTCGATGTTGATTCATGTATGCTTGTCCCGATATGCTAGTGCCAGTTTGGGTTCATGACTAGTGATGTCGGCCCGGGTTCTCTGTCACATGGATGCTAGCGACACTATCATATACGTGAGCCAAAAGGCGCAAACGGTCCCGGGCCATGGTAAGGAGACACCCGTGGGAATACCGTGTGTGAGGCTGCAAAGTGATATCAGGTGTTACCGGCTAGATCGATGCGACTTGGAATCGGGGTCCTGACAGCTTTGCAGTACTCGCACATAGCGAATTCCCTTTCGTGGTCAGACATTTCCTAATAGGTAATTAATAATCCATCATCGAATACATATATAGTAGTTTGTAGCAAAGATCATCATATAACAACTAAAACACCTAAAATTTGTAGTTTGTAGTAGTTTGTAGCAAAGATCATCACATAATCCATCATCGAATACATATATAGTAGTTTCTAGCACAGACCGCACTCATCTTTTGCATTCAATAAGCAAATAACTAATGGGTAATTAATAACCCATCACCGAATACATATATAGTAGTTTGTAGAAAAGATCATCATAAAATATCACTAATACATCTCGAATAATAGCTCCTCTAGGTTCAGTGGGCCGCGGTGGACACCCAAAGAGAAGGAACCATCACAGGATCATAGCTCCAGTAAGATCCTTGCAGAATTTGCCAGGTATTGTAGAACCTGATGTCCGCCAACGCAACCATGTAGCACTGGACATGCGCGTCCTCCTCCGTAACACAGTGTTGTACCACCTGCACGGGGGACTCAAGGCTCTGCACCGATGCCGGCCCACGTGACCGCCACCAAAGACACTCCGGGTCGACGACGGGCTGGCTCCTTACTAAGCTGCGCTCACCAGAAGGTAGCACAACCCAGTACCATCCTGGCGGAGCCCAGTCGCGGACATGGCCCTTCTGCTCAAGCAGGCCTCCTCTGCCGAGTCGACGACGAGGATGCGGGATAGGCATCATTGATGTCGAGGACAAGATGCTTAATTATGAAAACAAAATTAATAAACACTTAGAAAAATTCGGCATGATCTTTGCTAAAAGTAGGACATATCGAGTGCCAGAAATTTGCCAGAACGTAAACAAAACGACATTTCTGCCAAAACATAGGCCACCAAGAAAATTTTGACATGTCCGAAATGTGACATGTTCAAAATATGACATGTCCACCGCGAATTTGCATATAACAGGAAAAATTGCTTTAACTTAAAAAATAACAACTATTGTTTTAACTAAAAAATACCTAGAATTCTGTTAACTACACCTAAAACAACTAAAACACCTAAAATTTTGTTAACTACACCTAAAACACCTAAAATTCTGTTAAATACAGCTAAAACACCTAAATCTATTAACTACACCTAATTAAAAACCTAGCTAAATTTCTGTCCTAACTTTAAAACCTAGCTAAATTTAAAAACCTAGGGTTCATACGAATTAACTACGGTTCATACTACCTAATCTTTCCTAGCTAGGGTTCGATCATAAACTACATTATTATAAGAACCTATAGGGGGAAGAGAGCCTGTGCGGGGGAGGGCGACCGGAGTAGGACGCAGGGTCAGCGGACGGATCGGGGGATTGAGGGATTCTGAGCGTGTGAGTGTGAGTGATTGAGAGGGGAGGGGCACGTGGGCCGGCGCGGGAGGAAGAAGAGGTGGTCTTAGCAGCATCGCGGTTGAGGAGGCCCAGCGCTATAGCTAAAGCTGCAACAGGGGGCCGAGAGCATGGGCCATCAACAGCAGCACTGGACGGGAAATCCTGTGCTACAGCTAACGTGCGCTTGCAGCGTTGGTGTTGTCCAGCGCTACTACTAAATAGCAGTAGTGTGGGGTCTTTAACCAACGCTACTACTAAATGTCTACCTATAAGCATTTTCCTAGTAGTGTATATCTTCGCACGAAAGGAAGTGCCTCCTTATTGCGCACAAAAAAATGAATACTCCCCCTACTAGCTAGGACCCACCTGGTCAAAGCGTACGTAGCGTTGTCATTTTTGTCACGAACGTGGACGTACATACGATCGGTCTATCTGCAGGCTGCAGCGATGAACCGTGGTTGTGCAAGGAAGGGCACGTGTCATAGTAGAGGCGCACACGTGTCATAGTTGAGGCGCGCACGTAGCATGTACACGTACATACATCGGCCAGGGTGCAGGAAAGTAAATACAGCCACGTACGTACATACGGGCGGGGTCTCCAACGCCTGCTCGCGCATACGTACGGCCAGGGCTCGTGTACATGGTTGGGTTAGAATGGAGAAACTGCGTCGTCGTCGTGTTCATGGGAGGCAACAGAATGTGTCGTGCTCATCGGGAGGCAACGAAACGCGTGCTGTTCATCGGGAGCCAACCGGCTTGGATAGGCGATGGAAACAAGGCCTGGCGTACCGCAGAACGGAGGAAACAGCCTTGTGTTTGACCGGTTATGGTGGAAACGGGATCCTGTTCATCGAGAGGGGTCTGGCGTACCGTAAAATAGAGGAAACGGACCTCCTACGGTGGAAACGGGGTCCTGTTGATTGGGAGGGGTGCGGCGTACCACAAAACAGAGGAAACGGACTTGTGTTGGAGCGCTACGGCCGAAATGGGGGTCCTGTTCATCGGGAGGGGTGTGGCATACCCCAAAACGGGGCTCCACGTGATACTGTTCATCTCCACCGTCGACCTCCTCCCGCCTCCACGGGCTACTGTTCATCCACCGTCGACCTCCTCCATCCTCCACCTACGACTGTTCACCCACGGGCTCCTGTTCATCCAGCCTCCACCGCGCGCTCCTCCACCGGCTATTGTTCAACCAGCCCCCTCCACGGGGGTCCTGTTCGACCACCCCTCCACAGGCTACTGTTCATCCAGCCCTCCACCGGCTACTGTTCGACTAGCCCTCCACCGGCTACTGTTCAACCAACCCTCCACGGGGTCCTGTTCATCCAGCCCTCCACGGGGTCCTGTTCATCCACTAGCTCGATCGATCGGGGAACTGTTCATCCAGCGGCAATGGCCTCTACTACCATGGGTTCCTGTTCATCCAACCCCCACCGGGAACTATTCATCCAAACCCCCCAACAAAGATCATTGTTCCTCTAGAGGTAGCATCGACTGGCTGTAGTTAGCAGCAGTAGCGAAGGAATCGCTCGATCTGGTTCAGTTAACAACCATTGATCGATCGCACGGGTTCAGTAGCGCGTAGCTTGCAGTGCAATCGCTCGGGTTCAGTTAGAGCCCAATGCCTGGCTCGGGATCAATTAGAGGCCAATGCCTCGCACACATGCGCATATGTACAAGAGAAACGCACATCGCTCAGCCCCCGACCACCCACCGTAACCGGGAACTCCCCGATATTTTCCTCGCCCTCGCTTCTACCATGGTTTTTCCGTCATGAATGGCCCAAAGAATGTCATGCAGCTGCGTCTCTGGCCCGCCCAAGACAAAAAGCCCATTTTCTGTCATGATTTTTTGTCATAGAAGTAGGACCCCACTACATCTATGATGATACCGGGTTTTGTCACAATTAGGGTCATAGAAGTGTCATAAGTATGTCAGAAAAAAACTCCGTGCCGCCCAAAATGTCACTGATGTGTTTTTTTTGTAGTGAAGCACACCGGTAGAAAAGAGAAACAAGGAACACCATGTGAACCTTGGATTTTGCAAAGCTTTGAATGAGAAGAACAATGGACAAGAAGGAATTGGGACCACTGTAGTTGAAACGAGATAAACAAGGAACGAGGAAGAACAAATTCGAACATCACTCCGGTTGAAAAGAGATGCAAGACTTGATAAGATGAAAAGAACTTGAGTAGAGGGCACCACACCATATAAATGGATAAACAAGCAAAAGAACATGATCTTGACAAAACGAGATGATGGACGGTGAAGAAAAATGACAACTTCTACCCAAATTGAATTTGAAGAGCATCCTTGCAAAGAAGGATTGAACAGAGTTGTTGGAAAGTCAACAATAAAAAGATATGATTCCCATGGACTTATGGAAAATATCTCAAAATTATGAGGTGAAGACCAGCCACTAACGGAATCAATTGGTTGAGATCAACGAAGAGATGAAAACTTCTTTCGCTGAGAGGATAGGAGAAAACTTGGATCATTGATAAGCACCACAATTAGCACAATCCTTAAGGAAGGCTTTAGGTGAAATCTTTACCAAGATAACTCCAATGAAGAGATTGATGGATTTAAAATACATCATTCTTGACAAAATGTGAATCATGGAACACGAAGAGAAACTGTCAAGAGTGACATAACACCATCTCAAAAGGTAAGATAGAAAGGATTGCATTTCAGAATGCAAGATGAAGAATGCTTGTTCTTTTCCAACAAGGATGTTGATGAACACTTGAAGAAGGAATTAAATCCTTAAAGAACCATTCTATTGATCCTTTGAGAGAACTCCGGCAATAAAAGAATGATCCCACGAAAGGAAATTTAAAAATAACAAGACAAAGCCTTGCAATGATTTAGATGGCGCTTCGGGATGAGATAATTGAGAGAGCTTGGAACTCCAGAAAAAAAGGAAAAGATGAAACACTAGAACTGAGAATTTATTCATCATGAGCAATCTTCAGAAGAAAGGATTAAATCACCTTGTTGAAATAAGAATAAGAGTTATGTCATGCTTATCCTCATCAATTTTAATTGATGACAAACAGATTTGGCATGCAACTTATTCCTCTTGGAAAAAGAACCGAGCAGAGAAAAAGCACAACTTGGGAAGGTCTTCAACGAACCACCGGTAGGCTTTAGGAAAGAACGAATCAATTGATATGATACCAAGAGAAGAGTAATCTGGAATGGACCATCGTAAGACTTTGAAAACGAACAAACAAAGAGAACAAATCACCAGGAAGAATTAGAAATGAACAAAGATACTTGAGGGAATTTAGATAAAAGAGAAAAACGAGATCATGAGCTGACTAAAGAATACTTGAATGATGCACCAACAAGAAATAGGAATGAGAGCTGAACATTGAGAATGTTTAATATTCAGAAATGATGGCCTTTGGATGATCGAGAAAGGATTCAACTCCCGAACTGCGTCGGATGGGCGAAAAGAATTCTCATAATCGAAAACAATTATGAGAGGATGGCATCAAGCCTGAACTACACATCTTCAAGAAAATGGACCAAGATTTAGAAAAAAAAATCTTCTTCGATCTTCAAATCTTGAGAATGATGATGAGAAACACCACCATGAATTGTTGAGGCACTCTGGAATGAATAATAGAAATGTTGAACCAACGATGAAAATAATTTCAAAGATCTTTGAGAAAACATATGACTGATGAAAATTCATTCTTACATCACATTTTATAAAGAATTTGAGAACAGCTCCAGAAAAAATTAGAAGAGTCAGGTAAGATCCTGGGAAAAGACCTGTGGGTTAGGGCCCACTCAAGAGAAACACCGTTGAAATTATTTTGAAGAGAGATTGCATCGGTTGAATCAAATGACTTGAATGACATAATAATCTCCAAATAGCGTGAACGGATTAAGAATGGAAACATGAATCTTCTGAGATATCTTTAGCACTCCGGATACATGTATTGCAATGTTAATGATCAAGAGATGCTTGGATAAGAACTTCCAACAGGAGAAAGCATTTGAAACGAGGAAAGGGATATGATCAACACCAAAAGCTTGAATTGAATCCACTGGAGAAGAAAAGAGAATGAAGAATGATAAACTTGAAGCTTCCTTAGTATCTTCCTGAGAATCACCGGATAAGAACATTGACGGAAAAGAATGGAGAGACTTCCCATCAATAGGAGGGATACTTGATTAAGAAATCTGAGTCCTTCAAGAAAAGGGAGGGAGGGTGGGAAAAACAAAGACAACTTGGGACGAATGAAACAAACACCGTTGAGAGAACTTAGAATTGATCTCGCGAATGGGGAAAATGATAGGATCATCTTGAGAAGAAGCGCACCGGTTGGAAAAGAATTGACATGACAATCTCGATAAACAAGAAGGATTAGCACTCCCATAGAAATATGAGAACATCGCTTAGAATAAGGTATGGAATCAACACTTAACATCGAAGCAACTTGAATACCACAACTCATGACGAAACAAAGGATTGGCTTGAAAAATAAACCGGAACAAACATATGATAGAGAATTCGTCCGAAGTTTTCGTGGTGGGGCCCGCACAAGCTCCATCGTACAGCACCATCATGTACAAGGAAGTGCACATGACATACGAAGCGTCCCCGAGTCAGCATAGCCAAGGACTCTTTAAGACACAACGAGACCATTGTAAAACCTACCATGGACATGCGGACTACTAGATGTCGAACCCCAATCTCATATCATGCATCTCTCGGAAAGATATCCTAGGTAACTTTCCCACCTATGAACTCTTGAAACTTTCTGGTTAGGCAATCTCGTGTTGGGGATACTGGGAGACACAATATATAACACAACTATCAAGCCCTGCGCTCCAACTGTAATCGTCCTTCAACACATAACCAAGAAACCTTCGGAAATCGTGTACCACAATCCTTTGAAAACATCTGATATACTAGATGTGGCAATACATCTGATTGCTCTCCCCGGTACTGAGTGTCGTCAAACTACTCTCACCACAAAGAGTATAGAAGCGTTTCGGATGTCGGCGACCTCTGGTATTCCGGAACTGAAATGATAAGCACCGTGACCAAAACACTTTGGAGCTCCACTCCCCGGGACACTGTCACAACCCCTAAATTTCAGGAGGCACCAAGACAGAATTCCCGTCACAATGATATCGCAATGATGCAACAATACCCGCGTGATCCTAAAAAAATGAGTGAAAAAGAGGAGAGTGAAGTCAAAACATCTATGTCAGGAGTCCTCACCAGAGCGAAGAAGGGGATAAGGAGTAAAAATAATTCCTACTCTCCAATATAACTAAGTCTCAAAACAGTTTTTCTTCTAGACTCAACAACGGCAGCGGTTTGATCAATCAAGGGGGCTCCTAAAGTCGGTAAGGATTTGATACCAACTTGTAGCGCCCAAGATGCGATTCTATCCCAATCACATGATGAACTCATGATTGAGGCACAACCGCATTTTGAGCGCATAGCAAGGTGGATATCATTACAACATACCATGTACGGAATAGATGATAATACAAGATAAAGGCTTACACTCGCCACAAGTTACAACATGAATACAACAGTTCATCAATACATAGCATTCATCATACAAAAGAGCAGGATCCAACTATGGATGAAAACAAACGAAAAGAAGAACGACATCCACCCTGCTAGCCCAGGCTCCCCGACCCAGAACCTATCCCTTGATGAAGAAGAAGCAGAAGAAGAACTCCAAAACAAGCAAGCATCGCGCTCTCACATCAAAGCTTTGCATAACCTGTACCTGCAACTGTTGTTGTAGTATTCCGTGAGCCACGAGGACTCAGCAATTCCATTAGCATGGGTATCAAGACTAGCAAACCTTAATTGGTGTGGAAAAGGATAAGTGGTGAGGCTGCAGCAAGCAGCTAAGCAATATATAGTGGCTAACTTACGAGTACAAGAGTAAGATGAGAAAGTACACAAACGGTCACAAACTAGTAATGATCATGAAGTGATCCTGAACTACTTACGTTCAAACATGACCCAACCGTGTTGTTTTCTCGAATGCACCCGAAAAGAGACCGTCATGGTTATGCACGCGGTTGGTGTATTTTAATTGAGTTTAGTTCAAGTCCACAACAAACAGATATTAAACAAATTCCCATATGCCACATAACTGCGGGCACGGCTATCGAAAGTTTAATCCCTGCAGGGGTGTCCCAACTTAGCCCATGACAAGCTCATGATCCGTGAAGATAATCCTCCATCGCGGGACCCTCCGATCAGACTCGGAATCCCGGTGCACAAGACATTTCGACAATGGTAAAACAACTCCAGCAAGACCTCCCGGCATGCCGACTCCCTGATAGTAGCCGGGCGTATCTCGTCTGAGGCCATGTCCGGATAAGCGAAGCGTACATGATCCATATACCCCAAATTTCCTAGGGGCAGTCCTGCATGGTGCTCTAGTATGGGACCAACACCATCAGCACTGCCCCCCCCCCCGTATTAGGTTGAATAACGAACCTCGGGTAGCGCTAACTCCCTATGCGTCAAATTTATTATCATGTTAAGTTATTATGTTGAGCAAATGGTAAAACCAATGTTGGGCCTTGCTGGAAGAGTTTTATTCAAAGCGAACTGTCAAGAGGGGCCCATAAACCCTCACCGTGTTGGGGACGCAAAATCAAGGAACATAACACCAGTATGACGGAAACTAGGGCAGCAAGAGTGGAACAAAACACCAGGCAAAAGGCCGAGCCTTCCACCGTTTAACAAGTATATATGTGCATTAGTTAAATAAGAGATATTGTGATATCCCATGATATCCATGTCCCAACATGGAACAAACTGCAACTGCACCTGCAACTAGCAACACTATAAGAGGGGCTGGCAAAGCAGTAACATAGCCAAACAACGGTTTGCCGAGAAGGTGAAAAAGGTTAGAGGCTGGTTCATGGAAATTTGAGAGGCTTGATAAACAAGTGGTAGGTAGCGCGACATAGCGATAACATCAGGACAAGTAGCATAGCAAAGATAGTAGTGAGATCCAAGGTGACTGTCATCTTGCCTGAAATCCCTCTATGAAGAAGAATGAGTCCATGAAGTAGATGAACCAACATAGTCGAACGGATCCTCACAATCGCAACGTAACCGGAACTATCGAGAAGAAGCACAACCGGAAAGAAGCAAACGACATGGTAAACAACCATCACATAAACATGGCATGATGCACAATCAAATATGATGCATGTCCATTTTAATGAGGCATGGCATGGCAAAGTGCAACAAACAATAGTACAAGTTAAGTGGAGCTCAATATGCAAGGAGTTGCATATTGATGAAACACCATATGCAATTATTTAGTTGCATATTGTCATTCATCGTCGTGTGAGGCCTTCCTCCACATTACCCCACACTTCAGCCTGTGGCTCAAGACCTTCAATGTGAAGCCGAAGATGATCGAGGGGCGGCAGGCAGAGTGTAGAGGTGCCGTAATAAGCAAAAGCGCTGATGCTCCATGGCCAGAGGGTTCCTTCCCAGAGGTGTCCAGTTTGTGGCAGCGGGAGTGGTTTTATATCACAGCTCCCCGGAGTACCAAGTGGGTAGCCGCCCCTGCCTTTCGCTCGGGCCCCCCACCACCACTGACGTCATGGATCAACAAGGGGCTGAACTGGGGGCCAGTAAATGATGTGCCGATATTGTAGAGTCGCATCCGAGATCTCCTAGAGAGAGATGTTAGCCTGGTCATGGTAATGCAAGTCATGCTAGTTCGTCGAGTCCCGACTTGCAAACGTCGACCCCTCCGTATGTGGGAATTCAACCCGGAAGGACCGCGAACTATTCAACACTTCCTCGGCATGACGCTCGAAGAGATGTACAAATTGTTCTTCAGACCCCAAATAAAGTGTCCGCACACCATCGCGGATGCGGGTCTGAGCTGTAATCGCCCAGATACCCAAGTAAGTAATCCCATGGCCGAACATGCTGTCTTTTTATTTATCATAACATTATTCTTAAAAGTCGCTCTTTGACCAGGATTGGGTAACAAAGGCAAAGATGATCAGGTGTTCGGCGCCCCTTCCCGAAGGCTCGGCCAATCCAGTACTGGCCAGAATGCTCAAGCCGGCGCCTTATCAGGCGCCCTCAGGGGAAGATGAAGGAGGAATAAAGAGGCTGAAAGCAGGCCTCACTCATCATTCATCCGAACCGGGGGAATTAGAGCCTCCGCGAAGGAGGATGACCAGGGAGAAGAATCTGAAATTCCCTCTCCACAAGGAAGGAAGAGGACCACCTCTGAAGACCCGGAAACAAAGGTTCCCAAATGGGGGAAGAAATCTTCGCCAGAGGGTCCTGCCTCGGAGGGTACCCTTGCCGCACAGTGCCCACAAGGGGATCAGCCCTCGACCGAGATGTAAGTAAACAAAAAGTACTTAATAGTGAAAATATCCTACCTTACTTCTGAAGACAATAACTGAAGCTTATATCTTGTAGTTCGGATCGTAGCCCTTCTCGACAGAGTTCGTCTTCGGGGGATCTTCTTCCGGAGAAGATGGAGAGCGAAACACCTCCCCATGCCACCTCGCCTCATGAGGCGGGCGACCCTGAAGTGTCGTCACGGAGGGTTTCTCCTGATCCTCCAAGGCTAGAGGGTAATCCTTCGGCCACCCGAAGTCCTCAGTATTTGGCTCCTAAAGAGATCAACAGAAAAAGTCTAGAAACGTCTGGTGTGCGATCGGACGCAGTGAAGGATCTTTTGGAGCAAGCGGGCATCTCAGAAGCGCATCGTATGCTAATGGGTACGGTGATCGAGAGGATTTCATCCGCCGAATGCGGGTTGCATGAAGCTTTTATGAGTCTACTGAAAGGCTTTGAGGTACGTGAAATAATGTATGTTTTTGACAGTACCGCACACGTTAGGTGTGCCTTATGCAGATAGTAGCCCCTGAGACTCTGGTTGCTGTCGAGAACGGCAGAAATAGAGGATCATAGTCCTAGGTAATAATCAGGATGCCTTTATGTGCAGATGGCTGAAGGTCCAGTGGCTAGCCGGATTGGTGAGTTTGACAAGCTGAAGCGGCAACTTGATGCGGCAGATGCCGACATCGTGCATGTCAACAAGCGGCTCGATGAGGCACAGGGTATGTGATTTCTCCGGTGATCAACACATAGTAAGAGGAGCATGATGCTAGTATCTTTAATATGTTGTGACTGTAGATGGAGCCGCCACCGTGGAGACCCTTCGGGCGGAACTTGCCCGAGCCAAGGAACAAGCCAGGAATAGTGATGCGGCCGCTCTAAAGGCGGTCGAAGAGCTGAGGGCCGAATAGGCTGCTCATTGACAAAGCAAGGAAAAAATAGCCAAAATGTCCGTTGAGTTGAAAGATGGCGCCGACCGTTACTAGATTCTTGAAAAAGAAATCCGAGCGAAGGCGACGGACCTAGAGAAGCCTATGGTAGCAGCCAAGGAAGCCCGCTCCAAAATCAGAGCAGCGAAGAAGGAGCTACGTCAAGCTGGAGATATCACGGCTGGGAAGCCCTTTTTGTTGCGGACGAAGTTCGGAGATCCGAAGTATGCCCCTCTTGATCAACTATGGAGTTTTGCAGACGCATACGTGGATTTGGCAGCAAGTGCTGCTGATGCAGCCGAGTACTTCAAGGATGAAAACGATCATGAAGTGGAGAAGCTGTTCTGGTCATAGTTCCATGTTCCAGTGCATCCGCTATTGCTGAATGAGCGAATGGCCGAATGGGCCGAGCTCCATAGGTTGTCCGGGCTTGCCATGAGGTCTATTGTGGATCATCTATGGCCGGAAGGGCCAAGGCCGAATAGTTATTTTAGTTTAGTGCAACAGTTCCTTGGTGATGTGCTGCACATCGACGCTATGAAGAGGTCGGCGTGCGTAGAGGGTGCGCGTATGGCACTTGCCCGTGTCAAGACATACTGGGTAGAAATGGAGGTCACCGCTATTGTAACCTAGAGTTTGGCCGTAGGCCGAGTATCTGCCGAGCACTACTTTGAAGAAGTCCTTGAAGGCGCTCGTTCAATGGAGGCTCAGTGCTCGAAGAATATTATGTTCTAGTGACATGTATTCCCATTGTAAAAACAATGTTTTATTGAATTATGAAGGCTGTGTTTATACTTTTGCGCGAAAGTATTATGATGCCTCCTCTGCGGCCGTTTATGTATATATGTATATAACCTGAAAGTTTGCATTCGTCGGTTTCAGCCCCCACACATATAATGCGGGGGTGTTCGCAAAAAACGCATATTCACACTTGATCCAATGTCTTGGTCCATTAAGGAGGTGGTAGCGCAACGAATGAGGCAATCGGACGATATTGCTTTAACACTTTCACTTCACGATAGGAGTTTTATGGCGGGACTACTAGATAGCCCCTGGTACCTCCACGCTTGTCCGAATACGGGGCGCGTACGTACATGACCGGGAAACGGCCCTTCGTTAATGCGGAGGAATCCCGAAGATTCTGCTAAGTCATCGAGTGGTTGACCAGTCTCACGCTTTATCATGACAGTCAGTTTTCGGCTTTCTCTACTGTGGTGCGCATCCGGATAAACTAGGACAGAATTGCAATAGTTCTCCCAGTGCTACCTTGGCCAATATAGTGGAACGTCAGGTACCAAAACATGGGATCTGGGCAAACCCAACATTTGACCAAAGACATGATTCAGAGCTTATGCATATAAGGCCAAACTCGCGACGTCGAACACTCCCTAAGGTATTCAGTCTTTATAATATATGCCGGGCTGAACAATGCCCTTAGTAATAAACCCCGAATGTCCAGGTACGTGCAATATTCTGACGTATCGAAATGCCAATAACGTCAGCATCCTTCTCGGTTGTAGTGAGTATCCGGAGGATGTGAACAACAAGAGACAGTAAAAAAGGTTTACGCAGGGTCTTAATCTCAAAAGAAACCTTTGATCGGGTCCCTGCTACACGTCTGCGCCTGTGTCTCCGTTGCGCCGTGTCCTGGACGGGTGTAGCACGATTGTTATCTGTAAAAGAGAAGAACATAGGTGAAAGTTGTCGTGCCAAAGAAATTTGGTTATTTTCAATAAACCATTAAAATTCAAGATAAGTTGAGCCGAACTAGCCCTGATTACACGCGGGAAGCCCCTGGTGCCTTCTATGAGGGTTTAACCATCAAAACAGTCCCAGGTATATCTAGTGATGTGCCGGACTCGTCTAACCGTGTCCGTGGTCTTGACGACCTATCATTTATTCTGGTTGGTGAGGCCGTCTAGTGCTCGGCCGTTAAAGGCGCCGCACGTTCTTCCGCGCGTAGATAATGCTCAATATTTCCACTAACTGTGATGGTGCCTCGTGGACTGGGCATTTTAAGCTTGAGAGAAGCGTAATGCGGTACTGCATTAAAACGAGTGAAAGCCGCTCTTCTGAGTAGTGCTTGATAGCCGCTTCGGAATGGAGCAATGTCGAAGGTTAACTTTTTGCTTTGGAAGTTGTTGGGAGAACCAAATACAACCTCTAGTAATAGAGAGCCCATACAGCGGGCCTCTAGGCCTAGTATTAGTCCCTTGAAGGTTGTATTACTATGGCTTATTTTTGTCGGGTCTATCCTCATTTTGCGGACTGTGTCCTGATATATTAGATTTAGACCACTACCGCCGTCCATAAGGACTCGTGTGAGATGGTATCCGTTTATTATTGGGTCTAACACCAAGGCAGCCAATCCTTCATGCCGGATGCTTGTCGCGTGATCCCTGCGATCAAAAGTGATCGGGCAGGCCAACCAGGGGTTGAACTTAGGGGTGACGGGCTCTACAGCGCGTGTGTTTCGGAGTGCATGTTTGCTTCTCCTCTTTGTCACGTGGATCATGTTTATAGTTTTAACCTCTGGTGGGAATTTTTTCTGCCCCCAGTGTTTTGCTGGCAAGGCTCGTCCTCGTCTTCACTTGGTGTCTCCCTCCCCTTGTGTTCGGCGTTTAGCTTACCGGCCTGCTTGAAGACCCAGCATTCTCTATGGGTGTGATTTGCAGGTTTATCGGGGGTGTCGTGAATCTGACATAGTTTGTCTAGAATCTTATTTAGGCTGGACGGTCCGTCTCTGCTGCCTTTGAAAGGCTTTTTCCGCTGACCTGGTCGAGAGCCCCTTAATCCGGCGTTGACCGCCGTATTATCTGGGTTGTCTTCTTTATTTCGACGCTTGTTTTTACTGCGTCGTGGTTTTCCATTGCCATCCCTGACTTTGGATGTGCTTGGGTCGCTGGTGCTATTGTGGGCTAACCAGCTATCTTCGCCCGTGCAAAAGTGGGTCATGAGGCTTGTCAGGGCTGCCATTATTCTCGGTTTTTCTTGGCCGAGGTGTCTGGCGAGCCATTCGTCTCGGACACTGTGTTTGAAAGCTTCTAAGGCCTCGGCGTCTGGGAAGTCAATGATTTGGTTCTTCTTAGTGAGAAGCCTGATCCAAAGCTCTCAGGTTGACTCTCCGGGCTGTTGAATTATATGACTTAAGTCGTCTGCATCCGGAGGTCGGACATAGGTCCCTTGAAAATTAGCCCGAAAAGCATCCTCGAGCTCCTCCCAACTTCCAATTGAGTTTTCGGGGAGGCTTTTTTGCCAGCGCCGAGCTGTTCCTTTAAGCTTGAGGGGCAAGTACTTGATGGCGCGGAGATTCTCTCCGCAAGCCATATGGATATGGAGGATAAAGTCCTCATTCTAGACCCCAGGGTCTGTGGTCCCGTCGTATGTCTCTATGTTCACTGGTTTGAATCCTTCTGGGAATTCGTGGTCCAGCACCTCATCGGTAAAACATAGGGGGTGTGCGGCACCCCTGTATTTGGATGTGTCATGGCGTTCGGACGGTTGTAGTATTCGGTTTTGATTTTGTGCCGGAGCGCGCTTCCTAGATCCATAGATGGATCTCGTCATACTGGATTGTTGGTGCAAGTCCTCACGTAGATCGTGTGTTGACTTATGTGCGGCCTTGTTAGCCGCTTTATCGGGTCACAAGGTGGTTGATTCGGCCGATTGGCCGTTTTATTTTTCGGCTGTGTGGGCTCTAAGGCCTCATCGTCCAATTCAGGTAATAGCTTGCGCTTTGGATAGCTCTTTGGGTGGTAACTTCCACCATACTTTTCTTCGTTGACGAGCACTTTGTTCCACCTGCTATTGAGCGTATTTTGTGCGGCCTTAAGCCTTTGCTTCTGCTTCTTCAGACTCCTCGCTGAGGCAATAAGCCTTCTGCGGAGGTTCTCTTGTTCCAAGTGCGTTTCCGGGATGATGTGTGCATCTTCGTCTGGACTGTTTTCTTCCCCAGAGAGGGGTTGATGAGGTTTATCCTCGGCGTCGCCGTGCTCGGACATCGGATCCGTACTATGTTCGTAGTTTGCAGTTTCATCATGCTCTGCCACTGGGTCAATGTGGTCGTCGTTTCCTTTAGAGTCGACTGGAGTGTTATTTTCTCTTGCGCTGTTATCGCTGTTTTTGCTATGGCGGGACATAGAGCGGCGCCGCTGACGTCGGCGCTTGATTTGCTTCTTGGAGGGGTCATCCTCCGCTGTCTCATCGCCATTGCCTCCTTTGGGTGTATCCACCATGTATATGTCATGTGATGAAGTGGCTGTCCAGTACCCCATGGGCACTGGTTCCTGTTCGTCTCCTGCATCGTCGTCCATACTGTCGATGTCTTCAGAGTCGAAGTCGAGCATGTCGGTTAAATCGTCGACAGTGGCTACTAAGTGGGTGGTGGATGGGGAGCCAATTTATCCGTCGTCTGCATCTCGTTCTTGCCAGATATAGTCCGGCTAAGGTTCTCCTGACAAGGAGAGAGATCTTAATGAATTTAGCTCATCGCCGAAAGGAGAGTGCTGAAAGATATCCGCGGAGGTAAACTCCATGATCGGTGCCCAATCGGATTCGATGGGCACGGATGTAGGTGGTTCGGAGCCCATGGCCGGGGATGAATCCAATGGTTCGGCAACACGGCTCTCGTAAGGGGTGAAGTCAGTATCCGGCTCTATCGCCACTGAGAGTGCAGCCTCCATGGCGGGGTCTATCCACCCGTCCTTGGATGGCACAATTTGCTCCGGATTGAAGGCCGGAGTAGTTGCAGGTGTGATCTCCCGAACACCGTCCGACGGCAGAGCTGAATCATGCCTGTCATGATCATGTGGCGCTCTTGGCATGGGCTCGAATCCGTCAAAGATCAAGTCTCCGTGGATATCGGCAATGTAATTCAAGTTTCCGAACCTGACCTGGTGGCCAGGAGCGTAGCTCTCGATCTGCTCCAGATGGACAAGTGAGTTGGCTCGCAGTACGATGCCGCCGAATACGAAGATCTATGTGAGGAGGAAACCCTCACCCTGGACCGCATCGTTACCGATGATCGAAAAAGCCATCAAGCCTTACAGTGATGGCACAATGGAACTCTCAATGAAAGCACCAATGTCGGTGTCAAAACCGGCGGATCTCGGGTAGGGGGTCCCGAACTGTGCGTCTATGCCGGATGGTAACAGGAGGTAGGGGACATGATGTTTACCCAGGTTCGGGACCTCTTGATGGATGTAATACCCTATGTCCTGCTTGATTGATCTTGATGATATGAGTATTACAAGAGTTGATCTACCACGAGATCGTAGAGGCTAAACCCTAGAAGCTAGCCTATGGTAAGATTGTTGTTGTCCTACGGACTAAACCCTCCAGTTTATATAGACCCCGGAGGGGGCTAGGGTTACACAAAGTCGGTTACAAGGGATGAGATCTACATATCCGTATTGCCAAGCTTGCCTTCCACGCCAAGGAAAGTCCCATCCGGACACGGGACGAAGTCTTCAATCTTATATCTTCATAGTCCAACACTCCGGCCAAAGGATATAGTCCGGCCGTCCGGAGACCCCCTAATCCAGGACTCCCTCGGAGCCCATGAACACGCTCGAACCACCATTGAGCGCCGGCACGATACGCGCCACCAGTTAGATAGGTGGGGGGGCGGGGGGGCTCTATGGACCACCCAGCACCGGGAGGCCCGGGTGGCCTACCTTACGAGGTGGGTTGCCCAGCCTTTACCCATGGGCTGCGGCAGGTCCAGTGGCCGTCGCACCGCACGTTCAAGCCTGATGTCGGCGAGAAGTACAACGGCAAGACCCACCCATCAGAGTTCCTAAGAATCTACACCGTCGCGATGCAAGCCGCTCGAGCTCATGACGACAAGGTGATTGCCAACTACTTCCTGTTGGCCCTGAAACCCAATTTCATGTCCTGGTTGATGCACTTGCCGGCGGATTCCATTTTTTCTTGGTCAGATTTGTGCCATGAGTTCATTGGTGCCTTCACTAGAGGCCACCAAGCTCATGGCCAGGCGAGTGATTTCCATATCATTCCTCAGAAGGAAGGTGAAAACCTGCGCAAATACATACAGAGGTTCAGTCGAGTGCAATACAACATCCCAGATGTTCATCATGCCACCGTGATCAGCGCATTCCATCAGAATGTGCATAACCGCAAGATGCGTGAAGAGCTGGCGATGAACAAGGTCCAGGACATGGCCGAACTTTACGTTCTGGCCGATTGATGCGCCCGGGCTGAAGAGGGAAGGAAGTACCCCAGCGAAGATGCCGGTGCGGAAACCGAGTCTACTGACGAAGACAGCGCCGCCGCGATGAAGAAGGGCCGGCGTCGCAACAGGAAACGCAAGGACAAGACCGTGCTTGCCATCGAGGGATCCGGCGACACCAGTGCCGCCAAGAAGGCCAAGGCAGATGACCCCGGCAAGGAGATTGCCGGGTGCGCTGCCTGCCGGGTCTTGGCGGCCGCCGACAAGCCAGGAGGCTCCAACAAGCAATATTGCAAGATCCACCGCACCAAGGGCCACGACCTCCAAAACTACCGATAGGTCTAGCTGATTGCCGAAAAGCAAAAGTCCGAGTATGAGAGGCGGGAGAAGGAGAAGGGTCAGGGTGGTGCCGAAGGATCCGACAAGAAGCGTGGCGGGCAAGGAGGCTGCCGCGGCAAGGATAACTAGCGAGAGAGGCCCGCTCGGGGCCACGACAAGAAGCAGGAAGACCATGATCATGATGAGGACGATGAGTCCGGCGAGAAAGGATTTTGGAAGGCTACGGAGGCCATGTGTGTCGATGGTGGCGCCTCGCTGCACACTTCTCATCGTCAGCTCAAGCAGGGCACTTGAGATTACAGCAGCAGAGCCATCGTTCGACGCTCAGAGGCCACTGAAGTGGTCCAGCACGCCCCTCATCTTTGACGCCGAGGACCACCCTGACCGCACAACCGCGGTCAGGTGATTGCTGTTGTTGGTTTCGCCAACAATACGCAACCTCAAAGTGAACAAGATGCTGGTTGACGGCATGGCCGGGCTGAACTTGATCTCGCCCATCGTGATCAAAAGGCTGCAAATTCCTGATAGAGACCTCGAGGAAACGGGTACGTTTCAAGGGGTCGGGCCGGGAAGGAGCCAGCCGAAAGGGAAGGTCATTTTGCCCGTGAAGTTTGGAGGTGAGTTGAACTCCAGGACGGAGAGGATCGTCTTCGATATGGCCGAGATCCCCTTGCCCTACAACGGGATCCTCGGCCGCCCGGCACTAGCCAAGTTCATGGCGGCGGCGCACTATGCCTACAACACGCTAAAGATGCCTGGGCCGATGACCATCATCACCGTCCCCTTCGACAAGAAGGATGCGCTGATCTGGGCTGACCAACTCTATCGAGAAGCAGTTGCAGTAGCTGCCGCCAAGGCACTTGCTCCTACCGTTGAAGCCCCAAGAGGGAAGAAGAAGACCGGCAAGACCTCTTGCACCCACTCCAGCAAGCGCACCTCGTCGGAGTGTTGTGCTACCGTTGAGGACGTGCCTGAGAGCTCTACCGGCAATAGCAAGAAATCCAGAGCTGCACCACCAGAGACCAAGAGGGTGTCCGTCAAGGAGGATGGCACGGGAGGGGCTTTCACCATAAGCTCCACCCTCGACAGAGTTATGTTTGATAGCACTGTTTGCTATCATATCAGTGCATAATGACTACTTTGCCATTGTGGTGACCCCTTTATCTATAAAAGGAGGCCCATGGCAACCATAGGAAGGGTTGGAAAGTTGATGAACCCACACCCCCATAAGCACGTAGTCACTACTGCCCTAAGGCAACCCCTGTCGGACAAGTGTACTATGCTTCACCACCTCCATTCCACCATCAATCCACCAAAGCAGGAGTAGGGTGTTACGCCTCGCGGTGGCCCAAACCTGGGTAAATTGCTTGTGTGCTCTCTATCGTGCTGCCGTACGCTGGGCTGCTCTTTGTGCAACATGGCGTCCCCCTGCCGAACCAGCAAGGGGCCTTCCGGTCCCATAGGTGGCCGCGGATATCCCACGACATCTATGGCGTGCCAGGAAGGGGGTTCACTTGTGCGAACCTGAAAGCATGCGCAGCACGTCATCTTCATCACCATCTTCATCTACGATGACGCCAGCGACCATGGCACCCAAGAAGAAGTCCGGTGCTTTGACCCATCCATCCACCTCGAAGGCTCCGCCGCCCGCGGCCTCTAATGCCGCGGGGGATGCGGAGGCATGCGAGGACGTGAACGCTGCTGGGGACGTGGTTGGAGCAGGTGGCTCCATCACCACTTCCCCCGTGGCCGACACAGGGGTAGGAGATATCGGAGGAGAACAACATCAGCAGTGCCTCGACGGTCACGCTCCGGAATGTGTAGGCAAGGGGGTCACGCCATCTGCACCCCTCCTCTCACGAATGGGCACAGCCGCAACAACAGCACTCAGACCGGGGTAAGCCATCACCCTCCGGCCGCCTCCACCACGGGAGCGACCGCGGCGCATGCGCCTCCTCCCAAACGAGCCAACCAGACCGCTGCGCTCAACGGAGCCGCTGACCCTCAAGCATCACCTCCGCGCAACCCACTGCCCAGCTGGTCGTCCCACCGTATCATGGGCGCAACACTGCCGCCGCCGCCACTGGCACCATCAGGAGCCAAACGACGGTGCAGTTGACATCATCAACATCTATGCCAAGCACAGCCACGGAGGCTATGGCATGAGCCTAGCTGCTGTTGAGGGTTCCACCAGCAGCCAAGCAGATGGATGAATGGTGTGCCACCATCCAAAGCCTGCTCGGTTTCGCCGAAGCTAGCGGCTCATGATGATTTGGCCCGCCGCAACCTCCCCAAGCAATAGCAACCGCCCATACTGCTGGCCGTACGGAGAGGGCCATCCCCATGGTGCATTCCCACCACGGCAGCCGGCGTGGGTGCACTAGAATCAAGATTCCGACAACGTCTCAATGTCCTCTTCTGACCCTCGAGCACGGCCAGGCCAACGTCGAGCCCTAGAGGATACATGGCGGGGAGATGCGCGCGTCATTGTAGATCGACACCGCCACGAACTCCGCCAGACCGATGGGTACGATGGCCCCAACGTCGACGAGCCTGCGCTCGGTGTTGGCGAGTGCCTAACTTTCGAGGTCGGCTGCCCTGCCTTTACACAAGAACTCTGGCAAGTCCATTGGCCGTCCGTTCGCATGTTGAGGTCAGAGATACCTAAGAAGTACGATGGGAGGCAGAACCCGGCAGAGTTCCTGAGCATCTACACCATCGCTGTTTAGGCTGTCGGGGGAAGAGATGAGAAGGTGTTCGCCAACTACTTCCCTTTGGCCCTCAAGTACAACGTGAGGTCTTGGCTGATGCACCTGCCGGAGAACTCCATTTCTTCATGGGAAGACCTATGCCACGAGTTCATCGGTGCCTTCACCGGTGGCCACCAAGAGCCCGGCAGGCCCAGCGACCTGCAACTTCTCCCCTAGAAGGAAGGAGAATATATCCGTAAGTATTTGTAAAAATTCGGTAAAGTTCATAGAAATATTCCAAATATCCATCCGGCAGCTGTTATAGCAGCATTCCAGTCCAATGTGAACAACCATCGCGTTCACTCCAAGATGAACATGCGGTTGCCCAAGACTGTGAAGGAGCTATATTCACGCTGGTGGATAAGTGTGCTCGCATGGAGGAAGGAAGGAAGTTGCCCGGATTGGAAGATTGCACCAATGTGGATTTAGAGGATGAGGATGAATAAACCAGTCGGAGAAAGGGCAAGAAGGGCAGTAAGAACCTAGAGATAAAGCAGTGATGACCATGGAAGGTTCGGGCACACCTAGTACCGACAAGAAGGCCAAGGCTAGGGCCCCTAGCATGGAATCTATCCCTTGCACTACCTGCCAGGAAGCCGTGGCTGTCGAGAAAGCTGGGAAGGGCGATGGGCCGTACTGTAAGATCCATCGGACCAAGGCCCACTACCTTCAGGAGTGTTACTAGGTTGAGCAGCTTGTCAAGAAAGGAGGGTAGAATATGATAAGCGTGACAAGGAAAAGAGTCAGAATGCCGTTGGCGGTAAGGGCCGCAGCGGTGAAGCAAATCGCCCCGGCAAACCCTTTTGGAACCAAGGAAAGCCCACCAGGGGTCAACAGAAGGAAATCTATGATGATGTGAGTGATGGAGGGGATGAAGAGGAAACCAGTGAGCAGGAGTTTCAGAAGGCCACTGGCGCTCTATGCATTGATGGGGGTGCATCCTTGCACACCTCTCACCGCCAGCTCAAGCTATGGGCATGAGAGATCAATGTCGTGGAGCTAGCGCCAGAGGACCGGAAGCCGCTCAAATGGTCCTGCTCGCCCATCATCTTTGACGTGGAGGATCACCCTAGCTGCACCACTCCGGTAGGATGTTTGCCATTGTTGGTATCCCAGACAATTCACAACCTCAAGGTCACAAAGATGCTAGTGGATGGTAGGGCCGGGTTGAATCTAATTTCCCCGGTAGTCATCAACAAGCTTCAGATAGGAGAAGAAGAGCTAGAGGTTACCTACCGACACGTTTCAAGGAGTTAATCCAGGTAGGAGCCATCCTAAAGGGAAGATTACGCTGCCGGTGACGTTTGGGGGAGAACTGGACTATCAGACAGAGAAGATTGTGGTTGATGTGGTTGATCTCCCCCTGCTATACAATAGGATTCTTGGACGCCCGACCCTAGCCAAGTTCATTGCGGCATCCCACTATGCTTACAACACCTTGAAGATGCCCGGGCCAGTAGGAGTCATCACTATCGCATCGGATGAGAATGATGCAATTATTTGTGTGGACAAGATGTACCGGGATGCAGTCGCGGCAGAGGCAACGATAGCGACAGCTCCCGCAAAGGAAAGCAGAGGAAAGAAGAGGGATTGTAGGACCTCCGGCAAGGAGTCCGGCAAGCGTGCCCCCTCCGAGTGCACGGCACCCTGAAAGGATCGAGAAGAGGTGTCTAGAGGGGGGTGATTAGACACTAAGTGCCAAAAGTTGCAGTTTTTAATGTCATTAAGTTGAAGTGGAGTTTTGGCACAAGTTTAACAAACACAATACTTATCAAGCAAGCATGCAAAGAGTATATGAGCAGTGGAAAGTAAAGCATGCAACTTGCAAGAATGTAAAGGGAAGGGTTTGGAGGATTCAAACCCAAATAGGAGACTCGGATATTTTTTTTTGGTTCCGATAGGTGGTGCTATCGTACATCCACGTTGATGGAGACTTCAACCCACGAAGGGTAACGGCTGCGCGAGTCCATGGAGGGCTCCACCCATGAAGGGTCCACGAAGAAGCAACCTTGTCTATCCCACCATGGCCGTCGCCCACGAAGGACTTGCCTATCTAGCTGTAGATCTTGTCGAAGTAGGCGATCTCCTTGCCCTTACAAACTCCTTGGTTCAACTCCACAATCTTGTCGGAGGCTCCCAAGTGACACCTAGCCAATCTAGGAGACACCACTCTCCAAGAAGTAACAAAGGGTGTGTTGATGATGAACTCCTTACTCTTGTGCTTCAAATGATAGTCTACCCAATACTCAACTCTCTCTCACAGGATATGGATTTGGTGGAAAGAAGATTTGATTGGAAAGCAACTTGGGAAGGCTAGAGATCAAGATTCATATGGTAAGAATGGAATATCTTGCCTCAACACAAGTGTAGGTGGTTCTCTCTCATAAAAAGTAAGTTGGAAGTGTAGATTCGTTTTGATGGCTCTCTCCACGAATGAAGAGGAGGTGGATGGGTATATATAGCCTCCACACAAAATCTAACCGTTACACACTTGCCAATCTCGGTGGGACCGAATTGATAAACTCGGTCGGACCGATTCAGTAAAGCTAGCGACCGTTAGGATTTTCGGTGGGACCGACATGCAACTTGGTAGGACCGATATGGTTAGGGTTAGGGCATAAAGTAATCTTGTTGAGACCGATTACACAAACTTGGTGAGTCCGATTTTGGTAATAAGCTAACCGGAGAGTTGGTCAGGTAAACTCGGTGGGACCGATTCGCTAATTTCGGTGGGACCGAAATGTTACGAAAAGGAAACAGAGAGTTTACATTGCAATCTCGGTAGGACCGATTACGCAAAGTTGTTGAGACCAATTTTGGCAATAGATCCATAAAGAGAGATTGCAATCCCATCTCAGTGAGACCGAGATCCCTATCAGTGAGACCGATTTTCCTAGGGTTTGTGGCAGTGGCTATGACATCTGAAGTCGGTGGCACCGGATAGAAAGAATCGGCAGGGCCGAGTTTGACTTTTGATTTAGGTCAGATGTGGATGTGAGAAAGTAGTTGAGGGCTTTGGAGCATATTACTAAGCACTTTGAGCAAGAGCCTCATTAAGCAACACCTCATCCCTCCTTGATAGTATTGGCTTTTCCTATAGACTCAATGTGATCTTGGATCACTAAAATAGAAAATGTAGAGTCTTGAGCTTGGAGCTTAAGCCAATCCTTTGTCCTTAGCATCTTGAAGGGGTTCCACATCCTCTAGTCCATGCCACTTCATTGTTGAACTTATATGAAACATACTAGGTAAAAGTGTTAGTCCAACAAGAGATATGTTGACATTAATTACCAAAACCACCTAGGGAGCACTTGTGCTTTCAATCTCCCCCTTTTTGGTAATTGATGACAACATACATCAAAGCTTTAGATAAAGATATAGAGAATAGTAAGTAAAGCTTTGGAAAGACATGTAACATGCATAGGCTCCCCCTACATGTATGCAATCATGTGAATATGGAATATAGAAGCATGTGAATGCATAAACATGACAGAGTAAGTAATGTGTTACATGTATCTTGGCTATATGCATGAGAGCAAATGATGTGAATATGAGAAATGTACCTTCATGCTCATGAGTCCTTCTTGCAAACAGTATGTACATCAGCAAGAATTTCTCATACACATGACTGTGATGCATATACTTACCTTGTGGTCTTGAGTTGGCTTAGGATGGGATGAACCTATGTAAACAAGGTTAGATAACACAGATATACCTACTAGCCAGAGCAAACAAAAGAAACCACAAGAGTACCAAGACTGGGATGACATGTACAGTGAGTACTAAGTACCACATTGGATGTAGATATGTCCCCAAAGGTAAAGATGTGCAATAAATTCAAGGATTTCCTTCCCTTAGATGTCTTGATCCCCCTGAATCTAGCATGGGATACTGGGAGAAGATATGGAACAGAAAATCAGAGCAAAATCAGAGCTCAAAGGAAATGAGCAGAGCTAATGCAAACGAGCAAATATGAAAATTTCTTTCCTCTCTTGAAGACATGTGACTTCTCTCCTCTTTAACACCAAGCATCTGGGGTCCTTGATGATTACTCTTTCTTCCTTTGAGTATTCTCTTCCCCTATAGATATGATTAAGCTTTGATGTGATCTCTCTCCCCCTTTGACATCAATTTCCAAGAAGGATTCTTCTGCATTTTTGTCATGATGGGTTTGGTCCTTGAGTCATAGAACAAAGCAGCAAGTTGAATGGGATGCTGGTCGAGGACAAGATTCATTGAGTGGAGCTGGATCAAAAAGAATGCAGAAACAAGTGGCAAGATGTCTTTCCTGTAGTGAAATCGGTGACACCGAGTTGTATGGTTCGGTTGTACCGAGAGGATTCGGTTGGACCGAAAGCATCAGACCGGTGAGACCGAGTTCATCTCAGAGAAAACACTTGTCACCTCAGCTCACTAGACAAGTAAGATCTCACAAGGATTTGCAAGGAATTAACTGAAAGATTTGCAATGAATTGTATGCAAGGAATGCAGAAGAGAAAATAAAAGAGAAGAAACTAAAAAGGAGTCTAGATGAAGGTTTGAAGAGGGAAACAAATATGCATGAGACAAATGCAAGAGCACAGAAAAGAACACAAGAGAACTTCATCTAGAATTGGTCGGTGAAAGTCACCTATGTTAGAGTATATTGACTTAGGAGTCAAGTGAGATCACTTGATCATAGGTCATACTCATCGTTTAAGCTCAAAATGGGGTTGCCATTTTTCGTTTAAGATTTTTGATGTATTCACATCTTGTCAAGTTGATTTGACTCATGACTTGGAGTAAAGCTTCTCTAAGATGGAATAACATGCCTTGGGTTGTGGTGTTGATCATGATCATGTAGTTGAACTTGTGTGTGTTGCTCAAGTTTGATGTAGCTCATCAAGAGTTGGGAGCACCACTTGGAGTTTTAGTTCATCTACCTACATGGGTTAGTTTTTGCAAGGAAGAGCACTTGTATATCCAAAATGACAATCATGAAACTCAACATAGAATTTGTCAAAGGATATGTTTGAATGGTTGCGTGCTTCCTTATCTTCATCGACCATTGTGTAGATACTTGGTGATATAGAAATTGCTCAAGATGTGAGTGAGTTGCAATCTCATAGATTTAGATTCATCCAAGTACCTACACGGGTTAGATAACATGCAAGGTGCAAATATATCCAAGACATAAGATAGTCAACATAAGAGAAATATCAAGGATTAGTCATAGGATCATGCCTTGCATGTATAAAATGGAGTTCTTACTCCAAGTTTGAAGCATCAATGATGTTCAATTCACCTCTTAACGTGCAAAACACTTTCTCATCAAGTGGTTTCATTAATATATCAGCTAACTGCTTTTCAGTGCGAACATGCTTAAGATTAATGTCCCCTTTGGCAACATGATCTCAAATGAAATGATGACGAACTTCAATATGCTTAGTTCGAGAATGTTGCATGGGATTGTGAGCAATCTTAATAGCACTTTCATTGTCACAAAGTAATGGAACATGTTTCACAAATATCCCATAATCTTTAAGAGTTTGGGTCATCCAAAGTAATTGAGCACAACATGATCCAGCGACAATGTATTCCACTTAGGCGGTGGATAAGGATACCGAGTTTTGTTTCTTGGAAGACCAAGACACAAGAGATCTACCAAGAAATTGACAAGTACCCGAAGTGGACTTTTATCAACCTTGTCACCCGCATAGTCCGAGTCGAAGTAGCCAACAAGATCAAAGGAGGCCCTCTTTGGATACCAAATGCCAAAATTTGGTGCATGGATTAAGTATCTCACTATCCTTTTCACGGCCTTAAGATGACATTCTTTAGGAGCGGCTTGATATCGTGCACACATGCACACACTTAGCATAATATTGGGACGTGAAGCACATAGATATAACAACAAACCAATCATAGAGCGATAAACCTTTTGATCAACCGGTTCACCATCTTTGGTTAAATCAAGATGTCCACTAGTAGGCATGGGTGTAGTCATACCTTTTCATTCTTGCATATTGAACTTCTTGAATAAGTCCTTGGTGTACTTCGTTTGAGAGACAAAGGTACCTCCCTTAGTTTGCTTGATTTGCAAACCAAGAAAGAATTATAGTTCGCTCATCATCGACATCTCAAACTTCTCCGACATTAGTTTTCCAAACTTTTCACTAAAATGAGGGTTAGTTGATCCAAATATAATATCATCGACATAAATTTGGCACACAAATAGTTCTCCATTAACCCTTTTAGTAAAAAGAGTAGAATCTATTTTTCCAATTTCAAAGCCTTTTTCAATAAGGAACTTGGTCAACCATTTGTACCATGCTCTAGGAGCTTCTTTAAGACCATAAAGAGCTTTGTGAAGTTTGTAAACATGATTAGGTTTCTTAGGATTGACAAGTCCGGGAGGTTGCTTAACATAAATTTCCTCCTCTATTTCACCATTTAGAAAAGCACTTTTAATGTCCATTTGGTACAAGGTGATATCATGATGATTAGCATAGGCAAGTAAGATGCGAATGGACTCAAGTCTAGCAACAGGGGCATATGTCTCACCATAGTCCATACCTTCGACTTGACTGTAGCCTTGGGCAACGAGACGTGCTTTGTTGCGAACTACTTGTCCATCTTCATCTTGCTTTTGCGAAACACCCATTTGGTACCGATGATGTTGTGGTTGTTGTCGGGCTTCTCAACTAATGTACAAACTTGATTTCTCTCAAAGTTGTGTAGCTCTTCATGCATGGCATTTATCCAATCCGGATCTTCCAAAGCTTCTTCAACCTTAATAGATCCAATGCTAGAGATGAATGAATAGTATTCACAAAAGTTAGCTAAACAAGTTTTTGAGCGAGTGATTCTCCCGGTTTGGATATCATTGTAGATTTGCTCGATGGGATGGTCTTTAGCAATTCTTGCTCGAACTCGTGAAAGCTTTTGCTTGGATCTTGGTTGAACATCTTCTTCATTTGTTCTTCTTCTTGGCCTTCTTCATTGTTGACGTTGTCGTTCTCTTGTCGTGGTGGAGAAGGAGGTTGTTGGCGTTCATCTTGGTGCACTTCCTCGTTTTCTTCATCTTGGTGTGTCCCACTTGTGGATGCTTCCATATCAACTGTTGGTTCACCTTGTCGTGAGGTAGAATCTTCCACTTGGATGGACGAGGTACTCTCCTTCACCTCCGTTGGACGAATCTTGCCAATAGACAAGTCTTGGATTGCTTCTGAAGGGTCTTTGTCTCCTACATCAATTGGCAATTGCTCTACTTGCGAGCCGTTAGATTCATCAAACTTCACATCTACCGTCTCTTCAACCTTTCAGGTGAAACTATTGTAGACAAGGTATGTGTGAGAGTTTGAGCCATAACCAAGTAGGAAACCTTCATGAGACTTAGGAGAAAATTTAGAACGACGATCCTTATCAAGAATGTAGCACTTTGAGCGAATACTCGAAAGTATCCAACTTGTGGTTTGTTACCGGTGAGGAGCTCGTATGCCGTCTTGCCGAGTAGCTTGTGAAGATACAAGCGATTTGTTGCATGACAAGCTGCCTCAACCGCTTCTGCCCAAAAGTGCTTTGGCGTCTTGTACTCATCAAGCATCGTTCTTCCCATTTCGACGAGTGTCCGGTTCTTCCTCTCAACAACTCCATTCTGTTGAGGTGTGTACGTAGCCGAGAACTCATGTGAAATCCCTTCTTCGTCAAGAAAGGTGTCCACATTTGCGTTCTTGAACTCTGTTCCGTTGTCGCTGCGAACCTTCTTGATTTTTACTTCAAATTGATTTTGGGCCTTCCTAGCGAAGTTTTTGAAGATCTTTTGGACCTACGATTTATCATCGAGAAAGAACACCCACGTAAATCTTGAAAATCATCAACTATAACTAGACCAAAAGAATTTCCACCGAGACTTTTGTAAGCGTTAGTACCAAAAAGATCCATGTGAAGTAGCTTGAGTGGCCTCCTTATGGTCATGATGTTCTTCACGGGATGCCTTCCTCCAATGTTACGCCCTCGATGCGGCTATATCTCCTACGTGTCGAAGCACGACTTAGAGGCATAACCGCATTGAAAGCAATATCGCAAGTAAGGTAATCTTCACAACAACCCATGTAAATAGATAATAAGGGGAAAGGTACATAGTTGGCTTACACTCGCCATGTCACACAAAGTACATAAATAGCATTACAATCATCCAATACACTCATGGTCCGACTACGGTACCAAAATAAAAGATCAACCCCAACATGCGACACGGTCCCGATCGCCCCAACTGGGCACCACTACTGATCATCAGGGAAAGACACATAGTAACGGCGTGAGTCTTCATTGAACTCCCACTTGAGCTCAAGCGCATCATCAGGAACGGAATCATCGGGCCCTGCATCTGGTTTGGATGTAATCTGTGAGTCACGGGGACTCAGCAATCTCGCACCCTCGCGATCAAGACTATTTAAGCTTATAGGTAAGGCAAGGTAAAATGTGGAGCTGCAGCAAGTGACTAGCATATATGGTGGCTAACTTGTTCGCAAAAGAGAGCGAGAGGAGAAGGCAAAGCATGAACAAAGAACTATAGAACAACCTACGACAAACATTACTCCAACACCGTGTTCACTTCCCGGACTCCGCCGAGAAGAGACCATCACAGTTACACACACGGTTGATTCATTTTAATTAAGTTAAGGTTCATGTTATCTACAATCGGACATTAACAAATTCCCATCTGCCCATAACCGCGGGCACGGCTTTCGAAAGATCAAATCCCTGCAGGGGAGCTCCAACTTAGCCCATCACAATCTCTCATGGTCAACGAAGGATAAACCTTCTCCCGAGACATTCCGATCAGACTCGGTATCCCGGTTCTACAAGACAACTTCGAGAATGGTAAAACAAATCCAGCAACACCGCCCGAATGTGCCGACAAATCCCGATAGGAGCTGCACATATCTCGTTCTTAGGGCACACTCAGATGAGCTCTCCATACAACTAACAACAAACCTCGAGTTTCCCCGAGGGGGCGCTGCACAGGACTCTAGTTTGGACCAACACTCAGAGGAGCACTGGCCCGTGGGGGTTTAAATAAAGATGACCCTCGGGCTCCAGAAACACAAGGGAAAAAGAGGCTAGGTGGAAAATGGTAAAACCAAGGTTGGGCATTGCTGGAGGAGTTTTATTCAAGGGGAACTGTCAAGGGGTTCCCATTATCACCCAACCGCGTAAGGAACGCAAAATCCGGGAACCTAACACCCATATGACGGAAACTAGGGCGGCAAGAGTGGAACAAAACACTAGGCAAAAGGCCGAGCCTTCCACCCTTTACCAAGTATATAGATGCATTAAGATAACAAGATAATATAGTGATATCCCAACAAATAAACAATGTTCCAACAAGGAACGATCTCCAATCTTCACCTGCAACTAGCAACACTATAAGAGGGGCTGAGCAAAGCGGTAACATAGCCAATCAACGGTTTGCTAGGACATGGTGGGTTAGAGGTTTGACATGGCAATTTCGGATGCATGATAAGCAAGTGGTAGGCATCGTAGCATAGGCATAGCAAAAGAGCGAGCATCTAGCAAGCAAAGATAGAAGTGATTTTGAGGGTATGATCATCTTGCCTGCAAAGTTGTCAGAGTTGACTGGATCCTCAAAAGCAAACTCAACGGGCTCCTTGTTAGCGAACTCGTCTCCCGGCTCTATCCAAACAAGACAAACAAGCAAAAGTAACACAATCAACCACGTGGAAATGCTCGAACAACAAGATGCAAACAGGGTATGCTATGCGGGATGTGGTATGTGATGCATATGCAAGATTTGACAAGGAATGATTGGACCTGGCCTCAAATTGGCAATCCAAGAGTGCCACTGGAAAGGTGAGGTGATTTCGGTTGAAATCGATATAAAGAACACCGGAATCGGATGCACGGTTTGGAAATGGTAAGCAAAACAAATATGGTACCGGTCTGCGATAAACAGCAAGTAGCCAACTAAATGCATCAAGATAATTATGCTACAGCACTCAAACATGGCAACAAAATACATGGCAGTGATCCACTCATGATGCTTGACAAAAGATGAACACTGAGTTATGGCCAATTCGTCCATTAACAGGTTCAAACAAGCATGGCAATAATGCAAATGATAACAGGTTTCAGACTTAGTGAAATTAACACAAGTCTGGAATTTCAGATCAGGTAACACACTTTGGAGCATGAAAACTACATGCTACAGGAACTTAACATGACAAAGTAAGGCATGACATGAAGCTACTCAAAGCACTTAACAAAAGTCCCTTAGTGACCTTGAGCCAAAATGGATCAGATAATACAATTGCAAGCATGTGAACATGGCAAAAACATAATCAGATCTCAGACTTAGTGAAAAACCGGAGCATGCAAATCTGTTAACGAGTAGGCATGTTTACGAGCTCGATGCACTCACTATGGAGCAAGGCATGACAAACTAAGAATACACACATCAATAATACATATTATAGAAGCTACACATGGCAAGAACAACAACATAGCATGCACGGATCAACAACAACATCCTCGGCAAAATCGCTAACGAGTCAACAAACTGCCAGGATTCACGAAATAGCAAAAGTAGAGCTCGATTGACTAAAGCTAGGTTGCTCCATAATTGGAAACAAAGACATTGATGGATAGAGAACCACAATAGTAACAAACCATCCTTACTGATCATCCTCAAAAGAGCCACGGATCACTAGGAAACAACATGAACATATGGCATATTGATAAAAACAGATCAAGGACTTGGTGAAATTTCTAAGTCCCTGAAATCAGCATTAACGAATGCACTACTTTGGAAGCTTGTGCTAGTCACCACACATATCACAAAAATACATGGTAAGCACCTCTATAAAGATGGCATGGCATATAACAAAACACATGTAGAGCTCAGGAGCATATCATGCACACATTAATCATGGCAAAAATGACAAATAGCTATTTGATGCAACAGATCTGACAATTATCTCAAATAGCTCTCTTCCAACAGCATCTCAGGCATCAAGATGAGCTCAAATGAAAATGATGCAATGAGATTAAATGATGTACTCTCGGAGACGAACATTTTGATATGCTACACGCGCAAAACGGAGCTACGGATGCGGAGTTATAGCATGACACAGTATGCAAAAAAATATGCAAAACTGGATCGAAGTCAACCCTAAAAATCCAGATCTCAGATCTAAGGCGCGGAAGTCGAGGTTCGTCGGTGCCGGAGTCACTATTCACTGGCGACGGGGACGCGGTGGCCGGAGCTGTCGCGGGGCGTCGGAGTAGAGGGACTCACCGGAAGATTCGTTGGAGTGGGGGAGGAGGAGCTCGCCGATGCGGGCGCGCAGCGTCGGGCGCGGGGCACCGCGGGCGAGGTTCGCCGGCATCGGCGGCCGGAGTTGTCGCCAGTGGCGGAGCTGGGCGGCGAAGGGGAGACGGCGGGCGGCGGAGGTGCGACCTCGGGCGGCGCCTGCTCCCGGGCGGCGGGGCGCGGGCGATGGGCCTCGGGTGCCCGGAGCGGGTTTCCCGGGCCGGCGGCGGGAGGAGTTCGGTGGCGCCATGTGGCGGAAGCCGATAGGGCGCGGGCGGCGGCGGCGGCTTGTCCGGCCGGATTCGGACACGTCCGGCGCGGCACGAGGGAAATTTTAGGGTTAGGGGAATGGAGATTTGGGATTTAGAAATGGGGGGGGTCTATTTATAGAGGTAGAGGGAGCTAGGAGAGTCCAAATGAGGTGCGGTTTTCGGGCATGCGATCGTGATCGAACGCCCTAGATGATGGAGATGGTTTTGGTGGGTTTTGGGCCAAATTGGAAGGGTGTTGGGCTGCAACACACACGAGGCCTTCTCGGTCCCTCGGTTAACCGTTGGAGTATCAAACGAAGTCCAAATGGTACGAAACTTGACAGGCAGTCTACCGGTAGTAAACCAAGGCCGCTTGGCAAGTTTTGGTCCAATCCGGAAATGTTTAACCCCCACACATGAAAAGAGGTAGAAATGACCACTGGAGGAGATAGGAGCGCTGGAATACAAAACGGACAACGGGGAAAATGCTCGGATGCATGAGACGAACACGTATGCACATGCAATGCACATGATGACATGATATGAGATGCATGACAATGGCAACAACACACGGAGACAAAAACCCAAACCCGAGGAAATAAAATAACTTAGCGCCGGAAACGGCAAGAGTTGGAGTACATATAGGTAAATTGTAACGCCCCGAGACCGATGTGCCAGGTGTCTTCCATTTATTCGCTTGCGTGTTGCATCTTGTCATGTCATCATCTGCATTGCATCATCTTGTTTTAAATCTTGCATCCATCCGGGTTCTCCCAGTTCCGTCCGTTTTCCGTTCTGAGCCCAGACACACTTGCACGCGCCCGCGGCATGTCCGAAATATTATTTTATAAGTGGCCGGAAAATGTTTTCGGAATGGGTTAAAAGTTGGCGTGCAGTCTTATTATAGTGTAGGTAGACCACCTGTCAAGTTTCATCGCATTCGGAGATGGTTTGATGCCCCAACGGATAACTATAGCGACATTATAGTCGGTCCAACGTCGGACGTTTTCGGTCTTCGGAAACAGTCGCCGGGCCTCCCTCTCTTTTCTCCCCTCAGCTCGAGACCGTCTACACAGCCCACGACCTACCGCCAGATCCAACCTAACCTCTCTCGTCAGCCCGCGGCCCTCCTCCCGCGCGCGTCCGAAATCTGTCCCAGAACCGACCCGGACAGTCGTTACCGCTGTGTCCGGATCATCCCCAAACATCTACAAAACGTCTCTGTTTTGTTAATTGGACTTCCTAATATATTTTTTCTCGACCGCCCGATTTCGATCGGAGGGACGAGGTAGCCCTTACCCAAAAATCCACATGCTATATATGTATCAGTCCAACCCTAAAATCTAGGCGAGTTGTCCCATCAGTCCCATCCCGCCGCCGCCACCCGGTCTCGATCCTCCTCGGGATCACCTTCTCCTCTTTTTCCTCCACCCAGCAATCCAGCCTCGTCTTGCCTCCCGCGTCTGCGGCGCATCGAACCAGAGGAGCCCGAGGCATCCCGCAGCCGCCGCCTCCTGTCCGATGCGTTTCTTCCTCCCTGAACCGCTCAAACCCAAAGGAGAGGAGCTCCTCGAGTCCCTCGTCGCCGGCCGGTCTCGTCGTAGACCACCTGCAGCAGGACCTGCGCCCCTGCCTCTTCCTTCCCCGTCCTTCTCTCCTCTCTCTCTCACCGTGTGCTCCCTCTCTCTCTACCGTGTCGCTGCAGGAACCATACAACACCGCCAGCCATGGATGCCGCCAAGCTCCCCCGTCGCCGCTACCGTTCCCCTGACATGGCGCCTCGGCCCCTCTACTCCCGCACCTGAGGCCCGAGCTCCTTCAGCTCTCCCTCATAGGAACGATGCCAGGAGAGCTTGAAGCTTAGCGCCCGCGCCGCTGGAGCTCCACCACACCGGAGTCACCTCCCACCGCCGGGAAAGGATTGGCCCTGCTCGGATCTGTTTGGATCCGGCCAACCTCGCTGCCCTCGCCGGAGACCACCGGCACGCCGCCGCGCCAAGTCTGCCTGCAAGCCGCTCCAGCACCACTGCTCCTCTGCTTCTTTGTCGAACAGAGGGTTCCGCGCCCGTATCCTCCCCGCCTCGCGAGTCTGGGCCGGCCAGCGCCAAGCCAGGCCCAGTCGGGCCAGATCTGCGCCGCCCTTGCTGGCCTTCCTCCTCACCAGCTAGGCCTCGGCCCATGGTGAGCCTCCGCTGCGCCTCCCCTTCTCTGTTGGGCCCTGTTCCAGATTCAGCCTGTGTAGGGTTTTTTAGGTTCTGCGATTTAGTTATTTTCCAGGGAATTGTAGTTTTACAGAAAAGCCCTTGTTGATCATGCATTTAATATCTCACAAACCGTGCATCAGATTAAAATAAATTATATATGAAACTTGCTTAGAATTTCATCTAGTTGAATAATTTGCCACTTTCATGCATGTTTGAAATGGTTAAAATGCTGTTTGGTTAAATTTGCTCCTATGCCATGTTAAAATGATTTAATTCATAACTAAATAACCGTAACTCGGAATTTAATAAACTTTATATGTAAATGGGGTAGAAAATTGCCTAGTTTAACATGGTGGCAGTACTTTGCATGTATAACAACTCTAAAATATGGTTTAGGGCAGAACAGCACCAAACCTAATATATGCATATGGGGATTTACCGGAGTTGTTGTTTGTTGTTCCCGGCCTCATTTAAACTTGTCTAGATTAGATAGTTTCATCATGCTTCCCCTCTTGCCATGTGTAACAACATTTAATATTGTTGGCTACATAAACGAGAGAGAACTAAATAAGTCATGTGGTGTTTTCTTCAATATACAACTCCGTTGCATATTGAGCTCCACTTAACTTGTAGTTTTGTTTGTGCCCCTTGCCATGCCATGCATATTTAAACCGGGCATCCATCATACTTGTTTGCGCATCGTGCCATGCTTATGTGATGGTTGTTTACTATGTTGTGTGCTTCTTTCCGGTGTTTGCTTCTTCGGGTTGGTTCCGGTAATGTCACGTTTATGAGTATCCGTTCGACTTCGTCCGTGTGTCTTCTTCATGACTCGTTCTTCTTCCTTGCGGGATTTCAGGCAAGATGATCATACCCTCGAAATCACTTCTATCTTTGCTTGCTTAGTTGCTCACTCTTTTTCTATCCCTATGCTGCGATACCTACCACTTGCTTATCATGCCTCCCATATTGTTGAACCAAGCCTCTAACCCACCTTGTCCTAGCAAACCGTTGTTTGGCTATGTTACCGCTTTGTGCAGCCCCTCTTATAGCGTTGTTAGTTGCAGGTGAAGATGAAGTTTGTTCCTTGTTGGAACATGGAGATGTTGTTCCTTGTTGGAACATGTTTACTTGTTGGGATATGACAATATATCTTATTTAATTAATGCATCTATATACTTGGTAAAGGGTGGAAGGCTCGTCCTTATGCTTGGTGTTTTGTTCCACTCTTGCCGCCCTAGTTTCCCTCATATCAGTGTTATGTTCCCGGATTTTGGGTTCCTTACGCGGTTGGGTTATAATGGGAACCCCTTGACAGTTCGCCTTGAGTAAAACTCCTCCAGCAATGCCCAACATTGGTTTTACCATTTGCCACCTAGCCTTTTCTTTCCCTTGGGTTCTGCAGACTCAAGGGTCATCATTATTTTAACCCCCCCGGGCCAGTGCTCCTCTGAGTGTTGGTCCAACCTGTCAGCTGCCGGTGGCCACCAGGGGCAACTCTGGGCTGGCCTACCCGTACCTAAGACAATCTGAGTGTGCCCTGAGAAAGAGATATGTGCAGCTCCTATCGGGATTTGTCCGCACATTCGGGCGGTGTTGATGGTTTAGTTTTACCTTGTCAAAATGTCTTGTAATCGGGATTCCGAGTCTGATCGGGTCTTCCCGCTAGAAGGAATATCCTTCGTTGACCATGAGAGCTTGTTATGGGCTAAGTTGGGACACCCCTGCAGGGATTTGAACTTTCGAAGGCCGTGCTCACGGTTATGGGCAGATGGGAATTTGTTAATGTCCGGTTGTAGAAAACCTGAAGTTGACCTTAATTAAAATGCACCAACCGCGTGTGTAACCGTGATGGTCTCTTTCCGGCGGAGTCCGGGAAGTGAACACGGTGTTGGAGTTATGCGTGACGTAGGTTATTCTAGGATCACTTCTTGATCATAGTTTCTCGATCGTGCTTTGCCTTCTCTTCTCGCTCTCATTTGCGTATGTTAGCCACCATATATGCTAGTCACTTGCTGTAGCTCCACCTCATACCTTTGCCTTACCCATAAGCTTAAATAGTCTTGATTGCGAGGGTGTGAGATTGCTGAGTCCCCGCGACTCACAGATACTTCCAAAACCAGTTTGCAGGTGCCGATGAGTCCGTGCAGATGATGCAACCAAGCTCAGGAGGAGCTCGATGAAGATCTTGTACTTTGTGTTGTTTCGTTCTAGTTGATCAGTAGTGGAGCCCAGTTGGGGTCGATCGAGGACCTTTGTCACATTTGGGGTTCTTCTTTCATTTTGGTTCCATAGTCGGACCTTGATTGTATTTGGTTGTTGTAATGCTTTATTCATGTATTGTGTGAAGTGGCAATTGTAAGCCAACTATGTATCTCTTTCCCTAATGTATTACATGGATTGTGTGAAGATTACCTCACTTGCGACATTGCTTTCAATGCGGTTATGCCTCTAAGTCGTGCTTCGACACGTGGGAGATATAGCTGCATTGAGGGCGTGAAAAGTTGGTAATCAGAGCCTTCCCCGACCTTAGGAGCCCCCCCTGCTTGATCGTATTTAGCAGCCGGTGTTGAGTCTAGAAAAATGTTTTGAGTCATTTAGGAATTATATATCGGAGAGTTTAGGAATTCGTTTTACTCCCAGTCCCTTCATCGCTCTGGTGAGGCATCCTGACGTAGAGTTTTGACTCTTCTCTTCTGAAATTTCACTAAAAAAATTTAGGATCACGCGGGTATCTTGGAATCATTCCGATCGATTTGTGATGAGAACATTGTTCTTGGTGCCTCCTGTCATTTAGGGGTTGTGGCAGTGTCCCGGTGAGTTGAGCTCCGAGGTGTTGTCGTCACAATTTTATCGTTGCAGTTCTGGAATACCTGAGTTTAGTTTCGCCGACATCGAAAATCCTTTTATGCAGTTGTTGGTGAGATAACCTCGACGCCACCCAGTACTAGGGCGGGAGTTCGGGAGTATTGCCGTAACTTGTATAACGGATGATTTTCGAAGGTTGAGGTAGACGATTTCCGAAGTTTTTCTCGGTTATGTGTTGAAGGATGGATACAACTGGATGTAGGATTTGCTAGTTTTGGGTGAGATATTATGCTTCCCCTGTATCCCCAACACCTGATTGCATAACCGGAAAATTTCGGGAGTTTATAAGTGGGAATTCAAGTAGCTCTTAGGATATCTTTCCAACAGATGTACGATATGAAATTGGGGTTCGACGTCTAGTGGTCCGCCTATTCATGGTCGGTTTTACAGTGGTCTCGTTGTGTCTTAAAGAGTCCTTGGCTATGCCGACTCGGGGATGCTTCGTATGTCATGTGCACTGCCTTGTACATGATGGTGCTATACGATCGAGCCCGTGTAGGCCCCACCATGAAAACTTCGGACGAAATCTCTATCATATGTTTGCTCTGGCTTATTCTGCAAGCCAATCCTTTGTTTTTGTTTTGAGTTGTGGTATTCGAGTTGCTTCGAAGTCAAAGGTTGATTCCATACCTTCCCCAAATGGTGTTCTCATACCACGATGTGAACATTAATCCTTTTTGATCATTGAGATTGTCATGTCAATCCTTTTCAACCAGTGTGCTTCTCTTCAAATGGATCCGATCATTTCAACATTCGCAAGATCAATTATCAGTTTTTCTCAACGGTGTTTTCCCACCCCCCACCCTTGTTTTCTTGAAGGATTCAGATTTCTTAATCACTATCCATTTTATTGATGAGAAGTCTCCCGATTCTTTTCCGCCAATGTTCTTACCCGGTGGTTCTCTAGAAGATGCTCTACTAGTTCGCCATTCTTCATTCTTTTCTTCTCCGGTGGATTCAAGTCAAGTTTTGTTGATCATACCTTTTTCCTCGTTTCAATGCTTTCTCATGCCGGTGCACCTCTTTATCATTCCAACTCTCACTATTCAATTATTCCAGAGTGTTGAAGATATCTCGAACATTCGTGTTTCCACTTTGCATTCGTTCAAGATCTTTTGAGGTTGTTATGTTATTCAAGTCTTTTAATTCAACCGGTGCAACCTCTCTTTCAAATCATTCTACGGTGTTTCTTTTGAGTGGGCCCTAACCCACAAGTCCTTTCCTAGGATCTTACCTGACTCTTCTTATTTTCCCGGAGCTATTCCCAAATTATTTTCAAAGTTTGACGTAAGAATGAGTTATCATCAGTCAATTGCCTTCTCCAAGATCTTTCAAATTCTTTTCATCATTGGTTCAACCTTTATAATTTTCATCGCGGAGTATCTCAACAACTCTTGTTGGTGTTTCTCGTAGTCATTCTCAACATTTGAAGACCGAAGAAGAGTTTTTCCTTCATATCCTATCTGTTCTCTCAGAGAGTCATGGCTCTAGCTTGTTGCCTTCCTCTCATAATTGTTTTCGTTCGTGATAATTCTTTTCACCATCTGGAGTAATTCAGAGTATTTTCAGTTTGATTCTCCGGAGCCCATCATCTCATAATTATTCATTCCCAGCTTTCAGTTATCGAGCTCCTAATCTTACCAGTGCTTCATTCAAGTGATCTCTAATCAGTTCGTGATCCCTCCGTTCTCATGGATCTGAATTCTCTCATGTATCTTCGTTCATTTGTCAATTCTTCCCGGTGTTTTCTTTATCTTCTCTTTGTTCATTCTTAATTCTTACGGTGGTTCATTCAAGATTTTCTCTTCCTTTGTTATCATAACAATTTAATTCGATGTTCCAATCCTACCGGTGGTTTGTTGAAGACCTTCCCAAGTTTATGTTATATCTCTCTTAATCCTTGATACAAGAATAAGTAATATGTCAAATCCGTGGATTGTCATCAATTTAATTGGTGAAGGATAAGCATAATGTAATTCTTATTCTTGTTTCATCGGGTGAACTAAATTCCCTATTCCGGGAGCTCATCAAATTCTTGTTTCCATTTGTTCATCTTTCTTTTCCGGAGTTCCAAGTTTTCTCTTTATCTCGTCGCAAAGCTTCATCAAATCATTGTAAGGCTTCAACCTTACTCTTCTCATCTTTCTTTTCGTTTGATCATTCTTTTGTTTACCGGAGTTCTTCATGAAGTTTCTGCATGATGGTCCATAAAGGACTTAATCCGTTCTCGAAGCGTTCATCAAGATTCTTTTCTAAGGAGCTCAAGCATTCTTCATCTTGTAATCTGGAGTGCAATTCTTTCAACCGTATCATTCGAGGTGGCATTATGTCATTCTTGATAATTTGAGTTCATGTTTCATGATTCACATGTTATTAAGAATGAGGTTTTTTAAATCCATCAACCAACTAGTTGGAGCTATCTTGTGTTATATTTCACCTAAATCTTTGCCTAAGGATTTTGCTATTAATGGTGATAATATATGATCCAAGTTCTTCATCTATCCTCCCGGTGAAATAATTCTCTCGTCTCATCGGTCATACCAATCCAATTCTTTTCCCGTGAGTGGCAGTTTGTCACCTCATAATTTGACATGTATTCCATCAGACCATATCAATCTTACTCTTTTCATTGTTGGTTTTCCAACAACTCCGTTCGACCTTTCTCCCAAGGATGCCTTCTCAAGCTCTTTTTGGCAGAAGTTGGCATTTTCTCCTCATTTCTCCTATTTCAATTATCTATCTTCTATTCCTCCTTTCCGAAGGCATTTTGATGTTGCTCTCCTCAACCCATCTTCTCGCTTTGTCGGGACCATGTTTTGATCGTGCTTATCCTTTTAACCGGAGTATTCTGTCCCTTTGCTCAAGCTCTTTCTTTTTATCAAGTTTTTCATCTCTTTTAAACCGGAGTGCTGTCTGAGATCTTTCTTACCCCTTGTTCCATTCATTCAATAGTTACAGCGGCAGTGTTTTGTGTTTTCATCAAGTATCTTCTCATCTTATCAAGTTCTTATACAATTCCATTTCCTTTCAATCAGAGTGCTGCCCGAAGTTGTTCTTTCTTTTCCTCTTTCATGACGGAGTGTCTTCAACTTTGTTCATCTCCGTTTATTCTATTCTCGGAAATGGCTTAACCTTTCAAGGCTCTTTGGTTTCACTCGTTTGTCAAAGAAGCAACTTAGTTTTACCTCTTCTCTTTCTCTTCTGTTTTCCCTCTGGTGCCATTCTAGATCTTTGGACGAGATCCTCTCGTAGTGGTGGAGTGTTGTAACGCCCTGAGACCGATGTGCCAGGTGTCTTCCAGTTATTCGCTTGCGTGTTGCATCTTGTCATGTCATCATCTCCATTGCATCATCTTGTTTTAAAACTTGCATCCGTCCGGGTTCTCCCAGTTCCGTCCGTTTTCCGTTCGGAGCCCAGACACACTTGCACGCGCCCGCAGCATGTCCGAGATATTATTTTATAAGTGGCCGGAAAATGTTTTTGGAATGGGTTCAAAGTTGGCGTGCGGTCTTATTATAGTGTAGGTAGACCACTTGTCAAGTTTCATCGCATTCGGAGATCGTTTGACGCCCCAACGAATAACTATAGCGACATTATAGTCGGTCTAACGTCGGACGTTTTCGGTCTTCGGAAACAGTCGCCGGGCCTCCCTCTCTTCTCTCCTCTCAGCTCGAGACCGTCTACACAGCCCACGACCTACCGCCAGATCCAACCTAACCTCTCTCGTCAGCCCACGGCCCCCCTCCCGCGCGCGTCCAAAATCTATCCCGGAACCGACCCGGACAGTCGTTACCGCTGTGTCCGGATCATCCCCAAACATCTAAAAAACATCTCCATTTTGTTAATTGGACTTCCTAATATATTTTTTCTCGACCGCCCGATTTCGATCGGAGGGACGAGGTAGCCCCTACCCAAAAATCCACATGCTATATATGTATCAGTCCAACCATAAAATCTAGGCGAGTTGTCCCATCAGTCCCATCCCGCCGCCGCCACCCGGTCACGATCCTCCTCGGGATCTCCTGCTCCTCCTTTTCCTCCACCCACCAATCCAGCCTCGTCTCGCCTCCCGCGTCTGCGGCGCATCGAACCAGAGGAGCCCGAGGCATCCCGCAGCCGCCACCTCCTGTCCGATGCGTTTCTTCCTCCATGCCCCGCTCGAACCCAAAGGAGAGGAGCTCCTCGAGTCCCTCGTCGCCGGCCGGTCTCGTCGTAGACCACCTGCAGCAGGACCTGCGCCCCTGCCTCTTCCTTCCCCGTCCTTCTCTCCTCTCTCTCTCACCGTGTGCTCCCTCTCTGTCTACCGTGTCGCTGCAGGAACCATACAACGCCGCCAGCCATGGATGCCGCCAAGCTCCCCCGCCACCGCTGCCGTTCCCCTGACATGGCGCCTCGGCCCCTCTGCTCCCGCACCTGAGGCCCGAGCTCCTTCAGCTCTCCCTCACAGGAACGATGCCAGGATAGCCTGAAGCTTCGCGCCCGCGCCGCTGAACCTCCACCGCACCGGAGTCTCCTCCCACCGCCGGGAATGGATCGGCCCCGCTCGGATCTGCTCGGATCCGGCCAACCTCGCTGCCCTCGCCGGAGACCATCGACAAGCCGCCGTGCCAAGTCCACCTGCAAGCCGCTCCAGCACTGCTGCTCCTCTGCTTCTCTGTCAAACAGAGGGCGCCGCGCCCGTATCCTCCCCGCCTCGCGAGTCTAGTCCGGCCAGCGCCAAGCAAGGCCCAGTCGGGCCAGATCTGCGCCGCCCTTGCTGGCCTTCCTCCTCACCAGCTGGGCCTCAACCCATGGTGAGCCTCCGCTGCGCCTCCCCTTCTCTGTTGGGCCCTGTTCCAGATCCGGCCTGTGTAGGTTTTTTTAGGTTCTGTGATTTATTTATTTTCCAGGGAATTGCAGTTTTACAGAAAAGCCCTTGTTGATCATGCATTTAATATCTCACAAACCATGCATCGGATTAAAATAAATTATATATGAAACTTGCTTAGAATTTCATCTAGTTTAATAATTTGCCACTTTCATGCATGTTTGAAATGGTTAAAATGCTGTTTGGTTAAATTTGCTCCTATGCCATGTTAAAATGATTTAATTCATAACTAAATAACCGTAACTCGGAATTTAATAAACTTTATATGTAAATGGGGTAGAAAATTTCCTAGTTTAACATGGTGGCAGTACTTTGCATGTTTAACAACTTTAAAATATGGTTTAGGGCAGAAAAGCACCAAACCTAATGTATGCATATGGGGATTTACCGGAGTTGTTGTTTGTTGTTCCTGGCCTCATTTAAACTTGCCTAGATTAGATAGTTTCATCATGCTTCCCCTCTTGCCATGTTTAACAACATTTAATATTGTTGGGTACATAAACGAGAGAGAACTAAATAAGTCATGTGGTGTTTTCTTCAATATGCAACTCCGTTGCATATTCAGCTCCACTTAACTTGTAGTTTTCTTTGTGCCCCTTGCCATGCCATGCATATTTAAACCGGGCATGCATCATACTTGTTTGCGCATTGTGCCATGCTTATGTGATGGTTGTTTACTATGTTGTGTGCTTCTTTCCGGTGTTTGCTTCTTTGGGTTGGTTCCGGTAACGTCACGTTTGTGAGGATCCGTTCGACTTCGTCCGTGTGTCTTCTTCATGACTCATTCTTCTTCCTTGTGAGATTTCAGGCAAGATGATCATACCCTCGAAATCACTTCTATCTTTGCTTGCTTAGTTGCTCGCTCTTTTGCTATGCCTATGCTGTGATACCTACCGCTTGCTTATCATGCCTCCCATATTGTTGAACCAAGCCTCTAACCCACCTTGTCCTAGCAAACCGTTGTTTGGCTATGTTACCGCTTTGCGCAGCCCCTCTTGTAGCGTTGTTAGTTGCAGGTGAAGATGAAGTTTGTTCTTTGTTGGAACATGGAGATGTTGTTCCTTGTTGGAACATGTTTACTTGTTGGGATATCACAATATATCTTATTTAATTAATGCATCAATATACTTGGTAAAGGGTGGAAGGCTCGGCCTTATGCCTGGTGTTTTGTTCCACTCTTGCTGCCCTAGTTTCCGTCATATCGGTGTTATGTTCCCGGATTTTGCGTTCCTTACGCGGTTGGGTTATAATGGGAACCCCTTGACAGTTCGCCTTGAGTAAAACTCCTCCAGCAATGCCCAACATTGGTTTTACCATTTGCCACCTAGACTTTTCTTTCCCTTGGGTTCTACAGACTCAAGGGTCATCATTATTTTAACCCCCCCGGGCCAGTGCTCCTCTGAGTGTTGGTCCAACCTGTCAGCTGTCGGTGGCCACCAGGGGAAACTCTGGGCTGGCCTACCCGTACCTAAGACAATCTGAGTGTGCCTTGAGAAAGAGATATGTGTAGCTCCTATCGGGATTTGTCAGCACATTCGGGCGGTGTTGCTAGTTTAGTTTTACCTTGTCGAAATGTCTTGTAATCAGGATTCCAAGGCTGATTGGGTCTTCCCGCTAGAAGGAATATCCTTCGTTGACTGTGAGAGCTTGTTATGGGCTAAGTTGGGACACCCCTGCAGGGATTTGAACTTCCGAAAGCCGTGCCCGCGGTTATGGCAGATGGGAATTTGTTAATGTCCGGTTGTAGAAAACCTGAAGTTGACCTTAATTAAAATGCACCAACCACGTGTGTAACCGTGATGGTCTCTTTCCGGCGGAGTCCAGGAAGTGAACACGGTGTTGGAGTTATGCTTGACGTAGGTTGTTCTAGGATCACTTCTTGATCATAGTTTCTCGATCGTGCTTTGCCTTCTCTTCTCGCTCTCATTTGCGTATGTTAGCCACCATATATGCTAGTCGCTTGCTGCAGCTCCACCTCATACCTTTGCCTTACCCATAAGCTTAAATAGTCTTGATCGCGAGGGTGTGAGATTGCTGAGTCCCCGCGACTCACAGATACTTCCAAAACCAGTTTGCAGGTGCCGATGAGTCCGTGCAGATGACGCAACCAAGCTCAGGAGGAGCTCGATGAAGATCTTGTACTTTGTGTTGTTTCGTTCTAGTTGATCAGTAGTGGAGCCCAGTTGGGGTCGATCGGGGACCTTTGTCGCATTTGGGGTTCTTCTTTCATTTTGGTTCTGTAGTCGGACCTTGATTGTATTTGGTTGTTTTAATGCTTTATTCATGTATTGTGTGAAGTGGCGATTGTAAGCCAACTATGTATCTCTTTCCCTTATGTATTACATGGGTTGTGTGAAGATTACCTCACTTGCGACATTGCTTTCAATGCGGTTATGCCTCTAAGTCGTGCTTTGACACGTGGGAGATATAGCCGCATTGAGGGCGTGAAATAAATTACATGCGGGGTGTTACAACACTCCACCACTACGAAAGGATCTCGTCCCGAGATCTAGGACTGGAAGAACGCCGAGTACTCAGAACGGAGGTGATCCTCGCGTTCCCATGTGGCTTCATGGTCGGAAGGGTGTGACCACTTGACTTTGAGGAATTTGATTGACTTATTGCCAGTCTTGCATTCAGTCTCTTCAAGAATAGCAATGGGGTGCTCACGATAAGAGAGATCTTCTTGGAGATCAATGTCTTCGAAGTTGACGGTGCGGTCAGGGGTCTTGAAGCACTTGCAGAGCTGAGAGACATGGAACACGTCGTGCACATTTGCAAAATTTGAAGGAAGCTCGAGTTGATAGGCGAGATCGCCTCTCTTGCTGACAATCTTGAAAGGACCCACGTATCTAGGGGCAAGCTTCCTTTGATATCGAAGCGACGAGTACCTTTCATTGGAGAGACGCAGAGGTAAACATGGTCTCCGATCTCGAAGGCCAAATCACGGTGCTTACTATCATAGTAGCTCTTCTGGCGCGATTGCGCTGCTTTGAGGTTATCACGAATGACTTTGCACATTTCCTCTGCCTCTGTGATCAAGTCATTTCCCAGAAGTTTACATTCACCGGTCTCTGAACAGTTAAGAGGAGTACGACACTTCCTGCCATACAGAATTTCGAATGGGGCCTTGCCCGAACTTGCTTGAAAACTGTTGTTGTAGGAGAATTCGGCATATGGAAGACAATCTTACCACTTCATACCGAAGGAGATCACACAAGCCCTGAGCATATCTTCGAGAATCTGATTGACATGCTCGACTTGACCGCTAGTTTGAGGATGGAAAGCCGTGCTAAAGTGGATGTTGGTGCCCATGGCCTTCTGAAAAGAATCCCAAAACTTGGAGGTAAAGATGCTGCCATGGTCTGAAGAGATCACCTGTGGAATGCCGTGCAGAGAGACAATCCGAGAGGTATAAAGCTCCGCCAATTGAGCTGTAGTGATAGACTGTTTGATAGGCAGAAAGTGAGCCACTTTAGTGAGTTTGTCGATGACAACGAATATAGCATCATTGCCACGCTTGGACATTGGAAACCCAATCACGAAGTCCATCTCAATGTGGTGAAACTTCCGTTCTGGAATGGCAAGCGGTTGGAGGAGACCAGCTGGCCTTTGGTGTTCTGCCTTCACTCTTCTGCAAACATCACACTCATTCCCGAACTGAGCGATCTCGCGCTTCATTTGAGTCCACCAATAAGCCTGCTTGAGGTCCTGATACATCTTCGTGGTCCCAGGGTGGATGGAGAGGAGTGAATTGTGCGCCTCGTTCATAATAACTTTACGAAGGTCACCTTTGGGCACAACAATACGATCCTCGAAGAAGAGAGTATCCTTGTCATCAAGGCGGTAGCACTTGTACTTGGGTTGACTCTTGGCAATCCCAATCTTCACCTTCTTCACCATAGCATCAAGAAGTTGAGCCTCGCGAATCTGATCTTCCAAAGTAGGAGAGACTTGAAGGTTGGCGAGGAACCCTTGAGGAACAACTTGCAGATTGAGTTTGCAGAAAGCTTCACAAAGCTCGGGTTGGTATGGCTTGAGAATCAGACTGTTGCAGTAAGCCTTCCTGCTCAATGCGTCAGCAATCACATTGGACTTGCCTGGAGTATACTCGATACTCGGATTATACTCTTGAATCATTTCGACCCAACGAGTCTGCCTGAGGTTGAGATTAGGCTGAGTGAAGATGTACTTGAGACTCTTGTGGTCAGTGAAGATGTCCACTATTCTTACCAATAAGAGATGTCTCCAAGTCAAAAGAGCATGCACAACTGCCGCCAACTCGAGGTCATGAGTGGGGTAGTTCTTCTCGTTGGGCTTCAACTGGCGAGAGGTATAAGCCACAACTTTCTTCTCTTGTATCAACACTGCACCAAGACCTTGAAGAGAGGCATCGTAGAAGACCTCGAACGGTTTGGATTCATCAGGAGGAGTCAGAACTGGAGCAGTGACCAATTTCTCTTTCAAAGTGTTGAAAGCGATGTCACATTCTGGAGACCAAACGTACTTGACGTGCTTCGTGAGAAGGTTTGAAAGAGGCTTCGCGATCTTTGAAAAGTTCTCAACGAACTTTCGACAGTAGCTTGCGAGACCAAGGAAGTTGCGGAGTTGCTTCACGTTCTGAGGTGGTTCCCAATTCACAATTGCAGACAACTTCTTAGGATTCACCTCAATGCCCTTCGCAGAGATGATATGCCCAAGATATATAACCTCATCGAGCCAAAACTCACACTTTGAGAACTTGGCGTAGAACTGATGTTCCCTGAGCTTATTGAGCACCAAACGGAAGTGCTTGGCATGATCTTCCTTGTTCTTCGAAAAGACCAGAATATCGTCGAGGTAGACCAAGACAAAGTCATTTGTGTAGGCGTTGAAGATGAAGTTCATCATGTGAGAGAAAGTCGGAGGAGCGAAGATGAGGCCAAAAGACATGACTGTGTATTCATATGAACCATAGCTTGTTCTGAAAGCCGTCTTGGGAATATCTTGCTCATGGATTCGAATCTGTTGATAGCCCATACGGAGATCAAGCTTGGAGAGTACTTGGGAACCTTTGAGTTGTTCGAACAGCTCATTGATGTTGGGAAGTGGGTACTTGTTCTTGATAGTCTTCTTGTTCAATGGACGGTAGTCAACACAAAGTCGGTCCGTTCCATCCTTCTTCTTCACAAAAAGTACTCCACAACCCCACGGAGAAGAACTATGTCGGATGAGACCCATTCGCTCTTGAATATCGAGTTGCTTCTTCAGCTCCTTCAACTCTTCAGGTCCGAGCTTGTAAGGACGCTTGCAAACCGGTTCTATGCCAGGCTCAAGATCAATGACAAATTCAACTGGCCGGTGCAGAGGCATTCCTGGAAGCTCTTCTGGAAAGACGTCTTGATATTTGCAAACGACTGGAATTTGAGAGATGGCATCCAGTTCACCCTTCTCATTGAGAGAAAACAGACAGATTGTATCATCACGAGCGGCAAAGACAATTACATCCTTAGACGAATGACTCAATTGAATCTGCCTGGCAGCATAATCAAGATGAGCCTTGTGCTCAGAAAGCCAATCCATTCCGAGAATAAGATCAATATCCGAGTCGCCCAGAACAATAGGAGAAGCTAGAAATTTGTAGTCGCCCAACGTGATAGAAATATCCGGGACGCAGAAATTAGCTGTCATCTGCTTGCTCGGTGACACGATTTGCAAAGCACTTTGCAGATACTGATAATCGCACTCATACTTTGATGCAAAAGGTTTGGAAATGAAACAATGCGATGCACCAGTGTCAGAAAGAACTCTTGCAGGAATATCGTTAACAGGAAGGTTACCCATGATGACATCTGACGAGTCCTCTGCCTGAGCTGCATTCATCAAGTTGACCTTGGCGTGCTTGGGGTTATGCTTGACCGCAGCTGTACTTGCCGATCTCACAGGAGGAGGAGGAGGAGGGAGATGCCTCTGGTTGAAGCATTTGTTGGCATAGTGACCCTTCTGTTGGCACTTGTTGCACGTGACCTCTGAAAGCAGACGGTTATACAGAGCACTCGATCTTGGAGCTTGAGACGAAGTCTTGTTCTGAAAGCCAGGGTTGGGTGGGTGGGAAGATCCACTGCCACCTTTGCTCTTCTGCTGATAAGGCTGACGGAACGAAGGAGGAGGAAGCCAATACTTCTGCTGCTTAGCCACTTGAGTTGAGGAAGAAGGAGTAGCATCTCTAACTCACTTCTTGGAAGCATCACACTTCAGTTGAGCAGCCTCTTGCTTCAATGCCATGTTGTAAAACTCATCCTACCTCATGGGCTCAAAGAGAACAAGAGCTAGCTGGATTTCTTCTCTGAGACCACCCCTGAACTGGTATATCATGCTCTTCTCGTCAGGGACGTCCTGCTTAGCAAAACGGGGGAGCTTCTGAAACATCTTGTTGTAGTCATAAACAGGCATAGAGCCTTGCTTTAGGTTGCGGAATTCCTCACGCTTGCTTTCAACCACGCTCTGAGGAATATGATGAGCTTTGATGTCTTGACGGAATTCATCCCAGGTAATCACACGGCCTCCTCTGGAATCTTCGTACTGCTGAAACCATTCTGCAGCTTGGTCTTTGAGTTGGAAGGAAGTGAACTTGACAAAGTCCTTAGGCCTGACGTTAATGCACTAGAAATGCTTGCACAATTCCACGAGCCAATCATCAATGTCAGTTGCCTCAACACAATTGCTGAAGGTCTTTGGCTGGTTAGCAAGGAACTGGTTGAGTGTAGCAAAGTGATTCTGATTGTTGCCTTGGTTTGCTTGGTTGCGCTCTTGAAGAATTTGCATGATCAACTGCGTGTTTGCATTGGTAGCGGCCATCACAGCTTGCCATACCTCCGGAGGTGGAGGTGGTGGTGGCGGATCAGGATTCGGAGTCGTGCGCGTTGGAGGAGCCATCCTGAAGAGGTTGACATCCATTAGCACACTGATAGACAAAAATTGAAGCTGAAACCAACGAGTAGAAATTGCAACATATAGTCTTCACATCCGAACAAAATGAACGAATGGATTCCAATTGAAATGGTCACATATCCACAAATTGAGAAGCCACTTAGAATTTAGGTAGAGGAATAAAATCAACAAGGTACGGAACAAGAACGAATACTCGGTAAGGATCACCCAATCTCAAACCAAATATCCATGGAGGAAGAACTAGAGCTACAAGAATTCCCACCTATGAAACTCCCGAACCTTTCCGGTTATGCAATCAGGTGTTGGGGATACATGGGAAGCATAATATCTCACCCAAATCTAGCAAATCCTACATCCAGCTGTATCCATCCTTCAACACATAACCGAGAAAAACTTCGGAAATCGTCTACCTCAACCTTCGAAAAGCATCCGTTATACAAGTTATGGCAATACTCCCGAACTCCCGCCCTAGTACTTGGTGGCGTCGAGGTTATCTCACCAACAACTGCATAAAAGAGATTTTCGATGTCGGCGAACTAAACTCAGGTATTCCAGAACTGCAACGATAAAATTGTGACGACAACACCTCGGAGCTCAACTCCCTGGGACACTGCCACAACGCCTAAATGACAGGAGGCACCAAGAACAATGTTCTCGTCACAAATCGATCAGAACGATTCCAAGATACCCGTGTGATCCTAAATTTTTTTTTTGTTAAATTTGAGAAGAGAAGAGTCAAAACTCTACGTCGGGATGCCTTACCAGAGTGATGAAGGGACTGGGGAGTAAAAAGAATTCCTAAACTCTCCGATATATAATTCCTAAATGACTCAAAACATTTTTCTAGACTCAACAACGGCTGCTAGTTCGATCAAGCAGTGGGGGCTCCTAAGGTCAGGGAAGGCTCTGATTACCAACTTGTCACGCCCTCGATGCGGCTATATCTCCTACGTGTCGAAGCACGACTTAGAGGCATAACCGCATTGAAAGCAATGTCGCAAGTAAGGTAATCTTCACAACAACCCATGTAAATAGATAATAAGGGGAAAGGTACATAGTTGGCTTACACTCGCCACGTCACACAAAGTACATAAATAGCATTACAATCATCCAATACACTCATGGTCCGACTACGGTACCAAAATAAAAGATCAACCCCAACATGCGACACGGTCCCGATCGCCCCAACTGGGCACCACTACTGATCATCAGGGAAAGACACATAGTAACGGCGTGAGTCTTCGTCGAACTCCCACTTGAGCTCAAGCACATCATCTGGAACGGAATCATTGGGCCCTGCATATGGTTTGGAAGTAATCCGTGAGTCATGGGGACTCGAGAATCTCGCACCATCGCGATCAAGACTATTTAAGCTTATAGGTAAGGCAAGGTAAAATGTGGAGCTACAGCAAGCGACTAGCATATATGGTGGCTAACCTGTTCGCAAAAGTGAGCGAGAGGAGAAGGCAAAGCACGAACGAAGAACTATAGAACAACCTACGACAAACATTACTCCAACACCGTGTTCACTTCCCGGACTCCGCCGAGAAGAGACCATCACGGTTACACACGCGGTTGATTCATTTTAACTAAGTTAAGGTTCATGTTATCTACAATCGGACATTAACAAATTCCCATCTGCTCATAACCGTGGGCCCGGCTTTCGAAAGTTCAAATCCCTGCAGGGGAGATCCAACTTAGCCCATCATAAGCTCTCACGGTCAACGAAGGATAAACCTTCTCTCGAGACATTCCGATCAGACTCGGTATCCCGGTTCTACAAGACAACTTCGACAATGGTAAAACAAATCCAGCAACACCGCCCGAATGTGCCAACAAATCCCGATAGGAGCTGCACATATCTCATTCTCAGGGCACACTCAGATGAGCTCTCCATACAACTAAAACCAAACCTCGAGTTTCCCCGAGGGGGCGCTGCACAGGACTCTAGTTTGGACCAACACTCAGAGGAGTACTGGCCCGGGGGGGTTTAAATAAAGATGACCCTCGGGCTCCGAAAACCCAAGGGAAAAAGAGGCTCGGTGGCAAATGGTAAAACCAAGGTTGGGCATTGCTAGAGGAGTTTTATTCAAGGCGAACTGTCAAGGGGTTCCCATTATCACCCAACCGCGTAAGGAACGCAAAATCCGGGAACCTAACACCGATATGACAGAAACTAGGGCGGCAAGAGTGGAACAAAACACTAGGCAAAAGGCCGAGCCTTCCACCCTTTACCAAGTATATAGATGCATTAAGATAACAAGATAATATAGTGATATCCCAACAAATAAACAATGTTCCAACAAGGAATGATCTCCAATCTTCACTTGCAACTAGCAACGCTATAAGAGGGACTGAGCAAAGCGGTAACATAGCCAATCAACGGTTTGCTAGGACATGGTGGGTTAAAGGTTTGACATGGCAATTTGGGAGTCATGATAAGAAAGTGGTAGGCATCGTAGCTTAGGCATAGCAAAAGAGCGAGCATCTAGCAAGCAAAGATAGAAGTGATTTCGAGGGTATGATCATCTTGCCTGCAAAGTTGTCAGAGTTGACTGGATCCACGAAAGCAAACTCAACGAGCTCCTCGTTAGCGAACTCGTCTCCCGGCTATACCCAAACGAGACAAACAAGCAAAAGGAACACAATCAACCACGCGCAAATGCTCGAACAACAAGGTGCAAACAGGGTATGCTATGCGGGATGCGGTATGTGATGCATATGCAAGATGTGACAAGGAATGATTGGACCTAGCCTCAACTTGGGAATCCAAGAGTGCCACTGGAAAGGTGAGGTGATTTCGGTTGAAATCGATATAAAGAACATCGGAATCGGATGCACATTTGGAAATGGTAAGCAAAACAAATATGGTACCGGTCTGCGATAAACAGCAAGTAGCCAACTAAATGCATCAAGATAATTATGCTACAGCACTCAAACATGGCAACAAAATACATGGCAGGGATCCACTCATGATGCTTGACAAAAGATGAACACTGAGTTATGGCCAATTCGTCCATTAACAGGTTCAAACAAGCATGGCAATAATGCAAATGATAACAGGTTTCAGACTTAGTGAAATTAACACAAGTCTGGAATTTCAGATCAGGTAGCACAATTTGGAGCATGAAAACTACATGCTACAGGAACTTAACATGAAAAAGTAAGGCATGACATGAAGCTACTCAAGGCACTTAACAAAAGTTCCTTAGTGACCTTGAGCCAAAAAGGATCAGAAAATACAATTGCAAGCATGTGAACATGGCAAAAACATAATCAGATCTCAGACTTAGTGAAAAACTGGAGCATGCAAATCTGTTAACGAGTAGGCATGTTTACGAGCTCGATGCACTCACTACGGAGCAAGGCATGACAAACTAAGCATACACCCATCAAGAATACATATTATAGAAGCTAGACATGGCAAGAAAAACAACATAGCATGCACGGATCAACAACAACATCCTCGGCAAAATCGCTAACGAGTCAACAATCTGCCAGGATTCACGAAATAGCAAAAGCAGAGCTTGATTGATTCAAGCTAGGTTGCTCCATAATTGCAAATAAAGACATGGATGGATAGAGCACCACAATAGTAACAAATCATCCTTACTGATCATCCTCAAAACAGGCACGGATCACTAGGAAACAACATGAACATATGGCATATTGATAAAAACTGATCAAGGAGTACTTTGCAAGCTTGTGCTAGTCAGCATTAACGAATGCACTACTTTGCAAGCTTGTGCTAGTCACCACACATATCACAAAAATACATGGTTAGCACCTCTGTAAAGATGGCATGGCATATAACAAAACACATGTTGAGCTCAGGAGCATATAATGCACACATTAATCATGGCAAAAATGACAAATAGCTATTTGATGCAGCAGATCTGACAATTCTCCCAAATAGCTCTCTTCCAACAACATCTCGGGCATCAGGATGAGCTCAAATGAAAATGATGCAATGTGATGAAATGATGTACTCTCGGAGACGAACATTTTGATATGCTACACGCCCAAAACGGAGCTACGGATACGGAGTTATAGCATGACAAAGTATGCAAAAAATATGCAAAACTCGATCGAAGTCAACCCTAAAAATCCAGATCTCAGATCTGAGGCGCGGAAGTCGAGGTTCGTCGGTGCCGGAGTCACTATTCACTGGCGACGGGGACGCGGTGGCCGGAGCTGTCGCGGGGCGTCGGAGTAGAGGGACTCACCGGAAGATTCGTTGGAGTGGGGGAGGAGGAGCTCGCCGATGCGGGCGCGCGGCGTCGGGCGCGGGGCACCGCGGGCGAGGTTCGCCGGCATCGGCGGCCGGAGTTGTCGCCAGTGGCGGAGCTGGGCGGCGAAGGGGAGACGGCGGGCGGCGGAGGTGCGACCTCGGGCGGCGCCTGCTCCCGGGCGGCGGGGCGCGGGCGATGGGCCTCGGGTGCCCGGAGCGGGCTTCCCGGGCCGGCAGCGGGAGGAGTTCGGTGGCGCCATGTGGCGGAAGCCGATAGGGCGCGGGCGGCGGCGGCGGCTTGTCCGGCCGGATTCGGACACGTCCGGCGCGGCACGAGGGAAATTTTAGGGTTAGGGGAATGGAGATTTGGGATTTAGAAATGGGGGGTCTATTTATAGAGGTAGAGGGAGCTAGGAGAGTCGAAATGAGGTGCGGTTTTCGGGCATGCGATCGTGATCGAACGCCCTAGATGATGGAGATGGTTTTGGTGGGTTTTGGGCCAAATTGGAAGGGTGTTGGGCTGCAACACACACGAGGCCTTCTCGGTCCCTCGGTTAACCGTTGGAGTATCAAACGAAGTCCAAATGGTACGAAACTTGACAGGCAGTCTACCGGTAGTAAACCAAGGCCGCTTGGCAAGTCTCTGTCCAATCCGGAAATGTTTAACCCCCACATGGGAAAAGAGGTAGAAATGACCACTTGAGGAGATAGGAGCGCCGGAATACAAAATGGACAACGGGGAAAATGCTCGGATGCATGAGACGAACACGTATGCAAATGCAATGCACATGATGGCATGATATGAGATGCATGACAACGGCAACAACACACGGAGACAAAAACCCGAACCTGAGGAAATAAAATAACTTAGCGCCGGAAACGGCAAGAGTTGGAGTACATATAGGTAAATTACATCCGGGGTGTTACATCCAACCTGTTTACCTGCTTGACAAGCGCTACAAAGTCTATCCTTATCAAATATGACATCGTTAACGCCAAGGATATGATTTCCTTTAATAATCTTGTGAAGGTTTCGCATACCAACATGACCTAATCGTCTATGCCATAACCAACCTTTAGAGGATTTAGCAATTAAGAAAGTTCCAGGTTGAGCCTTTTTAGTGAAACCAACAATGTAAAGATCACCTCTGCGTATACCGGTAAATACTATTTTATGATTTTCTATTCGAAACACTTGGCAATCTACTTCAGTAAATAGGACATTGAAACCGAAATCAGCAAGTCTAGATACTGAAAGTAAATTGTACCCAAGAGATTCAACGAGCATGAGATTTTGTATGGAGCTATCATGTGATATGGCCACCTTACCTAGGCCAACCACCTTACCCTTTGAGTTATCACCAAAGGTGACATACTTTCGAGGGCCGTCGTTTTCAGCAAGCTCACGGAACATATCTTTATCCCCGGTCATATGATTAGTACATCCACTATCAAGAACCCATTCCTTTCCTCCAGCCATGTAGCCACGAAGATTTTCCATAAGACCAAAGTGTCTCATTGCATCATTAAGATCATAGTCACTGTCATCATCATCCTCATCATAGTATCCATGTTCAACATCATCTTGTGATTGATCAATTCCTAGAGAGGGTAATTCATTAGATAAATGATAATTTCTATGGTTATCTTTATGAATTCTAATGGCTTTGGAAATGATATTGCTAATGATTCCAACATCTCCTTTGGCACTTGTAAGATTAGTAAGCTCAAATAAGCAGTCACCAAATATGGGATCATTGGAACTCATCTTAATCAAGGCAATAGACTTATGGAGAATTTCATCTAGATTTTCAAGGAATAATTTGGAAAGTGTTCCTCAAGAAATCTCCATATAGTGTAGGCACAATTAAGAGTAGGCAAACATTCAATCAAGTTTCTAGGCAAGCCTCTAGTGATAAGATTAACAGTTCTAAGATTGCGAACCATGTCAATTGACTCATCAAGGGTAGGATGCATGGGATCAACATGAGGTGCACAAGGGCTAGCAATATACTTGTCCAAATGATATTCATTGAAAATCTCAAGCATTTCATTTTTCCACTCATGAAAATATTCTCCATCAAGAATAGGCACACTACATCTAAGACTCCCCAAAGTAGACACATCCATCTTCCTCCAATGGTGTTTAAACCAAGGCAATGGAGACCAAATCCCTCATACCAATTGAAAGGATCGAGAAGAGGTGTCTAGAGGGGGGTATTAGACACTAAGTGCCAAAAGTTGCAGTTTTTAATTTCGTTAAGTTGAAGTGGAGTTTTGGCACAAGTTTAGCAAACACAATACATATCAAGCAAGCATGCAAAGAGTATATGAGCAGCGGAAAGTAAAGCATGCAACTTGCAAGAATGTAAAGGGAAGGGTTTGGAGGATTCAAATGCAATAGGAGACTCGGATGTTTTTGTCGTGGTTCCGATAGGTGGTGCTATCGTACATCCATGTTGATGGAGACTTCAACATACGAAGGGTACGGCTACGCGAGTCCACGGAGGGCTCCACCCATGAAGGGTCCACGAAGAAGCAACCTTGTCTATCCCAGCATGGCCGTCGCCCATGAAGGACTTGCCTCATTAGCAGTAGATCTTCACGAAGTAAGCAATCTCCTTGCCCTTACAAACTCCTTGGTTCAACTCCACAATCTTGTCGGAGGCTCCCAAGTGACACCTAGCCAATCTAGGAGACACCACTCTCCAAGAAGTAACAAATGGTGTGTTGATGATGAACTCCTTGCTCTTGTGCTTCAAATAATAGTCTCCCCAACACTCAACTCTCTCTCATAGGATATGGGTTTGGTGGAAAGAAGATTTGAGTGGAAAGCAACTTGGGAAGGCTAGAGATCAAGATTCATATGGTAAGAATGGAATATCTTGGCCTCAACACAAGTGTAGGTGGTTCTCTCTCAGAAAAAGTAATTTGGAAGTGTAGGTTCGTTCTGATGGCTCTCTCCACGAATGAAGTGGAGGTGGATGGGTACATATAGCCTCCACACAAAATTTAACCGTTACACACAACTTGCCAATCTCGGTGGGACCGAATTGATAAACTCGATCGGACCGATTCAGCAAAGCTAGTGACTGTTAGGATTTTTGGTGGGACCGACATGCAACTCGGTATGACCGATATGGTTAGGGTTAGGGCATAACGTAATCTCGGTGAGACCGATTACACAAACTCGGTGAGACCGATTTTGGCAATAAGCTAGCCAAAGAGTTGGTCAGGTAAACTCGGTGGGACCGATTCACTAATTTCGGTGGGACCGAAATGTTACGAAAAGGAAACAAAAAGTTTACATTGCAATCTCGGTAGGACCGATTACGCAAACTCGGTGAGACCGATTTTGGTAATATATCCATACAGAGAGATTGCAATCCCATCTCGGTGAGACCGACATCCATATCGGTGAGACCGATTTGCCTAGGGTTTGTGGCAGTGGCTATGACATCTGAACTCGGTGGCGCCGAATAGAAAGAATCGGTGGGGCCGAGTTTGACTTTTGGTTTAGGTCATATGTGGATGTGAGAAAGTAGTTGAGGGCTTTGGAGCATATTACTATGTACTTTGAGTAATAGCCTCATTAAGTAACACCTCATCCCTCCTTGATAGTATTGGATTTCCTATAGACTCAATGTGATCTTGGATCACTAAAATATAAAATGTAGAGTCTTGAGCTTGGAGCTTGAGCCAATCCTTTATCCTTAGCATCTTGAAGGGGTTCCACATCCTCTAGTCCATGCCACTTCATTGTTGAACTTATCTGAAACATACTAGGTAAAAGTGTTAGTCCAACAAGAGATAGGTGAAAATTAATTACCAAAACCACCTAGGGAGCACTTGTGCTTTCACACCCGTTGACGACATGTCGGAGTGTTCCAATGGCAAGAGATCCAAGGTTGCTGCACCCCATGTGAAGAAGGTCCCGGCAGGGCTGGCTGGCATTGTTGGTACTTTCACTATCAGCGCCATTGGAAATGTTACGAAAAGGAAACAAAAAGTTTACATTGCAATCTCAGTAGGACCGATTACGCAAACTCGGTGAGACCGATTTTGGTAATAGATCCATACAGAGAGATTGCAATCCCATCTCGGTGAGACCGACATCCGTATCGGTGAGACCGATTTGCCTAGGGTTTGTGGCAGTGGCTATGACATCTGAACTCGGTGGCGCCGAATAGAAAGAATCGGTGGGGCCGAGTTTGACTTTTGGTTTAGGTCATATGTGGATGTGAGAAAGTAGTTGAGGGCTTTGGAGCATATTACTATGTACTTTGAGTAATAGCCTCATTAAGTAACACCTCATCCCTCCTTGATAGTATTGGATTTCCTATAGACTCAATGTGATCTTGGATCACTAAAATAGAAAATGTAGAGTCTTGAGCTTGGAGCTTGAGCCAATCCTTTATCCTTAGCATCTTGAAGGGGTTCCACATCCTCTAGTCCATGCCACTTCATTGTTGAACTTATCTGAAACATACTAGGTAAAAGTGTTAGTCCAACAAGAGATAGGTGAAAATTAATTACCAAAACCACCTAGGGAGCACTTGTGCTTTCACACCCGTTGACGACATGTCGGAGTGTTCCAATGGCAAGAGATCCAAGGTTGCTGCACCCCATGTGAAGAAGGTCCCGGCAGGGCTGGCTGGCATTGTTGGTACTTTCACTATCAGCGCTGCCCTCGCTGACAAATATGAAAGCACGCTTGTTGCCTTCCTGCGGGTGAATATCGATGTGTTTGCTTGGCAACCATCTGATATCCCCAGTGTTCCCAGGGAGGTAATCAAGCACCACCTTGCTGTCTGCCCACATGCCCGACCTGTCAAGCAGAAAGTCCGGAAGCAGGCCTTAGAGAGGCAGGAGTTCATTGCCAAAGAGATCAAGAAATTGGAGGCAGCTGTTTTGGTCAGAGAAGTATTGCATCCTACATGGTTAGAAAATCTAGTGGTAGTACGGAAGGCTAATGGGAAATGGAAGCTTTGCAATGATTTCACGGTTCTTAACAAGGCTTGCCTGAAGGACCCATTTCCCATGCCACCCATCGACCAGATTGTGGATTCCACTTCAGGTTATGATTTGCTCTCCTTTCTGGACGCATACTCCGGATATCATCAGATCTTCATGTCTAAGGAAGATAATGAGAAGACGTCATTCATAACTCCATGTGGTACATACTGCTTTGTCTGCATGCCATTCGGATTGAAGAGTGTCGGGTCCACTTTTGCGAGGGTAGTCCAGATTGGTTTTGAACCACAATTACACAGAAATATAGAAGCCTATATGGATGATATTGTGGTCAAAACCAAGGATAAGGCCACCCTTATCCAGGATTTGGAGGAGACATTTGCTAGTCTGCGCAAGATCAATTTGAAGCTTAATCTGGAGAAGTGTGTGTTCGGTGTTCCCTCCGGCAAGCTACTAGGTTTCTTCGTGTCCCATTGTCGGGGTAATTGGCCACGGGTACCCTGAAGACGGAAAGACGATATTTCAAGACATCGGGGCTAGGAAAGCCCCTCAGTCAACTGCAGCCCTGCCGCTCCTGTCGGCTCCCCCTCCGACTGCTCCACCCGGCCGGCTGCCGGGTGTCTACTGCTCTACCCGGCCGGTTGCCAGTTGCCGACTACGCCAACCAGCCGGCTGCCCAAAGTCAACTGTAGCCCGGCCGCTCCTGCAGGCTCCCCGTCCAACTACTCCAGCCGGCTGGCTGCACCAACCAGTCGGCTGCCCGAAGTCAACTGCAGCCCGATGCGACCCCGACGAGATGGCCATACCTCGCACTATGCACGCATCACACCAGCCATCATGTACAATGTCACTTGTCCCTGGGCACTATTCATGAAGTGACCCACGAGACAAGCATGACACCCCCACTATGCCTGTAGCTCGCTAGCTACCATACCTACATAGATTACATAGTAAGGTAGACATGCCTATATAAGGCACACATCCATCCATCCACCACTCCACACACTCACGCATGAGCACACAAGCTCACTCACAGCCAGGCATGGCCACTAGCTCATACGGCCACCTGGCCACGCCATGCATGCCCGAGCATCTGTGCTCACAGATACGAGGCCAGTTTCCTATGGCACCGACCTTAGATACAGCTCCAGGAGCACTTTGTACTGCCCGATGTATACCCCACATATATACTCAAACATGTAGGAATAGGGGTATTTTCTCTCCGGAGAGCCCTGAACCTGGTTAAACTAGCGTGCTACTCGCATACCTGTACCTGGATATTCTGGTAGCGGTCTTGCCTTCACACTCAAGCCACCTTGTGGCATCTGTCGTATTGCACCCCCACCCCTGTGAGAATACCACGACAGTTAGCGCCCACCGTGGGGCAAGCTGCTGCTGGTTTCGCGGTCCGAGCGGGACCATTTTCGTCATCTCTGCCGCGACATCGCCGCCGTCTCTTTGACCTTGCTTGAGGGTTTGATATCAACTCGCCCCCGGGGCGACCACGTGGGACGGTGCGCCCTCGTCATCGGCCTCCCCTCTTCGTCACCACCGTTGCGACGCCGGTCGGCCGTCAACGCGAGCCGCGCGCGGTGACTCGCTTCGGTCGGCCACATCCAGCCACGCGCCGCTCACGCCTGCTCCCCTCCATGTTGCGCCTTGCTCCAGCCGAAACACGCGTTCGCTCCTCCATACACCATCTATGCAAGCTAGCTAGATGCAAGTCATACAATGGTCAAACTATGAGCCATACAAGCTAGGAAGATGATGGTCTGATAATGGCCAGACACACCACATACTCCGACCTCGGCTCCAAGACCGTGCCATCTCCACCGTTCACGCCGGGTCGGGCTCCTCCCACGCTGGTCCCTCCCTGCCTCTGCCTCGGCTGCCACCGGCGCCGGTTGGAAAAAGTGGGCCGACTACTCGCGTGGCCGGCTGCGTGAAAAAAAGAACGTCCCGATGACCCATCCGCCTGCTTCGCCACTCGGACGGTCAGTCGTGACCCGCGCTGCCGGCTGTGCCAAGCCGGCTGGACTCCCTACTGCTCCGACGACACACCCAGCAGGTGCGCTGACGCGCCCCCGAGAAAAATAAGACAAAGTAGTTGCCGGGAGATCCGGCCCGACTGTTCAGCAGTCAGCCGGAATCTCGGGGGCTACACCCAGCGGGTGCGCTGACGCGCCCCCACGAAGAAGAAGGCAAAGTACTTGCCGAGAGATCTAGCCCAACTTCTCAGCAGCCGCCCCGAATCTCGGGGTCTACACCCAGCGGGTGCACTGACGAGCCGCCGCGAGGAGGAAGACAAAGTAGTTGCCGGAGATCCGGCCCGACTGCTCAGCAGTCGGCCCGAATCTCGGGGGCTACACCCAGCAGGTGCGCTGATGCGCCCTCGCCAAGAAGAAGATGAAGTAGTTGGCAGGAGATCCGGCCCGACTGCTTAGCAGTCGGCCCCAATCTCGGGGGATACACCCAGTGGGTCCGTTCACGTGCCCCCGCAAGGAAGAAGACAAGGTAATTGCCGGGAGATCCGGCCCGACTGCTTGGCAGCCGGCCCGAATCTCCGGGGCTACACATAGTGGGTGCGTAGGCATGCCTCCACAGAAGATTGCAAGAAACAAAAATAAGAGACAAAAGAAGAGTTTTGTCCGGCTGCCAGTAGCCAGCAGAAGAGAAGAAAGAAGAAAAAGGGCCCTCCAAGACGCCTCGACGCCTGGCCGATCGAGCCTGACTAGTCGGGACCCCCTTTGAGCACCCAGAGGCTCGAGGGCTACACCCAGTGGGTGCACCGGCGTGCTCCATGAACGCCGAGCCACGCCGACTGTCTTCAGCAAACTCCGCCTCGCCTACACGAAAATGAATGTGAGCTCCTCACCCACATATTTTTTACCGCAAAAGCACGGATAACCTCGAGTGATGCTCGGGGGGCTATCCACGCATTTTATTAGAGTTGCATCACTGTTTGTCCTGGCGCCAGCCAGAGTTGGCCCGGAGGCTGGCCGCTTGGCCTGAGACGTTAGTTCCCGCAGACGGCTTAGTAGCATGCGCTATACCAAAGGCCCACTCTTAGTCACAGACCGCAGAGCGGCTATCCGTCTAGCAATAGTGAACGCTCGAGGCCACCCACGTGAAAAACGTCCATGAAGAAAAATGGTTCGGGCGACCCGGTCATTTCCTTTACGAGTATCTGCTCGGTCGAATCTTCTCCCAAAGTCAGAGTATTGTACACTCCACTTCGCGGCCCACTCTCAGCCACAGACCATAGAGCGGTTGTCCGACAAGAGAGAGCACAAGCCAAAGAGCGGAGGGAACACGAAAAAGATAAAGGGGCTCGGACAAAACCGAGTCGACACCCTCCGCATAAAACTTGCAATACTAAAAGCAAACATTTGATATATCGGCAAGGACTAACTTTGTCTTTTGCATGATCATTTCCGTGCGGACCCCCCTACTCGCTCGGAGGCTACACACAGCGGATGTGCTTGCGCGCCCCCGCCGGAAGCAAGCCGCGCCGACTGCGATCCGCAGCCGGCCGTCATTGACATCGTCTACATCAACACCCGCCAAAAAACCTCCGCCCAACTTCGCCAAGTTGTCCGGAGGCTCGGAGGCTACTGTCAGGGTAATTGACCACGGGTACCCCGAAGACGGCAAGACGATATTTCAAGACATCGGGGCTAGCAAAGCCCCTCAGTCAATTGCAGCCCGGCCGCTCCTGCCGGCTCCCCGTCCGATTGCTCCACCCAGCCGGCTGTCGGCTGCCGACTACTCCACCCGGTTGGCTGCCCACTGCCGACTGCTCCATCCGGTCGGCTGCCGGCTACCGACTGCGCCAACCAGCCGGCTGCCCGAAGTCAACTGCAGCCCGGCCGCTACTGCCGGCTCCCCATCCAACCACTCCACCCGGCCGGCTGCAGGCTACCGACTGCACCAACCAGCGGCTGCCCAAAGTCAACTGCAGCCCAACGTGACCCCGACGAGACGGCCATACCCGACACTGTGCACGCATCACCCCAGCCATCATGTACAGTGTCACTTGTCCCTAGGCACTATTCATGAAGTGACCCAGTAGACAAGCATGACACCCCCACCATGCCTCTAGCTAGCTAGCTACCATGGCTACATAGCTTACATAGTAAGCTAGCCATGCCTATATAAGGAACACATCCATCCATCCACAACTCCACACACTCACGCATGAGCACACAAGCTCACTCATGGCCACTCATGGCCACTAGCTCATACGGCCACTCGGCCACAGGCATGCATGCCAAAGCATCTGTGCTCACAGATACGAGGCCAGATGCCTACGACACTTGCTACGTCTTGACCTTGCGTTGGTTTTCCCCGAAGAGGAAGGGATGATGCAGCAGAGTAGCGTAAGTATTTCCCCTCAGTTTTTGAGAACCAAAGTATCAATCCAGTAGGAGGCCACGCTCAAGTCCCTCGTACCTGCACAAAACGATAGCTACTCGCAACCAACGCGATTAGGGGTTGTCAATCCCTTCACGGTCACTTACGAGAGTGAGATTTGATAGATATAATATTTTTCGTATTTTTGGTATAAAGATGCAAAGTAAAAAGTAAAGGCAAAGTAAAAAAGCAAAGCAAGATTAAAGTGATGGAGATTGATATGATGAGAATAGACCTGGGGGCCATAGGTTTCACTAGTGGCTTCTTTCAATAGCATAAGTATTCTACGGTGGGTGAACAAATTACTCTTGAGCAATTGACAAAATTGAGCATAGTTATGAGAATATCTAGGCATGATCATGTATATAGGCATCACGTCCGTGACAAGTAGACCGAAAGGATTCTGCATCTACTACTATTACTCCACTCATCGACCGCTATCCAGCATGCATCTAGAGTATTAAGTTAAAAACAGAGTAATGCCTTAAGCAAGATGACATGATGTAGAGAGATAAATTCATGCAATATGAAATATACCCCATCTTGTTATCCTCGATGGCAACGATGCAATACGTGCCTCGCTGCCCCTTCTGTCACTGGGAAAGGACACCGCAAGATCGAACCCAAAGCTAAGCACTTCTCCCATGGCAAGTACTACCAATCTGGTTGGCCAAACCAAACGGATAATTCGAAGAGACTTGCAAAGACAACCAACCATACATAAAAGAATTCAGAGAAGATTCAAATATTATTCATAGATGGACTTGATCATAAACCCACAATTCATTGATCTCAACAAACACACCGCAAAAAGAAGATTACATCAAATAGATCTCCACGAGATAGGGGGAGAACTTTGTATTGAGATTCAAAGAGAGAGAAGAAGCCATCTAGCTACTAACTATGGACCCGAAGGTCTGAGGTAAACTACTCACACTTCATCGGAGAGGCTAGGATGATGTAGAAGCCCTCCGTGATGACGGCCCTCTTCCGGCGGAGCTCCGAAACAGGCCCCAAGATGGGATCTCATGGATACAGAAAGTTGCGGCAGTGGAATTAGGTTTTTGGCTCCTGTTCTGATCATTTGGGGGTACGTAGGTATATATTGGAGGAAGGAGTACGTCGGTGGAGCACCGAGGGGCCCACGAGGCAGCGGGCGCGCCCTAGGGGGGGCGCCCCCCACCCTCATGACCTCCTCTTTGATCCCTTGCAGTAGGGTCCAAGTCTCCTGGATCAGTTCGGTGTGAAAATAATGTTCCCGAAGATTTTATTCCGTTTGGACTCCATTTGATATTATGTTTCTCCGAAACACTGACATAGGCAAAAAACAGCAATTCTGGGCTGGGCCTCCGGTTAATAGGTTAGTCCCAAAAATAATATAAAAGTGGAAAATAAAGCCCAATATAGTCCAAAACAGTAGATAATATAGCATGGAGCAATCAAAAATTATAGATACGTTGGAGACGTATCAGGCATCCCCAAGCTTATTTCCTGCTCGTCCTCGAGTAGGTAAATGATAAAAAGAGAATTTTTGATGCGGAGTGCTACTTGGCATAATTTCAATGTAAATCTTCTTAATTGTGGTATGAATATTTAGATTAGACAGATTCAAGACAAAAGTTTATATTGACATAAAAATAATAGTACTTCAAGCATACTAACAAAGCAATTATGTCTTCTCAAAATAACATGGCTAAAGAAAGTTATCCCTACAAAATCATATAGTCTGGCTATGCTCCATCTTCACCACACAAAGTATTAAATCATGCACAACCCCGATGACAAGCCAAGCAATTGTTTCATATTCTAACTTTTTCAAAACTTTTTCAATCTTCACGCAATACATGAGCGTGAGCCATGGATATAGCACTATAGGTGGAATAGAATGGTGGTTGTGGAGAATAAAAAAAGGAGGGGAAGATAGTCTCACATCAACTAGGCGTATCAACGGGCTATGGAGATGCCCATCAATAGATATTAATGTGAGTGAGTAGGGATTGCCATGCAACGGATGCAGTAGAGCTATAAGTATATGAAAGCTCAAAAATAAACTAAGTGGGTGTGCATCCAACTTTCTTGCTCATGAAGACCTAGGGCAATTTGAGGAAGCCCGTCATTGGAATATACAAGCCAAGTTCTATAATGAAAGATTCCCACTAGTATATGAAAGTGATAACATGAGAGACTCTCTACTATGAAGATCATGGTGCTACTTTGAAGCACAAGTGTGGTAAAAGGATAGTAACATTGTCCCTTCTCTCTTTTTCTCTCATTTTTTTATTTAGGCCTTTTCTCTTTTTTATGGCCTTTTTTTATTTGGGATTCTTTGACCTCTTTTATTTCTAGTCCGGAGTCTCATCCCGACTTGTGGGGGAATCATAGTCTCCATCATTCTTTCCTCACTTGGACAATGCTCTAATAATGATGATCATCACAGTTTTATTTTTCTTACAACTCAACAATTACAACTCGATACTTAGAACAAGATATGACTCTATATGAATGCTTCCGGCGGTGTACCGTGATATGCAATGCATCAAGAGTGACATGTATGAAAGAATTATGAACGGTGGCTTTGCCACAAATACGATGTCAACTACATGATCATGCTAGCAATATGACAATGATGGAGCATGTCATAATAAACGGAACGGTGGAAAGTTGCATGGAAATATATCTCAGAATGGCTATGGAAATACCATAATAGGTAGGTATGGTGGCTTTTTTGAGGAAGGTATATGGTGGGTGTATGATACCGGCAAAAGGTGCGCGGTATTAGAGAGTCTAGCAAAGGTGGAAGGGTGAGAGTGCATATAATCCATGGACTCAACATTAGTCATAAAGAACTCATATACTTATTGCAAAAATCTAGAAGTTATCAAAGCAAAGTACTACACGCATGCTCCTAGGGGGATAGATTGGTAGGCAAATACCATCGCTCGTCCCCGACCACCACTCATAAGGAAGACAATCAATAAATAAATCATGCTCCGACTTCATCACATAATGGTTCACCATACGTGTATGCTACGGGAATCACAAACTTCAACACAAGTATTCTTTAAATTCACAACTACTCAACTAGCATGACTTTAATATTATCACCTCCATATCTCAAAACAATTATCATGCTTCAATCTTTTCTTAGTATTCAACACACTCAAAAGAAAGTTTCACAAATCTTGAATACCAAGCATATTATTATTAAGCAAATTACCATGCTATTAAGAGACTCTCAAAATAATTTAAGTGAAGCATGAGAGATCAATAGTTTCTTTAAAACAAATCCACCATCGTGCTCTAAAATAACTAAGTGAAGCACATAGAGCAAAATTATAACGCTCAAAAGATATAAGTGAAGCATATAGATCAAAACTACTTAGCTCAAAAGATATAAGTGAAGCACATAGAGCAAAACTACTTAGCTCAGAAGATATAAGTGAAGCACATAGAGTATTCTATCAAATTTTAATTCATGTATGGCTCTCTCAAAAGGTGTGTACAGCAAGGATGATTGTGGCATACTAACAAACAAAGACACAAATAATACAAGACGCTCCAAGCAAAACACATATCATGTTGGTGAATAAAAATATAGCTCCAAGTAACTACCGATGGAAGTGGACGAAAAGAGGGGATGCCTTCCGGGGCATCCCCAAGATTTGACTTTTTGGTGTCCTTGGATTATCTTGGTGGTTCCATGGGCATACCCAATCTTAGGCTTTTGCCACTCCTTGTTCCACAATCCATCACAAGAATTCACCCAAAACATGAAAACTTCACAACACAAAACTCAAAATAGAAAACTTGTGAGCTCCGTTAGCGAAAGAAAACAAAAGACCACTTCAAGGTACTGTAATGAACTAATTCCTTATTTATATTGGTATTAAACCTACTGTATTCCAAATTCTCTATGGATTATAAACTATTTTACTAGCCATAGATTCATCAAAATAAGCAAACAACACACGAAAAACAGAATCTGTCAAAAACAGAACAATCTGTAGTAATCTGAAGCTAGCGAAATCTATGGAACCCCAAAAATTCTAAAATAAATTTCTGGACGTGAGGAATTTATCTATTAATCATCTGCAAAAAAATTTAACTAAATATCACTCTTCAAATAAAAATGACAGCAGTTCTCGTGAGCGCTAAAGTTTCTGTTTTTTACAGCATGTTCAACAAGACTTTCCCCAAATCTTCCCAATGGTTCTACTTGGCACAAACACTAATTAAACACAAAAAACACAAACAAAACAGAGGATAGATGATTTATTTATTACTAAATAGGATCAAAAAGCAAGGAATAAAAATAAAATTGGGTTGCCTCCCAACAAGCGCTATCGTTTAACGCCCCTAGCTAGGCATAACAAGCAAGGATAGATCTAGGTATTGCCATCTTTGGTAGGCAATTCTTCAATTAGGCATCTACCATCTTTAGGAATTTCTTTATTTTTATTAATTATCAAACTTTTAGGCACAAGATCGAAAAATTCATTTGTAATAAATGGTTCCTTAATGATAGCAAAAAGATTGGGATGAATACTTATAGATTTAAGATCCGCAGTTTCCTTACTAGATGATTCACCCTTATTTTTAGGAACATACATAAGCTTGGAAATTTTAGTAGGAGGACTTGGAGTATTCTTTACGGAAGAAAAAGTGGTTCCCAAATTTGCAATGATACCCTCAAGTTTATCAATTCTAGTAGAATCTAAGCTTATCTTATCATTTACTATGGGTTCCATTTCCTTAATATTTTTCAAAGTCATTCCTACCTTACATCCATATTGAGTAATCTGATTGTGGATCTTTTTATCTAGATTTCAACTGATTCAATAGTAGCAACTTCATTTTCAATAATTTCAAGTCATTGCATGACATGCTCCAAAGTTAACATGGTTCCATTAACCAAAAGAGGTGGTGAGCCAAATAAATCAAACATAGCATTATAAGAATCAAGAGTATGGCTACCCAATAAATTCCCTCCGGTAATGGTATCAAGGATATATCTATACCAAGGATTAACACCTACATAAAAATTACGGAGAAGAACTAAAGTAGATTGCTTCCTGGTAGATCTATTTTGAGCATTGCAAATTCTATACCAAGCATCTTTTAGATTATCTCCCTCCCTTTGTTTAAAATTTAGGACTTCATTCTCGGGAGACAATGGAGAAGATACGAGACTAGTCATGACGACAAGCAAACAAACTAGCACACTAGCAAACAAAAGGCAAGCGAACAGAAGAGGCAAATAGAGAGTGAGGATAGAGAGAGAGGGTGAATAAAACGGCAAGGGTGAATTGGGGGGGAGAGGAAAACGATAGGCAAATGGCAAATAATGTAATGCGAGAGATGGGGATTGTGATGGGTACTTGGTATATTGACTTTTGCATAGACTCCCCGGCAACGGCGCCAGAAATCCTTCTTGCTACGTCTTGAGCTAGCGTTGGTTTTCCCCGAAGAGGAAGGGATGATGCAGCAGAGTAGCATAAGTATTTCCCTCAGTTTTTGAGAACCAAGGTATCAATCCAGTAGGAGGCCACGCTCAAGTCCCTCGTACCTGCACAAAACAATAGCTACTCGCAACCAACGCGATTAGGGGTTGTCAATCCCTTCACGGTCACATACGAGAGTGAGATCTGATAGATATAATATTTTTTGTATTTTTGGTATAAATATGCAAAGTAAAAAGTAAAGGCAAAGTAAAAAAGCAAAACAAGATTAAAGTGATGGAGATTGATATGATGAGAATAGACCCGGGGGCCATAGGTTTCACTAGTGGCTTCTTTCAAGAGCATAAGTATTCTACGGTGGGTGAACAAATTACTCTTGAGCAATTGACATAATTGAGCATAGTTATGAGAATATCTAGGCATGATCATGTATATAGGCATCACGTCCGTGACAAGTAGACCGAAAGGATTCTGCATCTACTACTATTACTCCACCCATCGACCGCTATCCAGCATGCATCTAGAGTATTAAGTTAAAAACAGAGTATTGCCTTAAGCAAGATGACATGATGTAGAGAGATAAATTCATGCAATATGAAATATACCCCATCTTGTTATCCTCGATGGCAATGATGCAATACGTGCCTCGCTGCCCCTTCTGTCACTGGGAAAGGACACCGCAAGATCGAACCCAAAGCTAAGCACTTCTCCCATGGCAAGTACTACCAATCTAGTTGGCCAAACCAAACGGATAATTCGAAGAGACTTGCAAAGATAACCAACCATACATAAAAGAATTCAGAGAAGATTCAAATATTATTCATAGATGGACTTGATCATAAACCCACAATTCATCAATCTCAACAAACACACCGCAAAAAGAAGATTACATCGAATAGATCTCCACGAGAGAGGGGGAGAACTTTGTATTGAGATTCAAAGAGAGAGAAGAATCCATCTAGCTACTAACTATGGACCCGAAGGTCTGAGGTAAACTACTCGCACTTCATCGGAGAGGCTAGGATGATGTAGAAGCCCTCCGTGATGACGGCCCTCTTCCGGCGGAGCTCCGAAACAGGCCCCAAGATGGGATCTCGTGGATACAGAAAGTTGCAGCGGTGGAATTAGGTTTTTGGCTCCTATTCTGATCGTTTGGGGGTACGTAGGTATATATTGGAGGAAGGAGTACGTCGGTGGAGCACCGAGGGGCCCACGAGGCAGGGGGCGCACCCTAGGGGGGCGCCTCCCACCCTCGTGACCTCCTCTTTGATCCCTTGCAGTAGGGTCAAAGTCTCCTGGATCAGTTCGGTGTGAAAATAATGTTCCCGAAGATTTTATTCCGTTTGGACTCCGTTTGATATTATGTTTCTCCGAAACACTGAAATAGGCAAAAAAACAGCAATTCTGGGCTGGGCCTCCGGTTAATAGGTTAGTCCCAAAAATAATATAAAAGTGGAAAATAAAGCCCAATATAGTCCAAAACAATAGATAATATAGCATGGAGCAATAGAAAATTATAGATACGTTGGAGACGTATCAACACTCACCTCAGGTAGAGCTCCCGGAGCACTTTGTACTGCCCGATGTATACCCCACATATATACTCAGACATGCAGGAGTAGGGGTATCATCTCTCCGGAGAGCCCCGAACCTAGGTAAACTAGCGCGTGCTACTTGCATACCCGTCCCTATGGCATCTGTCGTCTTGCACCCCCCATGAGAATACCATGACACCCATCCAGGGATCGAAGCTAACCCCGACAAGATCAAAGCCATTGAGCAGATCCAAGCGCCAAGGACAGTTAAGAATGTGAGGCGCTTAACGGGGTGCATGCCTGCGCTAAGCAGATTCATCTCCAATTCTGCCGAGCGCGCCCTGTCGTTCTGTGAAATTTTGAAGAAGACAGGGCTTATGAAGTGGAGCTTGGAAGCTGATCCAGCTCTGCAGGAGTTCAAGGCCAACTTATCATCTATGCCTACCTTGGTTGCGCCAAAACCCCAAGAATCGTTGTTACTATACTTGGCGGAAACCAACCAAGTGGTCAGTGCGGCCTTGGTAGCGCAGTGAGAAGTGGATGAGGCGGAAAATGAGCAGAAAACAGCAGAGGCGGACAAGGATCAGGATAGCAATGAGCATGACATCGAGAACAACCCCAAGGATGCGGCGAGGAAGAAAGTGGTGCAGCGCCTTGGGTACTTCGTTAGCTCCTTGTTACAGTGGGCTAGATCGAGGTACTCTGGTGTGCAGAAGTTGATCTTTGGTCTTATTATGGCCTCAAGGAAACTACGCCACTACATCCAAGCCCACGAGATCACGGTTGTCACTCATTTTCCGTAGCAAAGGATACTCGGAAACCCTGAGGCTACTGGCAGAATAGTGGAGTGGGCTTTGGAATTATCCAGCTTTGGTTTGATGTTTGAGAGCACATCGACTATTCAGAGCAGGGCACTGGCAGAGTTTATTGCAGAATGAACGCCAACCCCTAATGAGGAAATGACAGAGACAGCTATCCCCGGCAAGGAATCACCCCAAGAATGGATTATGTATTTTGATTTTGCCTTTTCCCTACAAGGAGCAGGGGCTGGTGTGCTTCTTGTTGCCCACTTCGGGGAGCACTTGAAGTACGTCATTCAAATGCATTTTGCTCGGGAAGAATCCACCAAAAATACAACTGAGTATGAAGGGCTCCTTGCCGGGCTCAGGATTGCAGCAGAATTGGAAATTAAGAAGCTGATCATTTTAGGAGAGTCACAACTTGTGGTGAGACAAGTCAACAAGGATTATAAAAGTCCATTGAGGGAGGCATACGTCGAGGAAGTGAGGAGATTGGAGTAGCACTTTGATGGGTTGCAAACAGAGCACGTACCCCATGGGGAAAACAGCATAGCTGATCACCTGTCAAAGTGTGCTGCGCAGAAGCTTCATGTGGAACCAGAAACTTTTGTTCTCTGTCTCTCTTAGCCCTTCGTATCACCAGCAACAATGGCCCGAAAAAATGAAAAAAGTTGGACTACGGTAAGCCTTTCCGGGTCGAGCCTGCCGAAAACAACTCCTCACAGCCTAGCGGACCACCCGCTCCAGCCGGGCCCATGGACCCTGCGAACGAGGCTGGTGCTCCCGTAGTAGAGGAGGTGCTGCTAGTCCTTGTTGCGGAGCCCCAGGCTCCAACTTGGGCAAGGAACATTGTCCACTTCCTCCAGACCGGAGGACTCCCCGGCGACCAAGATGAAGCTGCAAAAGTAGCCCGGAGGGCCAGTATGTATCAGTTTGTCGATGACACTCTATACAAAAGGAGCCCCAATGGTGTGAAATTGAAGTGCGTGTCTACTGGGAGGATGGAAAGGAACTGCTGCCTGATTCATAGAGGAATGTGCGGCTCCCACATTGGATCAAGGGCATTAGTTGGGAAAGCATTCCGGCAAGGATTCTATTGGCCCACAGCCCTCCACGATGCGGTTGAGTTAGTCACAAAATGTGAAGCCTACCAATTCCATTCCAAGAAAATACACCTGCCTGCCCAAGCCCTTCAAACAATCCCTCTATCATGGCCATTTTTGGTCTGGGGCTCGATATTCTTGGCCCCTTCCCCCAAGTAATCAGGGGCTTTGAATTCTTATTCATTGCCATTGACAAGTTTACAAAGTGGCCGGAAGTGACTGTCGTGAGAAAGGTAACTACTTAGTCAGCTATCAAGTTCTTGAAATAATTGGCGTGTCATTTTGGAGTTCCGTCAAGGATCATCACCAACAACTGCACCTAGTTCAGAGCCACACCTTCATGCAATATGTTTGTACCCTCAGATACAAGATCTCAATCGCCTCTATGGCACATCCTCGGAGCAACGGACAAGCTGAGAGGGCGAACCCTGACGTGCTACGTGGACTCAAGACGAGAACTTTTGATACGCTGCAGAAGCACGGTAGGAGGTGGATTGAGGAGGTGCCGGTAGTTCTCTGGTCCCTCAGAATGACACCTAACCGAGCTACCGGGCAGACTCCCTTCTCCCTAGTCTACGGGCAAAAGCAATTATCCCCGCGGAACTCATTTACGGGTCCCCTTGAGTGCTTGCCTATGATGAAGTAGCGCAAGATCAGCATCGGCATGAAGACGCTGTTCTACTCGAGGAGAACCATCTCCGGGCTGCTATGCGTGTTGCACGCTACCAGCAAGCCCTTTGTTACTATCATGGCCGCACGGTTCATGCCTGGTTTTTTGAGGAAGGTGACCTTGTCCTTAGGCGCATTCAGTCTGCCAAGGGTACAAACAAGCTGTCACCGAAATGAGAAGGCCCTTACCGGGTAGTACGAGTCACCATACCTAGCGCAGTCCGTCTGGAGACCGAAGATGGCACTCAGTTGCAAAGCACATGAAATATTGAGCATCTCCACAAGTACTATCCATAAGGCGCGGCTGTCGGGCCCTGCCTGGCAGCCACCCTTTTGTACAGGCCTTGCCTCAGCTGCATGTAACCCCTTGTACGAAGCCGGGGCGATGACCCCATGCAAGAGAAAATAAAGAAGCACTGTAGGGGCCCCAACTAAGATTGCATGCATGCATGAGCACACCAAGATCACTTCATAAGCATTTCATGAGCATTTGCATATGCATATAGATAGGATCGCATCCTGCATTCATTCTCATCTACATGAAGTTGCAGGTTCCTATCGTGAACTTGGCTTCGTCAAGGAGTTGAGAAGATTGCCTGGCACGGCGATCCCCGGAAAGCCAAGCAGATAAGTTCTACCTCCTGTTCATTAGTGTTCTATAAAGCTATAACTTTGCATGGGAAAACCTCACTTCTCTTTTGAGACTTAGGTGCTCCCATCGATGACTCGAACGCTACTTCAGTCAGGATGGTCGCAGTGGCCTTTGGTAAAAAGAAGTTGGTGGGGGGCTGGCCCCTCTGTCTGTTCCCCGGTAGACGTAGCTCTTAGACAGACAAAGAGGGTACCGGCAGGATAGCGTGGCGAGGAAAACTCGTTTATTTACATTAAACAGGCATCTCACCTCGGCATGGACATACACATGCACGAGTTCCCGGCAAGTTTCATCTTTTTCATTCACATGCTAATACAAGTACATGCATTATAGAACACAAAGATGGACTGGAGGGATTACACTTATTTGAATTAAAATTTGGTGGTTGCCTACAAGTTAAAGATTGAAAAAAGATAAATGCCCCGTTATACCTTGGCCCCTGTCCATCTCCTACAGGAAGAGTTCGAACGGGGCGGAGACGGGCACGACTAGGATTCGGCGCTTCCCCAGGATCAGGACGGCGTCGCTCCCTAGCAGGAAGGAAGAAACCGGAGGGCAGGCGTGGATGGTGACGCTGCCTATCGTGGAATTGTCACGACAGATGTCCTAGCAGAAGGACTTAGTCGTGGAGCCATCGCAACTAGGTTGGCTTAAAGGGGTTAAACGGGACAAAGGACACATGGAGGTTTATACTAGTTCAGACCTTGTAGTGAGGGTTAAGACCTACTCCAGTTTTATTTGGTATTGCTTGGGTTTCAATTACCAAGGAGCGAATACGGTTGACCTAGTTCTCGATCTCTTGTTTCTTGTCCTAAACCGCCGTCGGATCATCCCTTTATATACACAGGTTGATGCCCAGCGGGCCCCAGAGTCCCGGTCGGCTCATACACACTACAAAAAAAAGACACATCCGTGAAATTTTGTGCCGAACGAAATTTTTTTGGTCATACTTATGACACTTCTATGACGATAATTGTCACAAAACCCGGTATCATCATAGATGTGGTTGGGTCCTACTTCTATGACAAAAAATCATGACAGAAAATGGGCTTTTCGTCCTGGGCGGGCCGGAGACGCAGCTGCATGACATTCTTTGGGCCGTCCATGACGGAAAAACGTGGTAGAAGCGAGGGCGAGGAAAATATCGGGGTGTTTCCGGTTACGGTGGGTGGTCGGGACTGAGCGATGCGCGTTTCTCTCGTACATGCACACGCATGGGTGCGAGGTGTTGGGCTCTAACTGAACCCGAGCGAGGCATTGGGCTCTAACTGAACCCGAGCGATTGCACTGCAGGCTACGCGTTACTGAACCTGAGAGATCAATCGATGGCTATTAACTAAACCCGATCGAGCGATTCCTTCGCTACGGCTGCTAACTGAAGCCGATTGATGCTGCCTCTAGATGAACACTGAGTGTTTCTAGGGGGTTTGGATGAACAGTTCCCGATGGGGGTGGATGAACAAGACCCCGTGGTGTTTCCTCTGGATGAACAGGACCCCGATCGATCGAGCCGGTTGGGCTGGATGAATAGGACCCCGTGGAGGACAGGATGGACAGGACCACCCTGTGGAGGGCTGGATGAATAGTAGACGGTGGAGTGCTAGATGAACAGTAGCGCGTGGAGGGGTGGTTGAACAGGAGTCCGTGGAGACGGCTGGTTGAACAGTAGCCGGTGGAGTAGCGCACGGTGGAGGCTGGCTGAACAGGAGCCCGTGGATGAACAGTCGCAGGTGGAGGCTGGAGGAGGTCAATGGTGGATGAACAGTAGCCCGTGGAGGCTGGAGGGGGTCGATGGTGGAGATGAACATCATCCCGTGGAGTCTCGTTTTGTGGTACGCCACCCCTCCCGATGAACAGGACCCCCGTTTCGACCGTAGCGTTCCAACACAAGTCCGTTTCCTCTATTTTGCGGTACGCCACACCCCTCCCGATCAACAGGACCCCCGTTTTGACCATAGGAGGTCCGTTTCCTCCGTTTTGCGATACACCAGACCCCTCCCGATGAACATGATCCCGTTTCGACCGTGGCCGGTCGAACACAAGGCCGTTTCCTCCATTCTATGGTACGCCAGGCCTCGTTTCCATTGGCTGTTCCGTCCAAGCCCTCCCGATGAACACAACAACGCATTCCGTTCTGACCCAGCCGTTTGGCTCCCGATGAACACGACGACGATGCAGTTTCTCCATTCCGACCCAGCCATGTACAAGAGCCCTGGCCGTACGTATGTGCGAGTAGGCGTTCGAGACCATGGCCGTACGTATGTGCGAGTAGGCATTCAAGACCCTGCCCGTACGTACGTACATAGCCGTATTTTCTTTCTTGCACAATGGCCGCTGTACGTACGTGTACATGCTACGTGTGCGCCTCTACTATTACATGTGCGCGCCTCTACATCGACCAGTATGTATGTACACGTTCGCGACCAGAATGACAACAATACATACGCTTCGACCAGGTGGGTCCCGACTGTCAGGCACTTCCTTGCATGCGAAGATGTAGCCGGTGGGTCCCAGCAGTCAGGGGGCGAATCATTTTTTTTGCCCAGACGCACTTCCTTGCGTGCAAAGATGTAGCTGGTAGGTCCCAATAGTCAGGGGGAAACATTTTTTTCATGAAATATAGTTTCCCATCTGGTGGGTCCCTGCTGTCAGGTGGAGGAATAATTATTTTGCGCGTAATAAGGAGGCACTTCCTTGCGGCTGTCGTGGACCCAGCTGTCAGCCTCTCCATGTACAGTACTCTTCCGATGGAAGTCGTTCCTTGACCACGTTGACCAAGCCGCGCCGAGATCACCAGGGCGGTGGACAACGGCGAGGCCTAGGAAGGGGACGACGCAGAGCCGGGGAAGACGCGTCAGTGGAAGCCCACGCGGAGCCGGGGAAGACGCGGAAGTGGAAGCCCGCGAGGCCTACGAGGGTTCACTGGTTCGGCTGCGGTGTGAGGCTGCCGACGCCGCAGGGCCTGGCCAGCGGTGGGAATAGTAGGGGGCGGTGAGGCCTCTGCGGCAGCACAGCCGCCCACGGGAGGCAGGAGCATGCGACCCGACCGACGCTGCTTTGGGCGGCTGGAGCAAGAAGACCATAGGTTGAAGAGACACTATGGCCGTTTGATGGACATCGTATGGTCACTGGAGCTAGAATCGTTCATATTGACTAAGTTGACAAAGCACTCCGTCCCCGTCAACATAGTATGCCCACAAGTCAGCCTCCCACCAAGGTGGGTCCCAACTAGCAGGGGGAGTATTCATTTTTTTTGCGTAATAAGGAGACACCTCCGATTGGTCCCAGATGACAGCGGGGGAAATGTTTTTTCACGAAATATTTTGGCCCGTCCGGTGGGTCCCAGCAGTCAGGGAGGAAACATTTTTTTCACCAAATACGGTGGCCCGTCAGGTGGGTCCCTGCTATCAGGTGGAGTGTCGGATGTGGGGTTCTGGCAAACCCTTAAGGTTCAAACACTGGGGTGCGCGCGAAGTCTTTTACTCCCAACGATCTATGCCCTAGCTCGCTAAGAACTCGTGGACGAACTCGACGAACTCGCAACATAGAAAGACACAAGATTTATACTGGTTCGGGCCACCGTTGCGGTGTAATACCCTACTCCAGTGTGGTGGTAGTGGATTGCCTCTTGGGATGATGATGAACAATACAAGGGGAAGAAGAGCCTCCTCAGGTTGAGGTGTTCTTGTGCTTGGCTAACTTGTGTGTGTGAGTGCTGGATGAACTGCCCGATCCTTCTGCTCTTGTCCCTTGTTCTCATCCGTCGTCATCCTCCCTGCGCGGTGCTGGCTAGCTCTACTTATGTAGGCCCTGGTCCTCCTCCCAAATATTGAGCGGGAAGGGAGCCAACAACGATGGGAAAATTTTAAGGGGGACAACTAGTACAAGCCATCCTGACAAAGGTGGCCTCCGCCTGTGAAAGGCTCTGGTGGTGACTCCGTCTCGGGCTCCATGATGACCTCTGTCCTGCCGTCCTTCTGGTCTTGGTCTTGATGCACCGATATGTCAACCTTTGTGTGATGCCTCAGTACTCCTCGCTTGCGCTAGCCTCCTTAGCACCAAAGAGGAAACAAGGACGTTGCGCGTGCTGGTGCCCTCCTGGCGCCTGCCTGGTGTTGATCGTCACGGCTCACGTCACGAGAGCCTCGTGAGGTTTGCCTCGCCTTGATATCTCTGCTCCTCGTGAGCCTGCCTGACTAGGCCACTCCAGAGGAGGTCTCGTGTCGTCCGCCTCGCAAGGCTTGGCCCATCGCGAGGGTCTTGGATGCCTTGTTGATGAAGATGGGCCGTACGGCCTGCTGGTTTAGCCACGTCACGGGCCGCAGGCAAGCAAGTCTGGGGACCCCCGTTCCCAGAACGCCGACAATAGCAACCGGGCCCAAGGTGTGCTCGGGCTTGGCTTCGCGGCAAAGACAAGGGTCAAGTACGGAGCACAGCGGGCCCCCAAAAGCCCGCGGCCTCGGTTGACGCGTGGCGGGTGATTGGACGTGGGCGTCTCTGCTTCCCCGCGCTGCCTCGTTAACTGCTCGACCTGACAAGTCCCTGCGACATGCAAGGAAAACTACATTACCTGCGATCGTGGCATGTGCCGGTTGGCCTTCTCTTGCTATAAATGGGGAGGGGCCTGAGCCCCCGTTGCCCATCTCTTCCTTGCTCACTTGTTCTTCCTCCTTGCTCCACTACTGACATCAATAGCGCCTATCAGAAGGTTCTCCGCCGAAAAAAGGGGAAGGCCCCCCGAGATTACCCGGAGCCACTTCCGCCGAAGAAAATGTCGATCCACCACCGTGACGAAGCGGCGATGTAGGTGGTGACGAGGCCTTGGTGCGAGCGGCCTCCCCCAGGGTATCCTCTACCCCTGTATGTCCAAGCCGAGGGCTCAGGGGGGCGGAGCGACGAGCAGCGCCGCCCGCGCCACACCCGGGGTCGCCGTGCCGTGGCGACGCGTGCCTTCTCCCCCGGAATCCACGCTGCGGACTCCTCGCGCGAGCTGGTGCTGTGGGCGCCGATGCTCCCAAGCTCTTGGATCCTCTTCCCGCGATTCTTCTCCGACATGATGCCGCCGAGGGGTCCTCTTGAGCTTTGGTTGGAGCACACCGACTGCGGCGCTCCGGCGACTGGAGCAGAGATCGAAGCGGTCCCCACCGGCAAGATCTTCATGACTTGTGGCTGGGGCGAGATCGCGCGGGTCTACCGCGCGAGGGGCGCCCTCATGATCCACCTTCAGTACGACGGCGTCTCCACGCTGTTCTTCAAGTTCTTCGATGCCGAGGGCCGCTGCCTAGATTGCTGCTCCGGAGAGGAGCGTCAGGCTGACACGCGTTCTGCTCGCGGCCACTCCAGCAGCAGCATACCTTGGGAGTCCAGCAGCTCTCCTGAGCTCTACGAGACTCCGGAGACGAGCGACGACAGCTACGTGCCCCTGAGCTCTCGCCGCGCTCGGAGCAGTGCCACCGCTGACCTGGACGGGGTTGGCGCCGGCCTCCCATGGCCACTATTGATGATGGCGTCTGCCACAGGAGGGTGTAGATAGGGCCCTTCTTAGTTTTAGCTTTCATTCCCTGCGAAGGATCATGAAGTGCCCCGTGGGGGCATATAAGGGTCTGTAATGTCTTTTGTGCTTTTATTCCCTGTTATGAAGATTTGGTGAACGCATGTCCCGTTAAGGCTCGGTCCCCCTTTCTTTCCTCGCAATAGCTTATTGCTCTACGCCGACAGGTCCCAGTCCCCAGGCAAGCTAAAGCCGTCGCTGGTATGCCAGGTCGCGTGCCATGGTCAAGTCCAGGAGATGTGCGGCCCGAGGTCCAGTAAGAGCCCCTGAGGCGCGATGCTTAGGAGGTCCCCCGTAGCGCTCAAGCAGCCATGGTAAGGGAAGAAATGGAGTTAATATGGCCGCGATGGGGTTGCGGCAAGGCGTGAGTGACCATAAGGCTCAAACATTTAGCCGATCCGAGGGCGAGACTTATCTTGTGAACTTCATGGCGATTCCTGACGTTGCGCTAGGGCCACGCGCCAACTTGTGCGGCATAGCCAGGCCTGCCCATATGGGTTTCCCTCCTCCCAGGCCCTCCTGAGTGCTCTGCGTCCTCATGTCCCGGCCCTCGAGCGAGCTCAGCCACCGCTGGTATGCTAGGATGCTGAGTCGCAATGCTCAGGAGCCCCCCTTTTAACACGCAAGCAAAGTGCACGAGAGAAAAGGAGACTCGCGGTGCAGCCTGCTATCCTCCCCGCGGGGTCCCTGTCAACAAGCACAAGAGGAATATGGTTTGCCGCTACAGCCGTCAGCGTGCCTCTGGTTGGTCCGGACGAAGAGAAGCCACTAAGGGCCTGGTGAGGTGACGTGTGCGGGGCGTGCCGCGAGCCAGAGCTCGACTGCTCAGATTTGTCGACGTGGCAGGGACGGACCCATGCACCAGCACCATGCCTGTGAGGAGGCCCCGTGGGAGGCGATGATCGAGCAGGTGATAACCATAGGAAGGTTAAGCAGGGAAGGCAAATCAGCTTGGGTAAATGCAGGAAGATACATGCCACTTGGTCCGGCCCGAGCGGCTTGGGGATGGTGCAGCCCGAGGGGCACCCCCAGCAAGGTAAGCTGAAGACATGAGCAAAAGGGATACATGCCGCAGGGACGGACCCACGTAGCCTGGGAATAATACAGCCCAAGGGCCGCTCCCATCTTAAACGAGCTTGGAAGATGTCACCCGGTTCTGTAGATGAAGCAGAGTTGGTGCAGCTGAAGGCGTGCGTCGAAGAAATGACTCCTCATGAGCCACCGGATCTCTGAGCCTCGGGAGGCTCCGGGGGCTCAGGAGGCTCCCTGAAGACCGTCTCCGTTTCCTCCAGGACGGCGCGGTACCTAGCCTCTCGAGCCGCCAGGTCACGCTGCATGTTGCGCTGATAGGCCGACGCCACGCTCGGCAAGCCGTGGGGCATGCAAACGTAGCTGTGAGGTGGGCCCTCGCAACGGCCCACACGCGAAGGCCAGAAGCACTCCTGAGACGTGGCCCTGTTGAGCCCTGGGACATCGATGGAGACACGCAGCTCAGCACCCTCGCCTGGGTGGTGAGCTGCCCCGTGTGAGCGGCTGTCGCCGCGCCTGGCTCTTGTGTCTTGCAGTTCCTATGTGGTCTTGGCGATGAACTCCTGAGTGGTGGGCACCCCTTGCCCTGTGTTCTCCGGAGGAAAACGTGCCGCGTAGCACGCCTCCAAGTGGTGCCCGAGCGCCTCCCTCGTGAGATTGGCAAGGCCCGAGGCCCTCCAGAAGAGAGCCCCCGAGCCCTGCCCGAGGAGGGCGCTGGGCGCGCCTTCCTATGCAATGGAGGGAGGCGCCCCTGGGACGGACGCTGATCCTGATGAGGCTCCTGCCGCGGCGCCATCCTCCTGAGGTCCTGCGCGGCACAGCTTCTTCTTCTTAGGGATGGCCTCTAGAGGGCCCTCACTTTTGCTGTCGGGGTCATCGATTGCTGCAGCTTGGAAGGCGCATTCGAGGGAGCACACCGCATCCCTTTCTCCACATGGGACCGTGATGACCCCACCGCTTCCACGCATCTTGAGGACGTTGTAGCCGTGGTGGGTGACCGCCATGAACTTGGCCAGGGCTGGATACCCAAGGATGGCGTTGTATGGCAGGCAGATGTGAGCGATGTCGAAGTTGATGAGCTCGGTGCGGTAGTTATCGCGTGTGTCGAAGGTGACAGGCAGGCGGACCTGCCCTATTGGTGTGGTGGAGCCGTCGGTCACTCCTGAAGAAGGTTTGGTAGGCTGGAGCTGTTCATATGGCACTTGGAGGTTGTCGAATGTGTCGACGGACAGGACGTTGAGCCCTGCACCGCCGTCGATGAGGGTCTTTGTAACCTACACATTGCTGATGACTAGGGAACACAACATCGGGCGGACGCCGGCGGTGGCCGCCACTTGAGCTGATCTGCCGAGTTGAAAGTGATGGCACACTGGGACCACTTGAGCGGGCGCGCGGCCTCAATCTTGGGGAGCACCCCGTTCACCTCGCGAGCGAACCATTTGAAGATGCGCTGAGAGGCTGGGGCCTGGGCGCCGCCCAAGATGCAGGCGATTGCACGCGGCTCCTGAAAGCCCCCAGCCCCCTCATCCTGATGATGATCGTCGTTCCTTCTTGGTGGCGGCAGCGGGGGAAGACCGGCATTGCTTTGGGGGCGATCCTCACGAGGCTGATCCCTCCAGGCCCCCTCACGAGGATGGTCCTGCCAGTGCTCCTCACGAGGCATGTCACGCCATTCCTAGCACGGGCCATGGTCGTCCCAGTGTCTGCCTCCACGTCCTCCTCCACGGCCGTAGCCCCGGTCGCTGCGCTCGGGGCGTTGACCATAGCATCCTTCTCGTATGGCTCTGAGCTCTTGGCAGTCGCTGGTGTTGTGGGTGTTCAGGTTGTGGAAGGTGCAGAACGGTCGGCTGTTGTTGGATGACTCGGGCTGATCTCTGCCCCATTTGGTGTTGGGCTTCACTGCTAGCACCGCTGCTTCCCTGCGCTTCACGTCCTTGGCCTTGCTTTCTTCTCCGCTGTGCCCGCGGCTGGCTGCTTAAGGAGAGAGAGGTTCCCCTCCTCAGCTATTGCGCACTTGGTCGCCAGGATGAACAGCTCCTGAGATGTGCAGAGCTCCTCATGGATAGCGAGCTCTTCCTTCATCTTCACGTCTCGGACGCCGTCGGAGAACGCGGAGATGATGGCCGCACCCGTGACCTTGGGGATCTTGAGGCGGGTGTTGTTGAAGCGCTAGATGTACTTCCGGAGGGTCTCCCTGGCTATTGCTTGATGCGGCGCAGGTCGCCCGCGGCAGGCCGGTGGTCGCGGGTGCCCTGGAAGTTGGTGACGAAGCGGTCGCGCATCTCGTCCTAGGAGGAGATCGAGCCGTGCTGTAGGTTCAGGAGCCAGGATCAGGCCCCGTCATTGAGAGCCTTGGGAAACCAGTTTGCCATGATATTCTCGTCACCGTTGGCTGCTGCAATGCTCAGCTCGTAGAGCTACAGGAACTCCGTGGGGTCGGTGGTGCCGTCGTAGCGAGGAGGCAGATCCGGCTTGAACTTGCCTGGCCAGGCGACACTGCGCATCCATGCATTGGGTTTCCGGGGGAGATAACAAGGCAGAGTAAGGAGCGTTTGGTTACATTGCCTAGGCTGGTCATAGTGGTGAATAACTTGGACTAGTACAACATGCATATGTTACAAGTCTATGTTACTACTATGCGAAGTTTGCCGTCGGAAGCGAGCCGATCTGGCTCTCCTGAGCTAGCAAGGTTTTTCTAGCCCACCCAAGCTAGCTGGCCCACAAAAGCTAACATATTTTAACAGTTCCAAACTCCTAACCTTGCCCGGCTATGCTATAAGTTGTTCTTGCGAAGGACCCAAATACTCCCTAAGTAACAACGCTCGCTAGCAATGAGGCCAGGAGGGGATTGAGATGCGCAGTTAATGGACAACGCCTAAACATTTTGGGAATATCTGATTTCCGTAAGATGACTTAACACCAAGACGGAGGGAGTACTACTCCTCAGTCCAGGTTTGATGGAATATTCGTCACCTCTTCTCTTCTTGTACGTACTCCATTTGTATCTCACTTCCTGTCGCTTCGCACTCGCACGATTTTTCTATTAAATGAACATGTGTGTGCGTGCGCGTGTGCATGTGTGTGTTTAATAGCATGTGTGTGTTAGAAAGAGTGACAGATCGACCTACTCCTACAGAGAGATGGTGTGTAGTGTACGATTTTAGCCGCAAGAGTCGGTGCATCCTCTCGTTTCCGGGCGTCCGGTAAGGACAGGCGGACAGCTTCCACGCCCGCTCCTGACTAGCCTGGCCCACCCAAAGCCCCTCCATCGCCCGCGCGTGCTTCCCGCCCGAAACAGTCAGCGCCGCTCCAAAGAATCGGTGCCGCATTCATGCGCGGGCAGAGCAGACGCGACCTCTCACTGGCGCCTGCGTTGAAGGGAGAAGCGGATTCAAGAGTGATGGTTGCTTCGTCCGTCCAACTTACTGCTGGGTCTATGTGATTTGATGGCTCATTGGTCATTATTACTGAGGTGGTAGGACTGCTGGATGTCCCACGCTTTCGGTGAAAGGAGGTACTACTAGATTACAATTTTCTCCATTCTTACGGCGGAGGAGTGCAAGAGCAGTGAAAACACGTAGGCTCAGTGATTAAATGGCCCACCTCACACTATCACCGTATTTTCTGGACACCATTCCTAAATATAAGTGGTTCATGGTGAACAAAACGAATGAATCTACACTTAAAATGCATCTATATACATCCGTATGTGGTTCATGGTGAAATCTCTACAAAGACTTATATTTAGGAACGGAGGAAGTACTTGTATAGTACGTACTGTAATTTATCAGCGAGATAATACAATGCTATGAAGCTTCCAGCTTCTATTACATGTATCTTGCGTCCAAGGTTGCCCGTTGCAACATTTCATCAAATACAAAGGAGACTAACATGCATGCTATTGCATCTCAATGACAGATCATAGCAAATATGTACTCCCTCCGTTCCAAAATAAGTGTCTCAACTTTATGCTACATACGGAGCAAAATGAGTGAATCTACACTCTAAAATATGTCTATATACATCAGTGTTTGGAGTATGTACTAGTAGTTCATATTGAAATCTACTAAAGGACATATATATTCCAAACAATATGATAATGTCTCTAACCACGGTAGTAGGGACGATGTGTAATCGGAGGGAGAAGTAAAATTTTCTCCTCGTCCTGCGATCCACCGCACGCGTGGTCGAGGGAGCGGGCGTAAGGCATACAGTACTACTAATACTCATGCAGTCCCTAGCCATTGAAATAGAGACAGCTAAAGAAAAAAATGATCCATGCAGTCCCTAGCCCTTGAATCGTAAACCCTAACCAGGCTTTAATTTGCTGGCAACGTCGGCGCTTCCAAAGAAATGAAGTTTGCAACCCTTTGACCATCGGATCATTTTGTGCAGTTTCACCAAAATTGAGATGAGCATCCCTGTGGCAAAGAAATTGAAGAAGCGTGATTAGAATAAGATTACTGTCACATACCTAGTTCTGGTCTGACCTAGGGTAGCTTCCATGTGTTTCATCATGTTTAAATTCTTTCGAATTTGAAATGGGGATTGATCAAACCCTAGCACCTCTCTAAAAATACTAGGTTCAAACTTAAATCATTTTCAATGAACCCAAAATGCCCTTTGAAAATGTTAGTGATTTCTAATAAAGGTGAAAACCTCTGCCAAAAATGATGAACATATTTCTAGGTCATTCCTGGATTTTTGAATTCAATCATATTGTATTTAACTTTGAGCATTTAAACACTATAAATATTTTAAATGCTCAAACAATGTTGGAACTATTTGTGGGCCACTGAAATATTTCAGAAAGTGCTTAGGAATATTTTCAGGATTTATGAAATTGATTTGGTATTTTAAACTAAATCAAAACAGAGGCAAACAAATAGAAAATAGAAATGAGGTGGCAAACAAAACAGAGAATCTTACCTGGCCCCACCTGTGTAGCCCACCAACCGGCCCAGCAGTGTAGCTGGCCGGCCCAGCCCACCACCGCCTCCTCCCCTGTCGTCTTCCTCCTCTGCCAGGAGGAGGAGCGCGTGGCCAACGCACGCCGGCGCACGCCCAGCCACCTCCTGCTTGCCGCTTCGCCCTAGCCTCTTCGGGTGATGCCACGCAGCGCCCAACAGCTCTCTCGCCCTCCCCGTGCTTCTCTCACTCCTCTGGCTTCCTCCCTCGCATCACCCGAGAGACGTCGTCGCCGCCGCTCGCTGTTGCCGTGGCCACAGCCACTGCTTCGCCTCGCCGAAGTGCTCAGAAGCTCCGCCTCGACCCCCTCTTCCTCCCCACCGAGCCACGCCCCGCCGGAAGCCCTGCAACGTCATCCCCGACCTCATCTTCAACCTCTGACCGCCGGTGAACTCACCGGGGATTCGCGATCTCCAGCCCCTCCCCGGCCTCGCCGTTGCCTCTGCTGGATTCACCGTGAGCCCCTGCCCTTTTCCCCTCTCTCCCCGTGCTCGTCCGCACCTTCCAACCACCATGGCCGTTAGAGCTGACTGCTCCTTGCCGCTGGTCATGTCGCCACCGCGACTACGGTCATGCAAGCACGCGTCCAAGCCCACCGCTGCACTCGCTTCACTCCCGTGAGTCGATCACGGCCATCCACGGCTCTGGACATGCCCCGCAATGTGCAAACCGCCGTTGGCCAAACTTCGGCCGCCGCCGCGAGCTCGCTTCCGACGAGCTCGGTCCACCCTAGCTGGTCCCGCTTGCCCCGTTAGATGCGCGCGATCGCCAGCTCCCCATAGAGCCTCTCCGCCGCTCATTTGGTCGCCTGAGCTGTGATTTCGAGCACCTCCACCGTCTCTGGCGTCGCCGGTGACGAGCCGTGGACCAAGTCCGGCGAGGTTGACTCATTTCACCTGGCGTTTGACCCCCTTGTGTCACTAACATGTGGGCCCGTCCTTGCTAATCTTTAGTTAGATTTAGATTAGTGCTAATTAACCCTGACAGTTAGTTTAGACACTAACCAGTGGGCCCAGGCCCTAATTAACCTAGGTTAGTGCTAACCTAAAACTAACTAACTCTGTTAGTTAGTTGTTACACCATCATGTAGGTCCCAGCCGTCAGGTTTGACCTGGGCTGGCGCCTTTGACCTGCTGACATCACCCCGACGTCATGATGACGTACTTAACCTTTTTCTAGATTTATTCTTAGTCATGGTGGGTACATGGTGGGTTGTCTCATTGAAACCATCCTCAGGAACTGAGTTCTGTATTTGTGATCCATGAACAGCTACTACCACATGTTGGGCCCTGAAATATGACCCCGCTCGACTTATTAACCACCCATGCCCTTTGTCCAGCAGTCGCAACTAGTATTTGGTGTTGTAGGATATGTGTTGGAGGCCGTGCGTAGCGCTAACCCTAGGGGTGGGCTATGATGCGGTAGATACATCATGGCACGGTGTACCGGGCGCCCGTTTGGTGTCTCGGGAACCCTACACATATCGTTTGGGGCTGTGAGCGAAACTTCGGCCGGATCTCCTCGCGGATGGAACCCGAATAGGCGATAAACCTGGACTAGAGACTTGTGTGGTTAGTCAGGTCGTGGTCTACACCCACGTCGGCTTTCGCTTGAAGTCTGCCGAGCACAAGTCATGTGCAGACGCTAAGTGGTGGAACATGTGTGAAGAAGTACACCCCTGCAGGGTTATAAATGATCTATTCGAATAGCCGTGTCCGTGGTAAAGGACTTCTGGGTTGCCTATAACAGTTCATAGACAAGCGAAAGTGGATACTCTAAAACTTGCAAGATAAGTGTGAGTGCTATGGATGGCCTTCTCGTAGGGAGACGGGACGGATCCATAGTGGTGTATTGATATGGTGAATATGTGGACTCGTGTGCGCCACCTCAAAGAGTTACTTGCAGTCATAGTTTAGGATAGCCACTGAGTCAAAGCTGGCTTGCTGCAGTCAAACTCAACCACCCCCTTTGTTGATACTGATGCATATGTAGCTAGTTCTGATGTAAGTCTTGCTGGGTACATTTGTACACATGTTTTCCTATTTTATGTTTTGCACAGAGACGTCAGTCTCGCTAGTAGTTCCGTGTGGACTTTGACGTTTAGCTTGATACCTCAGCTACGATCGTGTGCCCTCGGCGGGATCTGATAGATAGTCAGGCTTCTCAGCCTTTTTCATTTGTAGATGTGTGTACCCAGACATGTTAAGCTTCCGCATGTGTTTTTTGCTTGTATGCTCTGTACGTTGGGTCATGAGACCCATGTTTGCAATACTTGGCTCCTCGGAGCCTAATGAATAAATACTCTGAGTCATAGAGTCTTGTTGTGATGCCATGTTGTATTTTCACATATTGAGCATATTGTGTGTATGATTGAAATGCTTGGTATGTGTGGGATCCAACAACCTAGTTGTTTCTCCTTGGTAGCCTCTCTTATGGGGAAATGTAGTCTGGTGCTTCCACTAAGCCTTTTAGTATGCTACAGCCCGGTTTACCGGAGTCCTGCTAGCCCAGCACTACTGCTCCGGAACACTTGACTGACCGACATGTGATTCACTTTGTTCCTGTGTCTGTCCCTTCGGGGAAATGTCACACGGTGACATCCGGAGTCCTGCCTAGCCTGCTACAGCCCGGTTCACCGGAGTCCTGTTAGCCCAGTGCTACAGCCCAGATTTGCACGCTGCTGACCGACATGCTCGATGTTGATTCATGTATGCCTGTCCCCGTAAGTTATTGCCACTTTGGGTTCACGACTAGTCATGTCGGCTCGGGTTCTCTGTCATATGGATGCTAGCGACACTATCATATACGTGAGCCAAAAGGCGCAAACGGTCCCGAGCCATGGTAAGGCGAGACCCGTGGGAATACCGTGCGTGAGGCCGCAAAGTGATATGAGGTGTTACCGGCTAGATCGATGTGACTTGGAATCGAGGTCCTGACAGCGTTGGTATCAGAGCCTGGCTGCCTGTAGGATTACCAAGTCAAACTGGTCAAAGTTGAGTCTAGAAATGCTTTAGTTATATAAGGGAATTGATTGTGGAAGGGAATGTAAGGCTCTTTGTACTCCTTTACCTTATGCCCTTCTGATCTGAGTCATCCTCTTCTCTTCTACGGGGATTAAGAACTAGGCTTCTCATCTATCTATTAGGATGACGAGTTACTATGATAGAGACTTATAGGATTGTTGGTTCCAGGCCTCAATTCAGTTTCTACTACGTTTAGTATGTTGTCAGTTGAATCAGAACCTTGATATGATGATGTTAAGTGGTTACACCACTATTTTGTAGGATGTCTCAACTCTTTTTGAGCATTTACAGCCGTTATGCCGTCCGAGTCATCCCAGGTTTCTAAATAGTCTGATGCATTTGCAAATCCCTTCCTACTTTTCGAAGTTCCTTTTGGGCCAGATTAAGAACACTAAACGGTCTGTTGAGGAACTCTACTGCCTAGACATATAAGATGGAGCTAGTATTATGACCCTAGGCATCCTGGAAAGTCACCCAGTAATCTAGCAATGCTTTTTGTTCCCAGTGTGATGATTCTGGCCGTCATTCTCAAAAGCATCCCGTGATGCCATTTAGTTAGTAGGCATTCTATTCCTGGGTTTTGAACCCAAGATTCACCCTACTTATTTCATGTTGATAGTGTTTGCTCGTTCCTTTAGGTTATTAGTAACCTTGTGATAGTCCATGAGGTCCGTGGTATTTCCTTCTTCCAAATACCATGACCTGCTTATGGCAGAAGTTCTTTGAACCCAAAGATCACAACAAGAGTGCTCTTGAGAAGTTCTCCATTCATAATTGTGATTCTGCCAGTTATACCTTTATGCATGGGTTATCTAGAAGAAACCTGTTGAACTCGTTTGACATGCTAATCTATGCATCCAAAATTCAGAAAGTTATATGTTCCTTGAGTTGTCCCTATTTAACTGTATTTCGGCCTTCCTCTATCATTTGATAGTCAAGAGCATGTGTGCATTCGTGTTCATCGATGCCTATTATTCTTGTGGTCCGTAAAGCCATTGTATTCTGGAATGACTAGGAGAAACAAACTCCAGTACCTTTTCCAAATCTAGGATTGGGTCAAAGTAGTTGTATTCGATGGATCAAAATGCCAATCCAGCTTTGCTCTGTTCTACCTTGAAGTGTTACCATCTTTATGTTAAGAATGTCATGAGAATTGCAACACCTCTTATGAATTCTTGATGGAGTGATACTTCTCGCCATCATTATTCATCCCTCGGTTCCGTGTTGTTGTAACTAGAATGCCAACAAGTGAATTGTGATGTGTGAAATCAATACTCCGAGCAACTTGTTGCTTGGTAGTAAATGGACAATACTCTCATTCTTAGCATACTGGTTATTAAATCATCATCCTAAGATTGATCATGCTACCTAGTCCTTATTCGAGGTGCACCCTTCGATCAATGAGTTAGGATTATTCAATCCCTTGCTTGTTTGATCATACCATCTTGCTCTAAAAAGCAAGATTGTTCTCGAGCTTAGTAACATATCGGTGGTTCGTGATATTCCGAATATCTTCTCGGAAGTATTACCAGCTTGTCACCTGACCGCTATGTTGAGTTCGTGATCATGTTGGTTTTCCTCCAAACCACCGATTCTCCAAGAATCTGTGTGGGATACCACTGAGCTAGTTGTTTAAGCCAAACAACAACTTGGAGAGTTAGAAGATAAAAGCTTGTCTGACTTAGTTCATGTTAAGGGATATCTTTGTGTGTGTGTGTATGTTGATGGAAGATGATATCTCCATCGATTGGTCCTCGTGATCAGTTGTTGGATCCATTGCCTTGACAAAACTTTGACTTTAGTATAGGCTATCATCAAGTCAAATCAGCACCAACGATGTTCATAATGTTGTCTTACTCGTGTTTGATCCCTCGAGCATACACCATTACATCTTTTGGTCTGACCAATGCTATCACCGTGTTCACATGATGGTGGAAGTCCAGTGATATGGAAATTCTAATGAGTTGCTGTTGAGCCCATCAGCAACATTTTGTCTCCCCCATGATTCATGTTGAACATCAACCTAGTGTTGAAAACTTTGTAAGCAATGCCTTCGTGTTCCGTTCATGAAGCTTATGCTTGGATGGAAGAAGTGACTTCCTCGAATTCATGTGCATTTGGTGCAAGTTGCCGCCGTGAGTTCCAGAAAGATTGGTTTTGTTTCCTCTGGTACCATCCCAAGTCAGTTATGCATGTGCAAATGTATTCCATGGTTTGGTAAACTAATTACCTCCACTCCATATGGGTTCCCTAGCAGACCAAGCCACTGATTGAATTGTTCAAGGAGGAGAAGCTCCTTCTTAAGAGCTAACCCGGGCTTATAAAAGGACTTTGATATCCTCGTTGATGGTTCCCCACCTGAACTCGATAGTGTTTTTATTATAAGACTTCTACATGGTCATGCTTGACTAGGACAGCGTGTTCACATGTGTGTTGCATAACCAGGTCATGTTTGGAGCTTGCTATCATAGTTCATTTACCGAGAATCTCGCAACGTCATCTCGTCGATTTATCTTGCAAACTTTCTTTTGAGACATGCTGAGTCTGAAGTATCATATCACTAATCGGATCTGAATTTCAGGCAGATATGATGGTTGGAACATTCCCCGTATTTGCATTTTGTTCCCAGCTTGCATCGCCATTGTGCCGATCTCCCATGGGTTGCCCTTTGTCAGTAATTACTATTCAGGATCATCTACAAATGTGGTTCTACCACGGGTCCCATCCATTTCTGATGATAAGCAAAAATCATCCATTGCGTTGTCTTCAACAAGGTAGTCCACATCATCCATTCTAGCCTGAGTATGTCATTCTTTTGAACTCCTTCAAACGATCGTTCGTGAATTTCCTTAGGCTGGTATAGAGAGTTCCAATGAGCTCTGTATCAAAAGTAATTCTTTTTGCCACTTAAGGGAATAACTTTATGAGTCGCCTCTCCCAAGGTGCCCCGCCATGGGATCATGGAAATTGTTTCCTTGCTACTTTGAAACCCTCGTCAAATTGTTTCTTCCATTCCTCCTGATGCATGTTTTGCCTCTCAGCTCCAGAGATGTTTCTACGTCTCATTCCGTGAGTTGATCTTGTGATCATTAAGATGATCCTAAGTTGCTCGAACCTCAACAAGATCGATTCTTCTAAAATTCTCCCTTTCTTCTCGTGGTCATGTTGGATGTATTTCTCAAAGCAAGACGTCGAGATCAAGGTGATGCAATGAATCAACATCCTCGAGAAAGACATCTGGATCGTGAAGATTGTGTTAGCTTGTGTCCCTCTTTCTTCTTACCTCACGACTTGAATCTCGGGATGAGATTCTTGTTTAGTAGGGGTGAGTTGTCACATCCCTAGTTCTGGTCTGACCTAGGCTAGCTTCCATGTGTTGCACCATGTTTAAATTCTTTTGAATTTGAAATGTGGATTGATCAAACCCTAGCAGCTCTCAAAAAATACTAGGTTCAAACTTAAATCATTTTCAATGAACCCAAAATGCCCTTTGAAAATGTTCATGATTTCTGATAAAGGTGAAAACCTCTGCCAAAAATGATGAACATATTTCTAGGTCATTACTGGATTTTTGAATTATATCATATTGTATTTGACTTTGAGCATTTAAACACTATAAATAATTTAAATGCTCAAATAATGTTGGAACTATTTGTGGGCCACTGAAATATTTCAGAAAGTGCTTTGGAATATTTTCAGGATTTATGAAATTGATTTGGTATTTCAAACTAAATCAAAACAGAGGCAAACAAATAGAAAACAGAAATAGGAGAGAGAGAGAGAATCTTACCTGGCGTCACCTATGCAGCCCACCAACCGGCCCAACACTGCAGCTGGCCGGCTCAGCCCACCACCACCTCCTCCCCTGTCATCTTCCTCCTCTTCCAGGAGGATGAGCACGTGGCCGACGCACGCCCGGCCACCTCCTGCTTGCCGCTTCGCCCTGGCCTCTTCAGGTGACGCCACGCAGCCCCCAACCGCTCTCTCGCCCTCCCCGTGCCACTCTCCCTCCTCTGGCTTCCGCCCTCGCATCACCCGAGAGTCGTCGTCGCCGCTCGCTGTTGTCATGGCCACAGCCACTGCCTCGCCTCGCCGAAGCGCTCAGAAGCTCCGCCTCGACCCCCTCTTCCTCCCCACCGAGCCACGCCCTGCTGGAAGCCCTGCAATGTCATCCCCGACCTCATCTTCAACCTCTTACTGCCGGTGAACACACCAGGGATTCACGAGCTCCAGCCCCTCCCTGGCCTCGCCATTGCCTCTGCTGGATTCACTGTGAGCCCCTGCCCTTTTTCCCCTCTCTCCCCGTGCTCGTCCGCACCTTCCAACCACCGTGGCCGTCGGAGCTGACAGCTCCTTGCCACCGGTCATGTCACCACCGCGACTATGGTCGTGCAAGCACGCGTCCGAGCCCACCGCTACACTCGCTGCACTCCCGTGAGTCGATCACGGCCATCCACGGCTCTGGACAAGCCCCGCAACGCGCAAATCGATGTTGGCCGAACTCCGGCCGCCGCCACGAGCTCGCTTTCGACGAGCTCAGTCCACCCCAGCTGCTCTCGCTAGCCCCGTTAGATGCGCCTAATCGCCAGCTCCCCATAGAGCCTCTCCGCCGCTCATTTGGTCGCCTAAGCTGGGATTCCGAGCACCTCCGCCGTCTCTGGCGTCGCCGGCGACGAGCCATGGACCAAGTCCGGCAAGGTTGACTCGTTTGACCTGGCGTTTGACCCCCCCAGGGTCACTGACGTGCGGGCCCATCCTTGTTAATCTTTAGTTAGATTTAGATTAGTGCTAATTAACCCTGACAGTTAGTTTAGACACTCACTAGTGGGCCCAGGCCCTAATTAACCTAGGTTAGTGCTAAACTAACACTAACTAACTCTATTAGTTAGTTGTTACACCGACATGTGGGTCCCGGCCGTCAGGTTTGAACTGGGCAGGCGCCTTTGACCTGCTGACATCACCCCGACATCATGCTGACATAGTTAACCTTTTTGTGGATTTATTCTTATTCAGGAAATTCCAGAAAATAGCCAAAACTTCTAAAATTAATAAAAAATAATCCGTAACTCAGAATGAAATAAGTAATATATGAAAAATGATCAAAAAATTCAATCTATCCATCCGTACTGGTTTCATGCATGTTAGAGCAACTTAACCTTGCTGTTTAGGTCAAACATGTTAATGCACTTATATGAACCCATAACTTGAGTTTGTATTTGAATCTTTGGTTCAAATAAGCTCAAAACCTTCTGGTTGTAGTTGCATTGGCCGAACACACTCATGTTGCCATGTCATGATCATGCATCATATTGTGCATTGCATTGACTGTGTTTCCTCTATGTTGCCGGTGGTTGTCCTCTCTCGATAGACGTATTCCGACGATGAGTTTGATGACACCGATGAAGAGCTATAATATCTTCAGAAGTGCCAGGCAAGCAAAACCCCCTTGTTCATTCCGATACAATCCCACTCTCTTGCTCCTGCTCTCTTTTGCTGCATTAGGACAACAACGATCCAACTGTTAAATGCTGCGTTAGTTGAACCCCTTTTTCTCTGCATGATCTGTCATTGCCACAGTAAATAGATGAAACCCACTAGCATGAGTAGGAGTTGTTTGAGCCTTGATGTGCCTACTCATTCATGCTTGTTTGTCATGCCTGCTACTGCTTAGAGTTGAGTCAGGTCTGATTCATCGGGGATGAATTGGAATGGTGATGAACATGTCCTACTGTGTGTGAGCTAAGTGTGTGAACACGATTTGGTAAAGGTAGCAGTGAGAGGCCATGTAGGAGTACATGGTGGGTTGTCTCATTGAAACCATCCTCAGGAACTGAGTTCTGTGTTTGCGATCCAGGAACAGCTACTACCACACGTTGGGCCCTGAAATATGACCCCGCTCGACTTATTAACCACCCATGCCCTCTGTCCAGTAGTTGCAACTAGTATTTGGTGTTGTAGGATATGTGTTGGAGGCCGTGCGTAGCGCTGACCCTAGGGGTGGGCTATGATGCGGTATATACATCGTGGCACGGTGTACCGGGCGCCCGTTTGGTGTCTCGGGAACCCTACACACATCGTTTGGGGCTGTGAGCGAAACTCCGGCCGGATCTCCTCGCGGATGGAACCCGAATATGCGATAAACTTGGACTAGAGACTTGTGTGGTTAGTCAGGTCGTGGTCTACACCCACGTCGGCTTTCGCTTGAAGTCTGCCGAGCACATGTCGTGTGCAGATGCTAAGTGGTGGAAACATGTGTGAAGAAGTACACCCCTACAGGGTTATAAATGATCTATTCGAATAGCCATGTCCGCGGTAAAGGACTTCTGGGTTGCCTATAACAGTTCATAGACAAGTGAAAGTGGATACTCCAAAACTCGCAAGATAAGTGTGAGTGCTATGGATGGCCTTCTCATAGGGAGACGGGAGTGGATCCATAGTGGTGTATTGATATGGTGAATATGTGGACTCGTGTGCGCCACCTCAAAGAGTTACTTGCAGTCATAGTTTAGGATAGCCACTTAGTCAAAGCTGGCTTGCTGCAGTCAAACTCCACCACCCCCTTTGTTGATACTGATGCATATGTAGCTAGTTCTGATGCAATTCTTGCTGGGTACATTTGTACTCACGTTTGCCTATTTTATGTTTTGCAGAGAGACGTTAATCTCGCTGGTAGTTCCGTGTGGACTTCGACGTTTAGCTTGATACCTCAGCTACGATCGTGTGCCCTCGGTAGGATTTGGTAGATAGTTAGGCTTCTTAGCCTTTTTCATTTGTAGATGTCTGTACCCAGACATGTTAAGCTTCCGCATGTGCTTGTTGCTTGTATGCTCTGTATGTTGGGTCATGAGACCCATATTTGTAATACTTGGCTCCTCGGAGCCTAATGAATAAATACTCTTAGTTGTAGAGTATTGTTGTGATGCCATGTTGTATTTGCACATATCGAGCATATTGTGTGTATGATTGAAATGCTTGGTATGTGTGGGATCCGATGACCTAGTTTTTAATCCTTGGTAGCCTCTCTTATGGGGCAATGTAGTTTGGTGCTTCCACTGAGCCTTGGTAGTCTGCTACAGCGCGGCTTACCGGAGTCCTGCTAGCCAAGCACTACTGCTCCAGAACACTTGACTGGCCGACATGTGATTCACTTCGTTCCTGTGTCTGTCCCTTTGGGGAAATGTCACGCAGTGACATCCGGAGTCCTGCCTAGCCTGCTACAGCCCGGTTCACCAGAGTCCTGTTAGCCCAGTGCTACAGCCCGGATTCGCACGCTGCTGACCGACATGCTCGATGTTGATTCATGTATGCATGTCCCCGTAAGTTAGTGCCACTTTGGGTTCACGACTAGTCATGTCGGCCCGGGTTCTCTGTCATATGGATGCTAGCGACACTATTATATACGTGAGCCAAAAGGCGCAAACGGTCCCGGGCCATGGTAAGGCGACACTCGTGGGAATACCGTGCGTGAGGCCGCAAAGTGATATGAGGTGTTACCGGCTAGATCAATGTGACTTGGAATCATGGTCCTGACAATTACTGGGACTAGTTGATGAGACATAAACTCATCACAAATACAGTACGTAGAAGCCAGTAGAGGTATGTGCGGGGCAAAGAAGTAGAGAGATATCCACATGGAGTGATGTGGGCAGCTAGAGCAGTGGTGCAAGCCGGCTGTAAAGGGAGTTGTACCTGAGGGATGTCCGGACGTAGCTCAACCTAGAGGAGGGCGGCGGGAGGAGGCAACTACCCACGTCGCGGCAGTGAGCAATGGATGAAGGCAACTTCACCGGCTTTGTGAGAGAGAATGGCGGGGACCCCTGATCAGGACGTGCCAACAATGGGTTTTCGCCGTTGGCGACGGCGGCCGCATCTACACTCATCCACTCCTTCCCCCGGCGGACGTGATCCGCTGGGATGTTAGAGATGTGGCCACAGCGGTTTGGTGTGAGAGAGTGTGCTAACTGAAGAGAGCAACCCCAGCAAGCAACTGTGTAGGCTCGTCCGGCCTATGTATATTGTGGAGGGTTTTCCTTTTCTCTCCATATGAACCTATTTATATTGCCTACGTGCCACTGAAGAAAAAAACTTTATTTATAAATGATGCGGCACCTACTACTCATTCTCCTATAAACCTTGCATTGGGCATCTCCAAACTATTAACCTTGCGATTGGCTCTTCGCCTCTTCAGGAAGTCGAGCAATAATGGTATTGCAGTATATATCGTTCGAGCAATAATGGTGTGTGTGAGAGATACAAACCTAGATAAATGGATTATGCATTCGTGAGTGTTTTTTGTTTGGGGGGAGGTTGATTTCGTGAATGTATTTGTGGGAATATGCATCGATGACATCTCAAAACAAAATTTTGCATGCAATGTGTGTGAAATGGAGGCCTATCCATATCATATATAGAGGGTCGGGCGATCCACGAGAAGAGAGGGAGGGGTCATAGATATCGATAGAGTCGAAGAGAGGATCAAGTGGGTGGGTGCGAGATCGATGAAGAGAGCCATCGAAATTGTGTGTGTGTGCAAGTCAAAGATATAGGACGACTGACCTAGCTACCGGAACATCAAAGGGCATAGGTCAAGTTTGTGTATGGCAGGGAGACATGACTAGAGCGCTCGATGTATCAGTGTGTGTGTGTGTGGGAGGGGGTAGGGGGAGGGGTAGACAGAGGCCTAACTATAGAGGTAGAACAACTCGTGTATGTGTTGAGAAGGAGAGACCCAGCTATGTCTTCAGGGAGATTGGTCGACATCCATACATAACCGAAGGACGGGAAATAGGATGGGACAGAGAGAGAGAGGAGAGAGAGAGGGAGGGAGAGGGGTGGAGTACTGGATGGGTGATGGAGTTGCCTCTCGAAGATGGTGGGAGAGGCCTCCTAGACAAACAGAGGGTGGAACTGCAATTTTATCAATAAGAGTGGGGATGTGTTTCTGTGTGTGCCTGTGCGTGATAGATCTGTCGGGACACATCCATGGATGATGAAGGGGAACCATGTGTTTGGTAAGCAAACCTAACTAGATTGGTAGATCAATTGTTGTTTGTCGGAGGAAGGGAGAGACATAACTAATGAGGTAGATCGATCGACGCGTGGGGAAAACGAGTTATAAGGACCTAGCTAGCTATATGTATAGAGGGAGATCGGTCGGTGTACGTCCATTTGTAAGAGGCAAATAAGGCCCGGCGAGACGGATAGAAAGAGAGAATGGAGCTAGGAGGTGGTGCGAGAGGCACAACTACTAGCTAGATAGGGGGAGGAGTGTGCGGTTGTGAGATCGATGAAAAGAGGGGTGAGAGTTTACACGTGTGTGGGACCATAGAGAGACACGAGGCAAGGACACATAAAGGAGGAGATTGAAGGTGCATGTGTATGTTGTAGGCAGACATCACGAGAGAGGTTTATCGATCGGTGTGTCTGAGAAAGGAGTTGTGGAGACTGTGGGAGAATGACCTAAAGAAAAAAATGAATGTGCATGATGGATAGAATGCTGAGGGAGGGGAGGGCGAGGAGGGCGTGTGCATGCACGAGAGAAAGTCAGTGGTAGCTACAAAGGTTAGAGGATTGTGTGGGTGTAAGAGACTAACAAAGATCATAATTTGATATGAAAGTGGATTCATATATTTGAATAGGAGATCATAGTGTTTTAAACATATGCATGCATGAATATAGCGGTGATACGCGTGTTGTGGTTTTGCACATGTTATACCATAATGTGATAATGCATGGTGTTTGCAACTCACAGCTAAATGTCGAACAATCTAAACCATACTATACATAGAACTATCTCAAATTTTATTTGAATTTGTGATAATGTGTGGCGTTTGCAGCTTACAACTAAATATCGAACAATCTAAATAGTACTATATATCGAACATTCTCACATTTTATTTGAATTTGTGGTGATGTGTGGTGTTTGCAACTCACATCTAAATACTTGTAGGCGTAGGGGCGGGGCACCATACATATGAGACATGGTTTAGTTTGTGAAGATCTAGCTAGAGGTTGAAATGTACTATGATTTGAAATCAACATACAGTGGATTCAAAAAATCGAGTTCAAGTTAATATAGTACACATAGTTCATATGTAACTCGAGACTAATCATGTGGTCTGCTGTGAAGATAATACACAAACGATGGTTTAACTTGACAATAATGACGATTGTAGATCTTATTAAAACAGAGAAACGAATTCAAATTCTTTGATTTCACAACAATAATTATTGTAGATCTTATTCAGATAGAGAAACGAATCCAAATTTAGTTCATATTGAAGCGGTAGTATATATGTTTGGAATGCACTAAAAGGTTCATTTGAGTACTAGGTTGCATGCATTATACACGTAGAGAAATATTTTAATTGAACAAAACATGAATTAAATGTTTTGAATGACATTTGTAGTGTGAATTGATTTGGTACAGTACACGTTAGGCTTGTCCGGAAATTTCAACCCGCGCCTTGTTAGCCCGAAATATTTAAGATATATCTTTGTCTTGTTGTGCTTCGACAACTCCCTCCATCTCAACCCGCGCCTTGCTATTCCAAAATTACAACGTGCGCAAAAACTCCCACCTCCTGTGAAATCCCGACACGTGAAATGCCCGTGATACCCCTGAACCGAAAGAACCGCCTCAAATCAGTGGGGGTACTTTCGTAACTTAGCCCACATTTCGGACAAGCGCGTGCCTAAGCCATGGTTCCCCACTCCCATCCCATCCGCCCACCCATTTGTACACTGAGGCCGGCAAAACCCGTGAAGCCCCACACCCTCCTCCGTCCGCCACCCAGCCGGAGCCTCTTCCCCGAGGAAGTCATCCACAAGAACACCTCGATGTCCCTCATCCACCGTACCGGATGAGGATCCGTCGTCGATTTGGTCGTCCCGCCGGTTCAGCCACGCCGTCCTCCACCTACAAGGAGTTGCCCCGACATTCCCCTCGTCTTTCACGCCACCTCCATTCCCACACTGTAGTCTTCACCTGCACCAGCAGAAGTGCATCATCATCACCGTTTCCTCGAATGAAGCTGCGGCCTAATCGGCACCACCAAAGAGGTTGTACACTAATCGCCGCATTTTCTTCTTGATTCGATCTCACGGTGCTGCCGGCGCTCGGTCCCGAGCCGACACGGCGTGGCTCCATCCACGGCGGTGTCGCTGGCCACTTCCTCCATGGCATCGCTCCCTCGGCGGCGACGTCCACATCAGTAGGAGCTGCTACTGCTTTAGCTCTCGCTCGCGTTGCTTCTCTGCTCTTGCTCTCGGTCCCCTGCCTGGTCAGCTCTTTCTCTTGCTCTTGCTCGCGTTGCTGCTCTCGCTCTTGCTCTTGCTTGCGATGCTGCTCAGATTTAGCTACACTTCAGTCGACTGAATCGACTTTTGGGTCAGTTGATTTTCAGGGGGTGGGGGGCTCGCCGGAGTTAAGGAAGAACCAGCCGCAGCGGGGAGGGGGGCTCGCCAGAGATGTACCCCACTATCTATCTTAGGGTTCACGGTGAGGGTTGTGGTCGCCGGCAGTGGTGGGGCGGTGGCGTGAGGATCGCCGGAGAAAAAGCTCGGCATGGGGAGGGGGGCCTACAGGGATGGCTGGGGCGGCGGCGGACCTGCGGTGGGGATTGTTTTTGGGGCGGGCGGGGCGGCGCACCGCCGGCCGCGGGCGTCGGGAGGCAGCTGTTTGGCCGGTGGTGGCTGGCGACTAAGGGGGTGGAGGTTGAAGATGAACTGCAGGCCCTTGATTTCGTATCCAACGGCTGCAAAATCGACTGACCAGATATGAAAAAGTCATTCGACTGACTTGTAGCCTCACCTCTAGTGCGTTCAGTTTCGACAGTAAAATTTAGTTTCGACACCAAAATTTAGTTTTGACAGTTAAGTTCAGTTTCGACAGTTAAATTCAGTTTCGACAGTTAAGTTCAGAGATGAGCGGCTGATGTATACATCTAGCACTTTGTGGTTATGTATTTTACGTCATCTATTGGAGATGCTATTAGAATTCCACTCAGGTTAACGTTGTCTCTCTTGTCCCGCTTCAGCCTCGACGTCGTACAACTCACTGGAGCTGCTCCAACGATGAAACCCTACATCACAGCTGAGCAGTACCTCAGGCTCCATCTCCAGACGCCTAAGATCTTCTTCCCCTCCTCCGACAGCCAAGTCAGCCGGAGCATCCTCACCGGCCAAACCAATCATGCTGAGATCGACATGGCTTCGCCAAAGAGGTTGTACACATCTTGTAGTTGGACTTAATCTCACCACACTTGTTTGCATCCTGTGATCTTCCAATTCTTGTGAACCAAACACCCAGATTGGCAGAAATCCTGTGTTTTTAAATTCTCTGTTTTGCACATGCATTCCTATCCTATTCCTGTCTATTTCCTATCCCTGCATTGTTAGAATCCTCAAATTCAAACAAGCCCTTACACAACTACTTCTGTTACAGATATTTGTCAAAGAAAACCTTGTGTGGTTTGTCCTGCTCCTACGGTGATGTGTTCCACCCCAGCTCGGCTCCTCCAATGACAGAAGGGTTCACCACAGCAGGGATCCGCTCTCCAGACTATCTTTCGCCGCATCAGATCTTCTTCCCCGCCGCCGGCAGCCACGAAAACTGCATTACCATCATCAACTGAGCAGATGACCTTGAGGACTACACGGGTTCGCAAGAGAGGTCACACTCTTCCGTGTCTGCTTATGTTATGCATCGCTTAATATGATGATATGCTACTTTATCGTCGTGTTCACCTATTAGACTCTGACTCGGGTCCAAACTTATGCTAAAACTTGAGATTTTAAATGGTTGTGGGGTACATATTGGGGGAGCAATCAATACTATCTGTCTACTATCTGGTGAATCTCGGGTGTCTACTATGAGTTTCATGTTGGATGCAAACAAACATTAAAGGAACCATTATCTGTATTTTTTAACTAAAGCTATTATCTGCCTGCTATCATTAGTTTTGGGTCTATCCACAGTTTGCTACCATCACTCTGGATTTGTGCATGCACTCCTTACATAATCTCACTATGTTTTATTCCTATGCATGTCAGTTATTGTACACAATGGAACTGAACATGTAGAGCAAAAGAGACCAGCCTTGCATGGCAATAAAATTTCATGCAGGCGTCGCTCCATGGTGGGCGCAAAGGCAGCCCCCCCTCCACCCATTTCGGATCATAATCAACAGGAAGATAATTGTTCTGACGGGGATTCAGAAGCAGAAGACCACTCCTATTTACCACATGAGGTCTTCACTCTAACTTGGCATGCTGATGTTGGTAATATCATGCATATGGTGCCTTGCATTGCTTACTGTATACATCAAATATGTCATCTGCTTAGTTTAGACATGCTTTGTGTCAATGCCATCTGTTTAGTTTCTTTATCGTATATGTGAATCACGCAATGCCATCTTGTTTAGCCAGGCATCATATATGTGAATTTTGCAATGCCACCCTGGTTAGCCAGTCATCTTATATGTGAATTATATCATGACATCATTTTTTTATTACGTGTTAAATTTGTCAACAATTTTAGTACGTTCAATTACTCTTCCTATGTATCAGCCATTCGGCACGGTCATGGAAAAATCTGGAGTGGAAACAAGGTCTTTAGAGTAGACAATGCTATCTGACGAAGCGCATGGCTTGCTGGTTACAAATAGCTCCTTAGAGGTGGATTCAGAGACAGATGACCAGTCCTATTACCCCCCCCCCTCCGAGGTGCATGCTCTAACTTGGCAGGGTTATGTTGCTCATATCGTGCGTATGGTATCTTGCATTGCTATGTCATTTGCTTAGTTTAGACATGATTTGTGTGAATGCCACCTGTTTAGTGTCTAATTATCATATATGTGAATTATGCAATGCCATCTTTTTGCAAGACATTATATATGTGAATTATGCAATGCTATCTTGTTGCAATGCATTATATATGTGAATTATGCAATGCCATGCTGTTTAGCCAAGCATCTTTTATGTGAATTATATCATGCCATCCTTTTTTGTATTTCTCATTGCTTTTGTCAACAATGTTTGTATATTCAACTGCTCTTCCTGTGCATCACCCATTTGAATTGGCGATGGAGAAATCGGGAGTGAAAACAAGGTCTTCAGAGCAGACAATGCTACCTGGTGAAGCAGATATGTTGCTGGTTACAGATAGCTCTTCAGAGGTAGATGACAAGTCCTATTATCCCCCTGAGGTGTATGCTCAAACTTGGCAGGGTTAGATTACTCATATCATGCATATGTTGTATTGCAATGCTTAGTTTTTACATCATATACACGATATTGAATGCCATGTCCTTAGTTGACACATCATATATGCGATTGCCCTCTACTCACTTCCTTAGTATATAAATCATATATTTGAATTATATCATGCCATGATGTTTACATAGACAACATGTATCTGAATTATGGCATGCGAACCCATGTTCTAAAGACATAATATAGTTATATCATCTCATCCTGTTTACATAGTCATCATATTTTGAATTATGTCATTCTATCCATGAATTATATCATGCCATAATGTTTCCATCGACAGCATGTTTCTGATTTATGGCATGCCAACCACTTTAATAGACACATCGTATAGTTATATCATGTCATCCTGTTTACATAGTCATCATATTTTGAAGTATGTCATTCTATCCTGTTTAGTTAGCCATCATACATGTGAAATTGTGAAATGCTATCCTGTTTAACTAACCATCAGATATTTGAAATTATGTTCTACTATTCTATTTGGTTAGACAACATAAATGTCAATTATTTCTGCCCTATTTTCTTCCCTACTATCCATTGCACCTGTCTATCTTACAATGTCTGTACATTCAATTACTTTTCTTGTTTATCAGCCATTTCAATTGGACGGGGTGATGGAAGTATCTGTGGGAGTAAAAACACAGTCTTTAGAAAAGATCGTGGTACATGTCGATGGAGATAGAACCACGGTTGTACTTGCCCAAGAACCATCCCCACGACACATAACCCAGACTCACGCAAATTGTACCCCTACCTAGTTGGACAGAGAACTAGCTACACCCCTTCTAACCCCAACCCCAGCAGATAGTAACCCAGTTCCCGTTGACACATCACCGTCTCCACCACAGAGCACCCAAACATGAGCAGTCACTAAGGCAACTGCAGTGCCCAAAGCACGAGGACCACCACTCCGCACCCCAGGTCAACTCTTAAAGCAGCAGAAGAATTTTTCTTGGGTCAGGTTCAGTAGCTAAGGTTCATACTACTTTGCTCTTGCATCACTGTATTTACTCATACCAACTAATTTCAAATTTGAAGGATGCAATTGAAACTCCAATGGCGCAACAAGCATGTTTTAAACCCGTTTCTTTAACGTGTTTGCTGTTGTAACTTGCTCTATGTTGATTTTAGTTTCAACTGAATAAACAGTTATGTTCTCATGCCATGCACATTACAAGTGTTGCTATTATTGTGTAGTTTCCCACTTTATATTCTATCTATGCTGCTTTGTCTTAAATAGATATGATTCGAACTATTTCTATCTTGATTTGGCAACATAAACTAGAATGATATAGACCATACAGTGACCATACTATATAGATATATGTTTGTTTCATGTTGTTATCCTGTCCACCTTACTACTTGAACTGGTCTACCAAAATGAGTTTCATATACTACATTGTAAACCTGTGATGTGTTTGTTTGTTTCTCCTTTAGAACGCGGATAAAATATTGGAGAAGAGTACCCCGTTATGCAATGGTAAAGGAAGTAATGCAGATCAGGTTCAAGATAGTGAGACATCCCTGTTGTTCTCCAAGAAAGTTGATAAAAACTATATTGAAGACACTGAGACAACCCCAAAGTCCTATCTTGATGTAGTGTTCGAGTTACTAGCTACAACTGCTGGCACCAGCTCTTCGAACTCGTTGCCTGAATCAGTTCGGCTTCTTGAGTCTCAACTTCAAGTTGAAAGACATTGATCAGATGTTATGCGACAGGAAGCCGAAGGACAGAGGAAGTCCCTGCAGAATTCAGATGCATACTTTCTGGTGCAACAGCAAGTGCTGGAGGATTTAAGCGCCAAACAAGAGAAAGTTAATAAGCTTGCTAAGCATCTTGCCAGCATTATGGGTACCAGGGATATAGTTTTTTGAGCTCTTCTGAAGTGGTTTCAGTTCTGGACTTGTTTTGCTGCGGCGTTTATATGCTGTTTTGTTTCCTATATTAGCACTTGTGGCAAACTTTGATGCCCAGTGGATGTAATATGTGTAATAGCCATGATAGCCTAGCGTAAGTTGCTTTCTTATTTATTTCTGTTGTCTTCCTTATTTTTTTCTTGTAGTCAGTGCAGTTCTTTTTCCGCGGTTTGCTAGTGGCCGCAATAACCTATTTTTAAAAATTAGGCCACATTAACAATGTGCTACATATTTACTGTAGTTAACATGGGCCTCCTACGGGCCGTAGAAACAATTGGCCTTCTAAGGGCCGTAGAAAAAATGGGCCTTCTATGGGGCGTAGACACAATGGGCCTTCTACGGGCCATATCATCAATGTTCCTTCTACGGGGCATATGATCGGTTGGCCAAACATGTGACAATAACAGACCACATTATGGCCGTAAATGGGCTAGAGTTGAAATCATCCGTTCATGGGCCGACCATAACGGGCCATCGTTAATAGGCCGTATTTGATGAAGCTATGAAAACGGCCCAATGTATTAACGGGCCACAAATAGGCCGACTATAACCACGATATTTGGCCCACAAGAAGAAAATGACAGTAACGGGCCGAAAGTAAACGAATGCTGGAAATGAGCCCAAGAATAAATGGGCCCTGAGAAGGCCGAAAGATAACATGGGTTGTAAATGGCCCAACAGAATAATGGGCCGTTAATGTGTATAAAGTGATACACTGTACATTATGGGCCAGTTTTACCACATGTCATTAATTGGCCGAGAGTTACTAAGGGCCTCATATGGGCCAAAAGACATCATGGGCCATATATGGGCCGGAAGTTAAAACGGGCTGGAATTATATTGGACGTCCAGATGACGCTACTGGGCCTAATTCGGATAGGCCGTAAACGGGCCCTGGGTTAACGGGCTATAAATGGGCTATATGCGAACGGGACGTTAACAGGCTTGTAGTGGGCCGGCCCACCACCTTTTGACCAAGTCAAATGGGCCGGCCTTTTCATAGGAATGGGCCTCTGTTGGGCCATGCCACGTGTCGACGTATCATAGGTGCTTTGGGTCCAATGAGTGGATGACATCTGTCCCAACGGTGAGCCGACACGTGTTTCTTCCAGCCCATGATGATTTTACACGTGGAAAATCCCCATTGGTCGGGGTTGTTAACAGGTTATCGGATCCAAAACCGGACTCGATAGCTTAACGGTGTTCCGTTACGGTGGATGCCATGTATCGGTCACCCTTGACGAAAGCACTTCTGTGACGCGCGATTTATCATCAAGGAAGTGGACACTTCCGTGATGATAATTTTGGTAATGGCATGGAACACTTCTACGATAGCACAGGTATGACTATCTTGATTCTGTCATAACTTTGTCATGTATGTACATGCATGATACAAAACGTGACCAACTGTGACAAACACGTATCATCATGAAAGTGTATTTTTTTGTAGTGACACCACGTGTCCGGCTCGGTGACTAACTATACATGCCTTATAATACAAGTCATACATGTACGGCGGTTTATACCTATTGGCCTTAAGTCGCCATTGGGTTTTGGGCCTTCAGTAAACCTGCTTCATGAACCGCCATCTTCATGGTCTTTGTCATAACAAGCCACCAGCGTATAACCCGGCAACCTCCTGGGCGGGTCATACCCAATAGTTATATACCCAACATTAGGCCCCATGTTGATTTGAATTTGTTCATCAATCTTCAACAGTTTAGGAAAATTCTTCTTCACTTATTCATGTGAGGCATTGTAACCCGCCGTGACATCATCTTCTCATATCATGGTAACCCGTTGTGATGTCACCTGTCATTAATATTACACAAGGCCCAAATCTTAATATATTTTATCTTTTAATAAGCTCCCAAAAATCGAGGCGCCTGTGCTGCCGCATATACATTTTTTGGCCTCCTCAATTCCCGCGCATGCCACTTATCCTTTCAACCTTATAAATAGGGCCAGGGGTCCCTTTCACTTTCCCCCCTTGCCTCCTTGTCTCTGTCTTCCACCTCGCGTCGCCTCAGTGCCCGAGCTCCACCGCCGCCTTCGACCTTCTCTACTGCCTCAACAATGGCCGCTTCATCAACCTGAATCGTCCAGAGTTGTTCGACAGCACTGGTGAATCATCCTTCTTCTTTCTCCCAAAGATTAGATTAGGGTTTCCATGAGTTCATCGGAGTTCATCTTTGTTCTTCACCGTAGCTTGCGTTTTTTATTCAAACTTGGTACCCCTCCTGCGCGGTGGTAGTTGTGGCACTCCTTTTTGCTATTAGAGCATCTCCTTTTACATAAGAAACCCGATCTGGACAATTGAAACTGCTCAAGTACTGTAATTTAGGCCTAGATATTTCCCATTATCTGAAGTGTCATAGATCCGAGATTAGAGCATCAATCTGTGGAATCTGTTTTTCCAACACTTAGTAATTTTTCCACTCAGATCTGTAGACAACTAATTGTGTGGCTGGCTAAACTCATAAATCATAACCCGTCATCATATGTTTTATAACCTGTCTGTTCCGGCAAGGCACCTCTGGTCTAACCATGCTTGCTCAAGATTAATAATTCTGCAACACATATATCTTGACTGCTAATCTCTGTCTAGCTTAACAGCAAAAATCCTTAATCGGGTCGGTACCATTAGTCCCCTTTTAAGTCGCCAAATCTTCAATGTTCAATCACCGGTTTAAACTGCCAACCATTAATAACACTTTATCTTCAAAGCGATGATCCTAATTCAATAGCATAACCTCATCCCAATAATATTTCCTTTATTTAGGTCCTTGTTCTTGAAGATGGTTAAAACCATCACTTCTTGCAACTGGGTTGTTTCCTGGGTTACAGAGGAAGATCTAAATTCATACGTTCAGACTAGCATTTTATCGAAGAAAGAGGCCATCCACTGGAGGGTTCCGGGTGTTGAAACTCGCCTTGAGCCCAAAGATGGCGAAGTGGTAGTCTTTATGGATCATATGGACCGGAGCTTTAGTCCTCCCAGTTCAAAGTTCTTCTGTGACGTGCTACACTTCTTCAAGCTTCACCCACAAGATATTGCACCCAACTCCATCTCAAACATCTGCAATTTTCAAGTGTTCTACTATTTGAACCGACAGAACGAATTTACAGATGGCCCTAGCCTTCAACTGGGCGGCATATCTATCCAATGCCATCAAGAAGCCACCTTCCCAGCTGCAAATCTGCCTAGTCATCCCCAAGACTGGAACCAGAGTTGGTTCTACTATCAAGATACCTCACTAGAAGGAGAGAACCCCTTGCTGGGTTATCGTGTGTTGAGGACATCAATACCATTGTTACACCCACAGCCCCTACTACTACCTATACTGGACCAATTACTAGAGCTCACGCACGCCAATTAAATTATCAGGTACTTCCGTTTCTGGGTAATGATTCTAATGTTCATGTGAATATGATGCTACCTTGTAGCGACCAGACCTCAAACAGTCTGATCTCTGTGCTCCGGTGTCATCCCTGGATCAGTAATGCTGACACCACACAGTACTCGAAGGATTTATAGCAGAGTAGCAATCACACACTTATTACATCGAGTGTCTCAAAAGAGAACTTATTACAATAAATATGGCTTAAGGCCATCTAATAACGATAACAGCGGAAGGTTTGGAAGATAAGTGAGTCCATCAACTCCAACGGCATCACTGAGTATAGAACCACGACCTAAAAACTCCTTATTCGTCGTCTGAAAAGTCTGCAACATTAATGTTGCAGCCCGAGAACGGGTCAGCACATGGAATATGCTGGCAAGGTAACACATAGGGAGTAATGGAATGAAACAACTATACTATATGCATATTTGGCTGGTGGAAAGCTCTATGGTTACAGTTTTTGCGTAAAGCCAATTTTTCCCTACTTCAAAGGAATAAATTTAATTACTATCATGGTGGTTGTTAAACATTGAGAATGGTTGACAGCATTCTCAATCCCAATTAAGCATCATCATTTAACAAACCCAACAAAATTAACTTTAGAGTAACATGTTGAGATTCACATGATAATCCAGGTACTAGATACTCAAGATGTCCATAACCGGGGACACGGCTAACTATGATTAGTTTATTACACTCTGCAGAGGTTTGTGCACTTTTCCCCACAAGACTCGATCGCCTCCGTTGGATTTCTCGCACTACATGGTGTTTGAGAAACGGATGACCGAGACACAGTCTTTCAGAAATGCTAGCACCTTATGATGGATAGACCGGTACACCTACTTTCCCCTACATCTGCTAGTCTACCCTGTAAGAGTTCGCACGACTTAATCAACTATGCCAGAGCCCATAATGGCTTGTTGCTGCACACGGAAGTTTCTAGTATGAGTAATCTCATGATCCCTTTGAGCCTGGGTGGCGGTCCAAAAGAAAAACAGGCAAGTCCTGGAATACCCAGGTGCCTCAATCCACACAGATGTGTGTTTAGGTTGCCACCTTAGATAAACCATTAATTAACAATCTCACATCTGTCATGGATATCACTCACCCAATCCACGTCTACTAGCATAGCATGGCATAATAAGCAAACATAGAAATAACTCCCAAAGGTTTGATAATAAACAGGTAATAGGTACTACCTCATCTACTTCCCATCCCACAATTTAATTAGATCCTAATCATGTAATGTGTGAGGATTGATCTAATGCAATAAAACTGGGTTGTAGAAAAACGTATGATCAAAGTGTTACTTGCCTTGCTGATGATCCGCGAAACCTAGAGATTCAAAGTAACAGGCGGCGCACTCCAGGTATTCTATCGCAGACAAGCAAACAAGCATACAATAAGTACTCATCTAATGCACAGGTAAAACTCAAATAGAAGATCTAACCCGAAAGTTCAACTTAAGAATCCTGGTTTGCAAAAAGAATCAAATCGGACGTAGCAAAAGAAAATCAAATGGCGAAAGAAATCAACTTCGTTCTAGTAATCTGGATATAAGTCAAATTTTACAGTAGCAAAAACTTGTTTAAGTTGATTATTCGGAAAGAGGGTTTCGAGACGAAACTCCAGGCGCTTGAATCGCCTGATTCCGCTAAACGAGCGAAAAGTTATACTAAAACGAAAATCGGATTAGAAATCGCGATCAAAAAATAACCGCGGAAAATCCGACGAAAAAGAAAAACGACGAACAGATTAATCGTTAATTAACCTAATCCGAAAATAAATTAAAATAAATAAAAATGATATTAAAATAAAAAAATACAAAAATAAAACCAACGAAAAAGAAAATAAATATATTTTTTTAAATTCGGCACGGAAGTCGAGGCGGCGGTGAACCTCGGGCGGCGTGCAACTCCGGCGAGTCGGCGGCGGCGGCGGCGGGCTAGGGTTTTAGACACGGGCGCGGTTATGGGTTGGGGCGCCGGGTGCCTCGCTATTTAAAGGCGCCCCCGGGCGGAGTCCCGCTCGGGTACGGCCCATAGTCGGTTTCGTTTTTTTTAAATAATTACGCTCGGAAGAAAAATAAAAAGAAATACTAAACGGACTTCAAAAATCATGAAATAAATTTTCCCGGGTTTCTAAAATCAAGCCCGATAAAGTGAACATTTATTTGGGCCCAAAATACAACTTTGAAAAAGGTGAATTTTTCCTAAATTCAATTAAAAATACCGAAAAACTCCGAAATAAATCTTATTTCATTTTTTTATTAAATCCTTAATATTTCTATATTTTTGGGAAAGTCATTTTATTCCCTCTCTCATATTTTTGTAATAGAAATAATTGATGATAAAATAAATAAAATCAAATGATCCTGTTTATAAAATTTGAGAAAACTCAAATATGTAAATAACGAAATCCCCAACTCTCTCTCTGTGGGTCCTTGAGTTGCTTAGGATTTTCTTGGATCAAAACCAAAAGCAAAATAAAATATGATATGCATTATGATCTAATGTATAACATTCCAAATTGAAAATTTGGGATGTTACAAACCTACCCCCCTTAAGATGAATCTCGCCCTCGAGATTCGGGTTGGCTAGAAAATAGGTGAGGGTGGTCCTTGAGCAAATCTTCCTCTCGCTCCCAGGTGGCTTCATCCTCCGTGTGGTGGCTCCACTGAACTTTGCAAAACTTGATAACCTTGCTGCGAGTGACTCGGCTGGCAAACTCGAGAATCTTGACTGGTTTCTCCTCATAGGTCAAATTGTTATCCAACTGAATTGGTTCCAATGGCACTGTGTCTCTCAAAGGTATGTCAGCCATCTCCGCGTGACACTTCTTCAACTGAGAAACGTGGAACACATCATGAATTCATGTCAATCCTTCTCGCAATTCCAACTTGTAGGCCACTTCTCCCATACGCTCCAAAACTCGATATGGCCCTACAAATCGTGGCGCTAACTTCCCCTTAACTCCAAAGCACTTAATCCCTCGAAGTGGGGATACTCGAAGATAAGCTCTGTCTCCGACTTCGTAAACTGTCTCCTTGCGTTTAGAATCTGCGTAGCTCTTCTGCCGGGACTGGGCTACCTTGAGCCTATCGCGAATCAACTTCACCTTCTGTTCAGACTCTTTAATCAGATCTGGTCCAAACAACTGGCGGTCTCCAACTTCGTCCCATGACAATGGTGTCCTGCACCTCCTTCCGTACAGAGCTTCGAAAGGGGCCATATTCAAACTGGTCTGATAGCTATTATTGTAAGAAAACTCCGCATATGGCAAATTATCGTCCCAACTAGATCCATAATCTAGCGCACAAGCTCTCAGCATATCCTGCAAAATCTGATTGACTCTCTCGGTCTGTCCATCTGTCTGCGGATGAAAAGCTGTACTAAATTCTAGCCTAGTACCCAAAGTCTCATTCAACTGCTTCCAGCACTTTGAGGTAAACTGGGTTCCTCTATCTGATACGATGCTCGTCGGAACTCCATGCAAACATACGATCCTGGTCATGTATATCTTTGCCAACTTATCACTGGTGTAAGTGGTCTTTACTGGGATGAAATGAGCTACCTTCGTCAATCGATCAACTACAACCCAAATCGAGTCATAGCCTGAACGAGTCCTTGGTAATCCCGTGATAAAATCCATGCCTAGCTTATCCCACTTCCATTCGGGTATCGGCAATGGTTGCAACAATCCTGCTGGCTTCTGATGCTCTGCCTTTACTCTCTGACATACGTCACAAACTGCTACATACTCCGCAATATCCTACTTCATTCCGGTCCACCAGAAAATATCCTTCAAATCCAAATACATCTTGGTATTTCCTAGGTGAATCGAATACGGTGAATCATGTGCCTCTTGAAGAATCAACTTTCTGATCTCCGGGTCATTGGGTACATAAACACGGTCTTCAAACCATAGGGTGTCATGCTCATCCTCATGAAATCCTTTAGCTTTTCCTTCTTTCATTTTCTCCTTTATGGAAGCAATCTCCTTGTCAGTCTTCTGAGCTTCCCTGATTCTGTCCATCAAAGTGGACTGAATTTCCAACGTTGCTACATAGCCTCTCAGAACTATTTCCAAACATAGTTCATGAAGATTTTCTGCTAACTCCTTGGTATTTCTCCCGTCATTAACGTATTGACATGGCTCTTGCGGCTTATTGCATCAGCTACTACATTAGCTTTTCCGGGATGGTAATGCAATCTCATATCATAATCCTTGATGAGCTCCAACCATCTCCTTTGTCTGAGTTTCAACTCCTTCTGCGTGAAAATGTACTTCAAACTCTTATGATCCGTGTACACATCACAATGATTTCCGATGAGGAAATGTCTCCATGTCTTCAAGGCATGCACTACGACTGCTAACTCCAAATCATGCATGGCATAATTCAATTCGTGAGGCTTCAGTTGTCGTGAAGCATACGAAACAAGTCTTCCCTCCTGCATAAGCACTGCTCCAAGTCCTCGACATGAAGCGTCGCAATACACCTCACAATCCTTGGTCTGATCTGGCAAAATCAACACTGGTGAGGTAACCAAATGGTTCTTCAATTCCTGAAAACTTGCCTCACACTCCTCAGTCCATTTGAACTTAGTATCCTTCTTCAGCAACTCCGTCATAGGCTTCGCAATCTTTGAGAAGTTCTCAATAAATCTCCGGTAGTATCCTGCGAGTCCCAGAAAACTCCGGATCTCTCCAACTGTTGTTGGTGCTTCCCAATTGGTCACAGTGATAACCTTGGTGGGCTCAACTGCTATTCCTTCTCCGGATATAACATGTCCGAGGAATCCAACTTCCTTCAACCAAAACTCACATTTGCTGAACTTGGCATATAACTGATGTTCTCTGAGCTTCTCAAGTACCAATCGCAAATGTTCTTTATGCTCCTCTTCATTCTTTGAGAATACCAGAATATCATCGATGAAAAACACAACGAGCTTATCCAAAAACTCCATGAACACTTTGTTCATCATGTTCATAAAATAGGCAGGTGCGTTAGTCAGTCCGAATGACATAACGGTATACTCATACAGTCCATATCTTGTGGTGAATGCTGTCTTAGGTATGTCCTGCTCTCGAATCTTCAACCGATGGTACCCTGATCGCAAATCGATCTTGGAAAACACTTTAGCCCCTTGCAATCGATCAAACAGATCATTGATCATTTGTAGCGGGTACTTGTTTTTGATTGTTACTTCATTCAATCCTCGATAATCAACAACCATTCTTAACTATCCATCCTTCTTCTCCACTAGAAGTACTGGTGATCCCCAAGGCGAAGAACTTGGGCGAATGTAACCTTTATCCAGTAACTCCTTAATCTGCTTCTTAATTTCCACCAAATCTTTTGCGGGCATCCTGTATGGTCGCTTCGATATTGGCCCAGTGCCTGGCAAAAGCTCAATCAAAAACTCAATGTCTCTATCCAGTGGCATGCCTGGCAACTCTTCGGGAAATACATCAGGAAAATCCTTTACCACTGGTACTTCCTCCTGCACAACTCCTGATAAGGAATTTATTTGTGTCCTGTTGGGCGCATGTCGGGATACATACTTGATCCTTCTTCCTTCTGGCGTTGTGAGCAAAATTGTCTTACTGGCGCAATCGATGTTTCCTCCATACATCGATAGCCAATCCATACCGAGAATTACATCCAAACCTTGGGATTCCAGAATAATTAAATCCGTTGGGAAAACATGCCTTCCTATACTTAATGGTACTTGAAAACATCCTTGTCCGGCCATGTACTCTGCTCCTGGCGAGCTTACTAGCATAGGTGTTTTAAGAACTCTAGTGGGCAGGCTATACTTCTCCACAAATCCCCTTGATATGTATGAATGCGATGCACCAGTATCAAAAAGAACGAGTGCAGTAAATGACTTAACCAAAAATTTACCTATTACTGCATCGGGCTGACCTTCAACCTCCTCCACATTAACGTGGTTCACCTATCCCCTGTTGAAAGGGTTCGGCTTCTTTCCAGAGCTTCCATTGCCGTTTTGGCCTTCAGGACATTCATTGGCATAATGTCCGGTCTTGGAACACTTGAAACAGGTGACTTGACTCAGATCTCTCTTGGCTGGGGTTGATGGGGTGCTGCGGTTCTGGCCATTGCTTCCTCCATTCCCATTACCATTCTTGGTGCCATTGTGATTATGCGAGCTACCTACTCCATGGGTATGCTGAAAATGTCCTCCCGGTCTAGGGGTAAAACATGGCTTCTGCTGAGCTCCTGAATTATACTTTCCTTGTCCATACTTCCTCTTGCGGTTCTCAATTTGTTGCTGCTTCCCTTCAATCATAAGAGCATGGTCTACCAACTCCTGGTAGTTGTTGAAGGTGGCTACCATCAACTGCATACTCAACACATCATTCAGTCCTTCCAGGAACTTCTCCTGCTTAGCTGCATCTGTAGCAACGTCGTCTGGGGCATAACGTGCTAGCTTACTAAACTCCTCCACATACTGGCCAACTGTCCGTCCTCCTTGGCGCAAGTTGCAAAACTCACGCTTCTTCATGGCCATTGCTCCTGCTGAAACATGGGCAGTACGAAAAGCCTGCTGAAACTGGTCCCATGTGACAGTGTCGACTGGGAAGGTGGCTGTGAAATTCTCCCACCAGGATGCTGCGGGTCCTTCTAACTGATGTGCGGCAAACTTCACCTTCTCTGCATCTGTGCATCCTACTGTGGTCAACTCCCTAGCTGTCTTACGGAGCCAATCATCTGCTACTATCGGCTCGGTGCTACTGGAAAACATCGGCGGATTCAGCCTAAGAAAACAGGCTAAGTGATCAACAGGTGGTGGTGGTGGTGGGTTGTTGTTGTTGTTCCCCTGATTCTGATTCTGAACTAGCAACTGCATCAAGGTGTTCTGCTGCTGGATCAACTGGGTGAGCTCCGGCGGAAAGGCAAATCCGGGGTCACGTCTCGGAGGCATTTGAGGGTTTAGAAAAGATGAGATATAAGAATAGAGGGGGTCTAAAGAGAAAACACTACCCATATGCACATGAGGCAAAAGCAAACAATTCACTTCATTCAATCAAACAAAGGCATTCAATCGATCTAACTATCGCAAAGTGCTCGGACTACTATATTTACAAGGTGGACTACTACTACTGATGAGGTGGTCTACTAGAAATATTCTACGGTTGTAGACTCCATGATATCTGCTCCTGCTTCATCAACATAGTCATCATTGCTACTATCTTGTTCCGAGTCGGTGCCGTCAATGATGATGTAGTCTTCCGGGCTAATCTCCTTGGGTTCTTCGTCTTCATCTACTGGTGTCGGGCCTCCCATAAATATTCCAATCTTCTTGATTAGATCGTCATTCTTCTCCACCAATACTTCAATTTCTTCTTCATAATCTTCACGTGTAGCCTTGAGTTCTTCCTCCAGTTCCTTGATTCTAGTCTTAGCCTTCTTCAGATCTATCATGTCGGCGCACATCTGATTCTCCTGTCGTCGAATGTGCTGATTTAACTCCTGGATAAAAGCTGCAATTGATCTATCTTTCCTGGTGCTGATCATCTCCCAGTATTCATCTCAGCGCCCACAAATCTGGTAGATAGTATCCTTGAGATCCTTGCGGTACACTTCTCCAATGCGTCCCATGGTGATGTGAGCTACCATACTCTTTCCTAGACTCCAAGTTGGTGCATCAAAAGAAAACTCTATGGGCTCAGTGACTAGCATGAACGTCCTTCCTGGAACTTGAACTTGAATCATCCAGCGCTCTTCTTCAGGTAAAGTGGCGTTGTAGGTTCCCGTGAAGCTTGGTACTCCTATGTTCAAGGGTGTATCTTCATCTGGTTGGGTGAACTTGTTCCTTGCATCCGCCATCCTAAAGAGTAGAAAATATGAGAGGTCAGAAGAGAAGAGAGTGAGTAGTGATCTAGGTCTTTAGCTTAGTGGTCGTGTCCTACAGTCAGCGTGTGCTCTGATACCATCTCTGTAGCGACCAAACTTCAAACAGTCTTATCTCTGTGCTCCGGTGTCATCCCTGGATCAGTAATGCTGACACCACACAGTACTCGAAGGATTTATAGCAGAGTAGCAATCACACACTTATTACATCGAGTGTCTCAAAAGAGAACTTATTACAATAAATATGGCTTAAGGCCATCTAATAACGATAACAGTGGAAGGCTTGGAAGATAAGTGAGTCCATCAACTCCAACGGCATCACTGAGTATAGAACCACGACCTAAAAACTCCTTATTCGTCGTCTAAAAAGTCTGCAACATTAATGTTGCAGCCCGAGAATAGGTCAGCACATGGAATATGCTGGCAAGGTAACACATAGGGAGTAATGGAATGAAACAACTATACTATATGCATATTTGGCTGGTGGAAAGCTCTATGGTTATAGTTTTTGCGTAAAGCCAATTTTTCCCTACTTCAAAGGAATAAATTTAATTACTATCATGATGGTTGTTAAACATTGAGAATGGTTGACAGCATTCTCAATCCCAATTAAGCATCATCATTTAACAAACCCAACAAAATTAACTTTAGAGTAACATGTTGAGATTCACATGTTAATCCAGGTACTAGATACTCAAGATGTCCATAACCGGGGACACGGCTAACCATGATTAGTTTATTACACTCTGCAGAGGTTTGCGCACTTTTCCCCACAAGACTCGATCGCTTCCGTTGGATTTCTCGCACTACATGGTGTTTGAGAAACAGATGACCGAGACACAGTCTTTCAGAAATGCTAGCACCTTACGATGGATAGACCGGTACACCTACTTTCCCCTACATCTGCTAGTCTACCCTGTAAGAGTTCGCATGACTTAATCAACTATGCCAGAGCCCATAATGGCTTGTGGCTGCACACGGAAGTTTCTAGTATGAATAATCTCATGATCCCTTTGAGCCTGGGTGGCGGTCCAAAAGAAAAAACAGGCAAGTCCTGGAATACCCAGGTGCCTCAATCCACCCAGATGTGTGTTTAGGTTGCCACCTTAGATAAACCATTAATTAATAATCTCACATATGTCATGGATATCACTCACCCAATCCACGTCTACTAGCATAGCATGGCATAATAAGCAAACGTAGAAATAACTCCCAAAGGTTGATAATAAACAGGTAATAGGTACTACCTCATCTACTTCCCATCCCACAATTTAATTAGATCCTAATCATGCAATGTGTGAGGATTGATCTAATGCAATAAAACTGGGTTGTAGAAAAAGGTATGATCAAAGTGTTACTTGCCTTGCTGATGATCCGCGAAACCTAGAGATTCAAAGTAACAGGCGGCGCACTCCGGGTATTCTATCGCAGACAAGCAAACAAGCATACAATAAGTACTCGTCTAATGCACAGGTAAAACTCAAATAGAAGATCTAACCAGAAAGTTCAACTTAAGAACCCTGGTTTGCAAAAAGAATCAAATCAAACGTAGCAAAAGAAAATCAAACCGCGAAAGAAATCAACTTCGTTCTAGTAATCTAGATCTAAGTCAAATTTTACATTAGCAAAAACTTGTTTAAGTTGATTATTCGGAAAGAGGGTTTCGAGACGAAACTCCAGGCGCTTGAATCGCCTGATTCCGATAAACGAGCGAAAAGTTATACTAAAACGAAAATCGTATCAGAAATCGCGATCAGAAAATAACCGCGGAAAATCCGACGAAAAAGAAAAACGACAAACAGATTAATCGTTAATTAACCTAATCCGAAAATAAATTAAAATAAATAAAAATAATATTAAAATAAATAAAAAATCGAAAATAAAACCGACGAAAAAGAAAATAAATATTTAAAAAAAAAATCGGCACGGAAGTCGAGGCGGCGGCGAACCTCGGGCGGCGTGCAACTCCGGCGAGTCGGCGGCGGGTCCGGCGGCGGCGGCGGCAGGCTAGGGTTTCAGGCGCGGGCACGGTTATGGGCTGGGGCGCCAGGCGCCTCGCTATTTAAAGGCGCCCCCGGGCGGAGTCCCGCTCAGGTACGGCCCATAGTCGGTTTCGTTTTTTTTAAATAATTACGCTCGGAAGAAAAATAAAAAGAAATACTAAACGGACTCCAAAAATCATGAAATAAATTTTCCCGGGTTTCTAAAATCAAGCCCGATAAAGTGAACATTTATTTGGGCCCAAAATACAACTTTTAAAAAGGTGAATTTTTCCTAAATTCAATTAAAAATACCGAAAAACTCCGAAATAAATCTTATTTGATTTTTTTATTAAATGCTCAATATTTCTATATTTTTGGGAAAGTCATTTTATTCCCTCTCTCATATTTTTGTAATAGAAATAATTGATGATAAAATAAATAAAATTAAATGATCCTGTTTACAAAATTTGAGAAAACTCAAATATGTAAATAACGAAATCCCCAACTCTCTCCGTGGGTCCTTGAGTTGTTTAGGATTTTCTAGGATCAAAACCAAAAGCAAAATAAAATATGATATGCATGATGATCTAATGTATAACATTCCAAATTGAAAATTTGGGATGTTAAATGCCTAAATTGGATACATTTGTTTTGCTTACAAATGAAGGGCCTGGCAAGGATAAGAGTGATGAACATTGGAGCAAGAACAAGCATGGAGTTGATGGCATGCGCAAGGGGAACAAGAACGGAGTTACAAGTGATGATTTCAGGACATTGAAGCCACCATAATGAGTGCATGAAGCCTTGGACGAAATATACAAGATGCCACTTCATAAACTTCGTCCAGAGGCTATTCTAGGTGCTGCGTCACCTTATTATTGGGCCAGGCCCATGTAATTTCGAAATACATAAGTATAGGCTGTTTTTAGAGTCCGTATGTGTGGGGAAACAAGAGATAGGGTTGGTTTCAGACCCCTTCCCCAAGGGCCACGAAATTCCCCCCCTCTTCCTCCATATACACAGCCCTTAGGGAACCGTTTAGACTTTGGGTTTTGTTTAGATCAAAAGTTTTCCATAGTTGCAACTTCGCGTACTTCGTTTGTGTTCAACGACCAGACTAAGGAGTCACAGAACCCCACCTTGATCAATAAAGCTTTCCTCTTATATTCACAATATCCAGATTGCAATCTTAGTTTCTTGCTTGTTCTTCGTTTGATTGCAGGAAACAGACCTTCGTGGTCAAGTTGATTGTGCTCCGGTGTGGTCAATAACCTCTCGGAGTTGGTTGCTCAATTGCTGAGGCGCGACGTCCTCGCACGTTCATAGTCGGATCGTCAAAGTCGATTTCCTCCAAAACGATAGCCACCATCTCATCGAAAGACAGGAAACCTTTGCCTCTATCAAGTGGTATCAGATTTCCAGGTTGCTCGGTGAGATTTTACAGTTTTTCGTAGTTTAGATCGAGTCTGTTCTTCATACCTATAGTCCACGAAAAAGCCAAAAAAATTAGGGTTAGTTCATCCCATCCGAACCAATCTGAGCCTTTGCATAATATTTTCTGTATTTGCTTTGTTGAATTTGCGGTTGCATCATCGTGTCAAGTTGCTGGTTTTAGCGTCTAGTCCTTTAGAGTTTCGAGTTCTGTTCACAGGTTGTCACGTCGCCGCTGCCATATATCACCACCGCATCATCATCATCGCTGCTGCCATATACCACATATTCACCGCCAATCCGAGTCCATATACGCCACCACATATCCGCCGCCATCACACCAATCCGAGTCCACTTGCAACATATATCCGCCACCAGTCTGAGTTCCACCAGATTCATCTCCGCCATCAGTCCGAGTTCCACCAGATTCATCTCCGCCACCAGTCCTATTCCGAGTCCAGTATTTTGTTACTCTGTTTTGGATTTCCAGATCACGCCATACTCCGAGTCGTGACAGAGAAGGACTCCCCAACTTCGGAGCCATCCGCAGAAGAAAAATAGTTTCAGTTTAAAAAAAAACTAAGTCTGGAAAATTCTGGCTAGGCAGTTTTTAGGACATTTGTAGACTTTTTCGAAAAAAAATTATTGCGGAGCAAAAAAAAGAGGGAAAAAGTGAAAAAAAGAAAAAAATTCAGAGTGTGCTCCTCCCTTGTTTACGTGCAGCGCTGTGATTTTGTTAGTGTTCTAGGCTCGCGTCTCTAGTACGGTCTAGCCTAGGACCAGCACAGTACCATCATTGAGCGTGTATTCAACTTTGCATCTCTGAATTGATTATTGCTGACCCTTTTTGCTACCATATTATAAGCCTTCCCAGCTCCACATACATCTACATAGTGCGTTTGGCTCTCCCTGGTAATCGCTCTATCCAAGCTTTGAGAGTTTTGACTACGTCGGTTGCCGATCATCGCCTGCTACTGGGTAAGAACTGGTAAGAATTTGAGATTTTCTTGACGGATTTGTGACACCCGCCACCACCACCACTTGTTAGTAGTCTGTAGGATCATATTCTTGTGTGTTTCTATTGCTGCTAACCATGCCAGGATCACAAGCCGACGAGACTGACTGGGAGAACTTGACGAACAAGGAGCTTCATGATAAGTTTCAGCAAATGATGAGTGGACAGGTGCAAGATGTGCTAAATAGATTTGACGAGGCCATGGAGAAGATAGATGGCATGGAGAAGACGTTTGAAACAAAGCTCGATAACAAGTTTGCTAAATTGCTTTCGCATTTTCCACCACCACCACCGGCTGCACCTGCCGCACCTCTGCAACAACAACAACAACGACTACCTCCACATCGGGAAACAACCCACCGTCGAGCGAGCCGTGTCCCTCTTCAGCCTCGCCAAACTGCTGGTGCTGCTGTTGATACTTCTGTGGCTCCTGCTGCGGATGATTCTGTGGGAGATTACGAGGATGAGGTTGATCAAAATCAAAACTACGTGCAACCACCAGCACCACAACCACCAAGTCGTCCACATGCAAATAATGGCAATGTTAGGGCTCCCCCTCAGGTACGAGATCATGACCATCTCCCCAAACTGAAACTGAATATTCCACCATTTGAGGGTAGATATGTTCCTGATATATATCTTACTTGGGAGTAAGAAACTGAACAACGATTTACATGTTTAGAATATCCTGAGGAGAGACATGTTCCTGCTGCTGTTTGTGCTTTCACTAGCTTTGCATGTGTTTGGTGGTCTAAACATTGTCGATTATATCCTGTTCCAGCTACTTGGGCTGCTTTGAAAACTGCTATGTGTACTCGTTGGGTTCCACCATATTATCAATGTGAATTACTTCAAAAATTGCAGCGCTTAACACAAGGAAAAAATTCGGTAGAAGAATATTATCAGGAATTACAAACTGGCTTGATTAGATGTCGTATTGTTGAGGAGAATGAAGCTATGCTTGCACGTTTTCTGGGTGGGTTAAATAGAGAGATTCAGACCATTCTAGACTATAAGAATTATAATAATATCACTCGTTTATTCCATCTTGCTTGTAAAGCTGAACGTGAAGCACAGGATCGACAGGCATTGGTGCGGACTAACTTTTCTGCAGGTCGACCTTCATCATGGACACCACGTGCATCATCTACTTCCACACGTTCTGCTACACCAGCACCTCCGTCAGCTGCCACCTCCAACCGTGATACAATAAAGCAGGCACAATCACCACTATCTACTAAGAGCACACCTTCTGGGCCTGCGAAGAGTTCTTCTTCATCCATGGCATCAACGGGGCAAACACATGATATTATTTGTCGTCATTGCAAGCGTGGAGGTCATTATGCGAGAGAATGCCCATCTAAGCGTGTGATGATTGTTACTAAGGATGGTGGTGTTGGGGAACGTAGTAATTTCAACAGATTTCCTACGCACACGGAAGATCATGGTGATGCATAGCAACGAGAGGGGGAGTATGATCTACATACCTAGTAGATCGACAACGGAAGCATTTGGTTGATGTAGTCGTATGTCTCCACGATCCAACCGATCAAGCACCGAAACTACGGCACCTCCGAATTCTAGTACACGTTTAGCTCGATGACGATCTCCGGACTCCGATCCAGCAAAGTGTTGGGGAAGAGTTCCGTCAGCACGACGGCGTGGTGACGATCTTGATGTACTACTGCTGCAGGGCTTCGCCTAAGCGCCGCTGCAATATTATCAAGGACTATGGTGGCTGGGGGCGCCGCACACGTCTAAGGAATAGATCACGTGGATCAACTTGTGTCTTTGAGGTGCCCCTTGCCTCAGTATATAAAGGATGCAGGAGGAGGAGGCCGGCCAAGGATTGGTGCGGCCAGGATGTGGAGTCCTACTAGGACTCCAAGTCCTAGTAGGAGTCCACCAACAGGGGAGGAAGGGAGAAGGAAGTGGAGGAGAAGAAAAGGTGGCCGGCCCCCTTTTCCCTAGTCCAATTCGGACTAGAGGGGAGGGGGGGCGCAGCAGCCCCTTGGCCCTTTCTCCTCTTCCCACTAAAGCCCAATCAAGGCCCATTGCTTCTCCCGTAACTACCCGGTACTCCGAAAAATACCCGAATCACTCGAAACCTTTCCGATGTCCGAATATAGTCGTCCAATATATCAATCTTTACGTCTGGACCATTTCGAGACTCCTCGTCATGTCCCCGATCTCATCCGGGACTCCGAACTCCTTCGGTACATCAAAACTCATAAACTCATAATATAACTGTCATCGAAACCTTAAGCGTGCGGACCCTACGGGTTCGAGAACAATGTAGACATGACCGAGACACGTCTCCGGTCAATAACCAATAGCGGGACCTGGATGTCCATATTGGCTCCTACATATTCTACGAAGATCTTTATCGGTCAGACCGCATAACAACATACGTTGTTCCCTTTGTCATCGGTATGTTACTTGCCCGAGATTCGATCGTCGGTATCTTAATACCTAGTTCAATCTCGTTACCGGCAAGTCTCTTTACTCGTTCCGTAATACATCATCTCACAACTAACTCATTAGTTGCAATGCTTGCAAGGCTTATGTGATGTGCATTACCGAGAGGGCCCAGAGATACCTCTCCGACAATCGGAGTGACAAATCCTAATCTCGAAATACGCCAACCCAGCATGTACCTTTGGAGACACCTGTAGAGCTCCTTTATAATCACCCAGTTACATTGTGACATTTGGTAGCACACAAAGTGTTCCTCCGGCAAACGGGAGTTGCATAATCTCATAGTCATAGGAACATGTATAAGTCATGAAGAAAGCAATAGCAACATACTAAACGATCGGGTGCTAAGCTAATGGAATGCGTCATGTCAATCAGATCATTCACTTAATGATGTGATCCCATTAATCAAATAACAACTCATTGTTCATGGTTAGGAAACATAACCATCTTTGATTAACGAGCTAGTCAAGTAGAGGCATACTAGTGACACTTTGTTTGTCTATGTATTCACACATGTATTATGTTTCCGGTTAACACAATTTTAGCATGAATAATAAACATTTATCATGATATAAGGAAATAAATAATAACTTTATTATTGCCTCTAGGGCATATTTCCTTCAGGTGGGTATGAGTCCGCTAGTGACTATGATGAGGAGACTTTGGCTCTTATTACACATGAAGAACACGGTGGAGATGATTCTGATCATGAGACGCAATACATGGCTGCTGAAGATGCTGACAGGTATGAATGTTTAGTTGCTCAACGTGTTTTGAGTGTGCAGGTTACACAAGCTGAGCAAAATCAGAGGCACAATTTGTTCCATACAAAGGGAGTTGTGAAGGAACGTTCTATTCGCGTCATCATAGATGGTGGGAGCTGCAACAACTTGGCTAGCATGGAGATGGTGGAGAAGCTATCTCTCACCACAAGACCACATCCACATCCTTACTACATCCAATGGTTCAACAACAGTGGCAAGGTTAAGGTAACACGTATTGTTCGTGTGCATTTTAGTATCTCTACATATGCTGATTATGTTGATTGTGATGTGGTACCTATGCAAGCATGTTCCTTATTACCTGGTAGACCATGGCAATTTGATAAAAATTCTATACACCATGGTAGAAACAATCAGTATACTCTTGTTCATAAGGATAAAAATATTACTTTGCTTCCTATGACTCCTGATTCCATTTTGAAAGATGATATTAATAGAGCTAATAAAGCAAAATAGGAGAAAAATAAGAGTGAAATCAGATTGTGGCAAAAGAATTTGAGCAACAAATGAAGCCTAATAATAAACCATCTACTGTTGCTTCAGAAATTAAATTGAAAAGTGCATGTTTACTTGCCACCAAATCTGATATTGATGAGCTAGATTCTAGCAAATCTGTTTGCTATGCTTTTGTGTGCAAAGAGGCATTATTTTCATTCGAGGACGTGCCTTCCTCTTTGCCCCCTGCTGTCACTAACATTTTGCAGGAGTTCGCTGACGTCTTCCCACAAGACGTGCCACCGGGATTACCACCTATTCGAGGGATTAAGCATCAAATTGACTTGATTCCCGATACCGTACCAATCCAAAGGAGACGAAGGAGATTATGCGTCAAGTATAGGAGCTGCTTGACAAAGGTTATATACGCGAATCTCTTAGTCCTTGTGCTGTTCCTATTATACTAGTGCCTAAAAAGGATGGTACGTCGCGTATGTGTGTTGATTGTAGAGGCATTAATAATATTACTATTCATTATCCTCATCCTATTCCTAGGCTAGATGATATGCTTGATGAATTGAGTGGCTCTACAATATTCTCCAAAGTTGATTTGCGTAGTGGATACCATCAAATTCGTATGAAATTGGGAGATGAATGGAAAACAACATTTAAAACTAAGTTTCGTTTATATGAGTGGTTAGTCATGCCTTTTGGGTTAACTAATGCACCTAGTACTTTCATGACACTAATGAACGAAGTTTTACATGCTTTCATTGGACGATTTGTGGTAGTCTATTTTGATGATATACTGATTTAGAGCAAATCTTTGGAAGAACATTTGGAACATTTACGTGCTATTTTTAATGCTTCACGTGATGCACATTTGTTTGGTAACCTTGGGAAGTGCAACTTTTGCACCGACCGAGTATCTTTTCTTGGCTATGTTGTTACTCCACAGGGAATTGAAGTTGATAAAGCCGAGATTGAAGCTATTGAGAGTTGGCCACAACCCAAAACGGTCACACAAGTGAGGAGTTTTCTTGGACTCGCTGGTTTCTATAGGCGTTTTGTGAGAGATTTTAGCACCATTGCTGCACCTCTCAATGAGCTTACAAAGAAGGATGTGCCTTTTGTTTGGGGTACCGCACAGGAAGAAGCCTTCACGGTATTGAAAGATAAGCTGACACATGCTCCTTTACTCCAACTTCCCGACTTTAATAGGACTTTTGAGATTGAATGTGATGCTAGTGGAATTGGATTAGGAGGTGTGTTATTACAAGATGGCAAACCTGTTGCATACTTTTCTAAAAAATTGAGTGGGCCTAGTATGAACTATTCTACTTATGATAAAGAATTATATGCTCTTGTTCGGACTTTAGAGACATGGCAACATTATTTATGGCCCAAAGAATTTGTTATACATTCTGATCATGAATCTTTGAAACATATTAAAAGTCAAGCTAAACTGAATCGTAGACATGCTAAATGGGTTGAATTCATTGAGACTTTCCCTTATGTCATTGAACACAAGAAGGGTATAGAAAATGTTATTGCTGATGCTTTGTCTCGTCGCTATAATATGCTTTCACAACTTGACTTCAAAAATTTTGGTTTGGAGACCATCAAAGATCAATATGTGCATGCTGCTGATTTTAAAGATGTAATGCAGAATTGTAAAGAAGGAAGAACATGGAACAAGTTCGTTATTAATGATGGCTTTGTGTTCCGTGCTTACAAGCTATGCATTCCTGCTAGTTCTGTTCGTCTTTTGTTGTTGCAGGAGGCGCATGGAGGAGGATTAATGGGACACTTTGGCGTGAAGAAGACGGAGGACATACTTGCTACACATTTCTTTTGGCCAAAGATGAGACGGGATGTTGAGCGTTTTGTTGCTCACTGCACTACATGTCAAAAAGCTAAGTCACGACTCAATCCTCATGGGTTATATATGCCTTTGCCTGTGCCTAGTGTTCCTTGGGAGGATATATCTATGGACTTTGTTTTAGGTTTACCTCGAACAAAGAAGGGGAGGGATAGCATATTTGTTGTCGTGGATAGATTCTCGAAAATGGCACACTTTATACCATGTCATAAAAGCGATGATGCTGTTAATGTTGCTGATTTGTTCTTTCGTGAAATTATCCGCTTGCATGGTGTGCCAAATACTATTGTTTCAGATCATGATACTAAATTTCTTAGACACTTTTGGAGATGTTTATGGGCTAAGTTGGGGACTAAACTGCTTTTTAGTACTACTTGTCACCCCCAAATGGATGGTGAAACTGAAGTAGTCAATAGAACATTGTCTACTATGCTTAGGGCTGTTTTGAAGAATAATAAGAAAATGTAGGAAGAATGCTTGCCTCATATTGAATTTGCTTATAATTGTTTTTTGCATTCTACTACTAAGATGTGCCCTTTTGAAATTGTGTATGGTTTCCTACCTCGTGCACCCATTGATTTGTTGCCTCTTCCATCTTCGGAAAAGGTTAATTTTGATGCTAAACAACGGGCTGAATTGATCTTAAAAATGCATGAGTTAACTAAGGACAACATTGAGCGTATGAATGCTAAATATAAACTTGCTGGAGATAAGGGTAGAAAACATGTTGTCTTTGCACCTCGAGATCTTGTTTGGTTACATTTGCGTAAGGATAGGTTTCCTAATTTGTGCAAATCAAAGCTAATGCCACGCGCTGATGGTCCTTTTAAGGTGTTAGAGAAAATAAATGATAATGCATATAAACTTGAGCTGCCTGCAGATTTTCGGGTTAGTCCCACTTTTAACATTGCGGATTTGAAGCCTTATTTGGGTGAGGAAGATGAGCTTCCGTCGAGGACGACTTCATTTCAAGAAGGGGAGGATGATGAGGACATCAATACCATTGTTACACCCACAGCCCCTACTACTACCTATACTGGACCAATTACTAGAGCTCGCACACGCCAATTAAATTATCACATACTTTCGTTTCATGGTAATGATTCTAATGTTCATGAGAATATGATGCTGCCTAAATTGGATACATTTGTTTTGCTTACAAATGAAGGGCCTGGCATGGATAAGAGTGATGAACATTGGAGCAAGAACAAGCATGGAGTTGACGGCATGCGCAAGGGGAACAAGAACGGAGTTACAAGTGATGATTTCAGGACATTGATGCCACCATAATGAGTGCATGAAGCCTTGGACGAAATATACAAGATGCCACTTCATAAACTTCGTCTAGAGGCTATTCTAGGTGCTGTGTCACCTTATTATTGGGCCACCCCCATGTAATTTCGAAATACATAAGTATAGGCTGTTTTTAGAGTCCGTATGTGTGGGGAAACAAGAGATAGGGTTGGTTTCGGACCCCTTCCCCAAGGGCCATGAAATCCCCCTCTCTTCCTCCATATATACAGCCCTTAGGGCACCGTTTAGAATTTGGGTTTTGTTTATATCAAAAGTTCGCCATAGTTGCAACTTCGCGTACTTCGTTTGTGTTCAACGACCAGACCAAGGCGTCACAGAACCCCACCTTGATCAATAAAGCTTTCCTCTTATATTCGCAATATCGAGATTGCAATCTTAGTGTCTTGCTTGTTCTTCATTTGCCTGTAGGAAACAGACCTTCATGGTCAGGTTGATCGTGCTCCGGCATGGTCAATAACCTCTCGGAGTTGGTTCAGCGATTCCTAAGGCGCGACGTCCTCGCACGTTCGTAGTCGGATCGTCAAAGTCGATTTCCTCCAAAACGATAGCCACCATCTCATGAAAGACGAGACACCTTTGCCTCTATCATCGCGCTAGCCGGCTCAGCAGTAGACATCACCTTCCAGACCGTATCAACACAGCAGAATGGAAAAAAGTATGTGCCGATTTTGGTCCGGGCCTTCATGGCCAATGGCCTAGCCGGAATTGATCTAGTCCACTGCTGGGTCACCTGGAGAGTCCTGCCACTGAGCATCCGGCCTGGTTTAATGTGTGAATACACAGGCGAGCTAATAGATCCTCAATGCCACTGCAACACTGAAATAACTGAGGAAGACATCAACAACATGACCAAGACTCTGCTAAACGAGAGCTTGGAAGACTGCAGCCAATTTGGACTGAGCCCTTTCTGCACATTGAATGAGCCGCCAGCTGTAAGCTTTGAACCTAGCTCATGTTTTACTCATATTCCCATCTTTGTTACTTGCTTGTGCTTATTTATTGTTTACAGGCCGACTCAGCTTTCTCGGCCAAGAAATTAGCAGAGAAACCAAAAAAGCCTCGGACAAAAACTAAAGCTGTCAAGAAGCCCACTACGAAGAAGTCCAAGACTGACAAGTTATTTGATTTGGATGACAGAGATGTCGATGATGAGTCGGAGGTAGAAGTTGATTCCCCTGGCTCGTTTTTTGTACGTCTTATTGATAATGACTGTTATCAGGATGACGCGGAAGCCAGCCGTGCAGATGACGCGGAGATAATTACTCTTTCCTCAGGCTCAAAGCTTCTGCCAACACAGAAAACCCGACGAGTGAGGCGGAAAGTTAGCTTTTCTCACCCTTTAGCTCACTTGGATCCCAACTTTCTTTTGAAGAAACAACAACACAAAGCTCATCGTACCACCCGGCATAGTGGTGGCGTGATTACTTCCTCCGGCTTACCGAATACGCCGGTTCGCAAATGTCGTCTAGAGGTCTTACATACTTCTGATATAATTTATCCCAAGGCGGGTCATTTCTGACATCTTCTTAAGCCGTCTGATTGAAACTATCAGGGGACTTCTCATTCTTCTTCTAGCGAGTCAACGGGAACTCAAATCCCAACTTTCAAGACTGTACCTGGGTATAAATTATATTGAATCATTCAAACCTTATGCTTGATCATTATACTGACCTCTTTATGCTTCTTATTTTAAGGGGCCAGGCCAAACCCAGAAAAAGGCGAAGCTGACCAAGCCGGTCGATTACTCCAATCCATCTGAACTGCAAAAGAAACAGTCAGAACCTTCTAACCCAATTGCTGAGGCCACCCTTGATGATCCACCACCACAAGATCATGAAGCCTCCATAGATCCTATGGACGTTGAGCCGGCTATTCCTAAGGCGCCAAGCCCAATTAAACCTGCTGAGGATAAGACTGATGATGTTGTTGTCACTGGGTTTGGATTCACAGCCCTGGGTCAACCTACTGCATTATCTAAGTAGAGCACCAAGGAAGAAATTTCTTCTAAAGATAAAGGCAAGTGGGATGTGGATTTGGAGAGCTACGCCCATTTCAACGCCCAAGACATCCACTCTGGCTACTTGAAACGCCTGTACACCAGCTGTGACCTTGAAGCCGTCTTAGTAAACCTGATGAAGGAGCGCTATGAGGTAGTCGCTGCAACTCCTTTTTATATGAATATACTTCCCTTAGCCGCCAAGTTTTATTAGACATGATAGAATAGAATGTACTGTAAAACTTCAATATTTGCATAGATCAAATCTAGTAGCCCCCAAGGGCCGGTTTATACTTTCAATATGAATCCGGGACTTATAATACCAACACTTCAACTTTGCATGTGTAGTCCCAAAGGGCCGGCTTAATAAATACGTTAAGCCGGGACTTTAAGTAGCAAGAATCAATATTGCATTTGTAGCCCCCAAGGTCCAGCTTACTCAGGGATGAATAAGTCGAGACTAAACATCCTGTTTAAAATAAACAACCCAATCTGTAATCTTTATAAACCGTATTATATAATTTGTCCAGGTCATAAATTTGTCTTGGAACAAAGCAATAGGCATTAGCCCCCAAGTGCCAAGGATAATACTTGTATTATGCTTGGGACTTTGAAATTTTTTTCTTAAAAAGAGCAATAGGCATTAGCCCCCAAGTGCCAAGATTAATACTTGTATTGTTCTTGGGACTTCAAAGAGTAATCATGATCATAATCTTGATTGTGTGTGTGCTTATGTCATAGGCTGAATTGACTGAAAAAGACTCACAGCTCAATGATCTTAAGGCCAACATCAAAACTCAGCAATCGGAGACATCCAAGGCCAAGTCAGAACTGAAAACTGCTTTGGAGAATATTGAGCAGCTGAAACAAAACTTCAACTCTGAGAAAAATGGCTGGGAAACTAAAAAGGCAGCTCTATTGAAGAAAGCCAAAGAAGCTGAAACCGCGCTTAAACCGGTGACTGGGGTGTTATCCGGCTTAAAGCAACAGATTAATATTATGTCATCAGCTATATTCGGTAAGAAAATGTCCCCCTTGCGTCTTAATAATCATATTATAAACGGCTGCCGGCTTACCCATAACTTTACAGATATATGTTCGCGGAGCGCGAAGTTGGGCTCTGACATGCGCGTCCGGCTTAAAGCTGTCTACACTATTGTAGAACTATTATATACCGGTGTCCAACGAACCATTCCTGCTACGCTACACAAGAAGTCTCCCTCAACGCTAATCAAAGATACACTGGAACAGTTATCCATGCTGCCCCGAAGGATTGACGACTTAAAATGGGGAGCTGCCAGAGCCGACGCCTTGACTGCCTTGAGCCGGGCCAAGGCATGGCAAGCAGATCTTGATCCTGAAGATTTGGCCAATGGCTGCCCCAGCATCAAAGAAGATGGAACTGCCTTCACTACTGACGACTTTGCAGCTATAGCAAGAGCAATGCACCCCTTAGCGAGTAAGCTGGCTGATGAAACCAATCTTGGCACATATCAGGCGGCTTATAACGCTGTAAAAAGAAAATGAGCGCACCGGTTCATCAGCCAACAGACCTCATCCCGCCGATTCGTAAGCATACCTTTGCTCCTGACATTGATCCATCAAACCTTATTGATGATGAAGCTGTGTTTAGAGAATTGACCGGTATCAACTGGGCTACGGCTGACTTCTAGCTGATGGATAAGCAAGGAGCTGAGTATGAAGAAGAGGTGCGGGATGACCCAGAAGCTTCAACCTGCCAATAGTCATGAGCCAGCTTATCAAGCAAAATACTTTGTTGTGTGGACATTTCCAAAACACTTATTCTTATTGGGCCATCAGATTACTTGTAATAGGCTAGTTAAACTCCTGATCTGCCATGCCATCGTGCATGTTTTATTTTGTATGATACTGCTGATCCGACAGCTGAAGATATGTGACTTGTGTTTATGATATCATCATATAGACTAGTAGTTCATCCCTTTTTCCTGCACACAAAAAAATCACAAGTGCCCTGGCGGTTTACCGCGGGGCGGGTCATGATGCCCAATATAAATCCACTGGTGACCATAGAAGTCAATACCCAGGGCAGGGGGTAACATCCCAAATATGAGACATAGTCAGGGCTGCTAGGCCCGACTTGTGAAAACTATATGGTAAGAAAAAGGGGCGATATAAATCCAAGAAAAATCTAGAAAAACAAGGCTTCCATAGGCCGCCAAGCCCAAATCTTAAACTTAAGTCTTTACTTCAATGAAACTAGCATGATAGCCACTGGAGTATCCTTGCTTTCCGTGAGCCGGCTCTCACATGACCCAATCGACATTTTAACCCGGATAAGTTCAGGGTCTTATTAAAAGATTGACTTATCAAAAGTATGTGTGGTTGGAGTAGCATCGTGCAAACAGGCAAGTTTAACCAAGTTTCAGAGAAGGCGGCTTAATAGCATGATTTTGTCCTTGCTTTCCGTGAACCGGCTCTCTCATGACCCAATCAATTTTTTCACCTTAACAAGTACATGGTCTTATTTAAAAGATTGACTTGTTAAGAACAGGGCAGGTCATTCAGGATTACCTGGTGGAGAAGTATCTTGCATACAGGCCGGATAACCCGGATTTTTGGTGAATACACATGGCGTCTAGGCCAATCAAAAGGGTGAATATAGCTATGTTCATTGAACTAGAAGCCCGCAAGTGATATGTTTCTGAGCTTTGCTCAACCGGTACCTATGTTTGAGCTATGCTGCGCATCAAACTCTCTTTGGTCCCTGTAACTTGGGCATCAAGCCTCTTAAGTGATCATATATGACAATAAAGACTTAATTTCAAAGAAATGAAACGACAGAGGCCCTGAATTATCAGGGATGCCGGCTTTATTTATTCATCACAATATATACATCATCAAAATATGTACATCACAAGAGCTAGTAACTCAGGTGTAATAAGGCCGGAGATGAGCAATATTCCACGGCCGGAGGGTCTCCTCCTCCGACGTGCGTGAGTCCTTATGTCCTCGAAGATCGATAAGGTAGTATGACCCATTGTTCAGGTTTTTGCTGACCACAAAAGGTCCTTCCCAAGGTGGGGATAGTTTATGCATATCAGTCTGATCCTAGATAAGCCGGAGCGTCAAGTCGCCTTCTTGAAAGGTTCTGGTTTTAACCCGGCGGCTGTGATAACAGCACAAAGGTTGTTGGTAATCGCCGAACGAGTCTCTGCAAGGTCACGCTCCTCATCCAACAGGTCAATGTGCATCCTAACGTGCTTTTTCATTATCAGCTTGAACATAAGCTGCCACATGAGGAAAATCGTGACGGATGTCACTAGGAGAACCGCCTCTGCTTCGTAAACCATGAAGAAAGGTGTGTAACCCGTAGATCTGTTGGGGGTAGTATTGATACTCCATAACACAGACAGTAACTCCTCCACCCAACAACCTGGCGTCCTTTGCAAAGGGACCATAAGTTGAGGCTTGATGCCTCGCAAAATCACTTGATTAGCTTGCTCACCTTGACCATTGGACTGGGGGTGAGCCACTGAGGATACATCAAGTCGAATATGCTCGCGTTAACAAAATTCTTTCATAGCACCCTTGGATAGATTAGTGTCATTATCAGTTATAATGCTGTGGGGAAAGCCAAAACGGAAAATCACCTTTTTGATGAATTGAACCGGCGTTGCTGCATCACACTTACTAACTGGCTCCGCTTCAACCCACTTTGTAAATTTATCAACCGCCACCAAAAGGTGTGTCTTCTTATCCTTGGACCTTTTGAAAGCCCCAACCATATCAAGCCCCTAGACGGCAAATGGCCAAGCAATTGGAATCATCCTCAATTTCTGAGCCGGCACATGAGCTCGTCGCACAAATTTCTGACAACCAACACATTTACTGACCAAATCTTCTCCATCAGCATGAGCCGTCAGCCAAATAAATCAGTGACAAAAAGCCTTTGCTACGAGAGACTCAGAGCCGGCATGATGACCACAATCTCCTTCATGAATCTCTCGTAAAATCTCACTGCCTTCCTCAGGAGAAACGCAACGTTGAAATGCCCCTGTGACACTGCGATGATGTAACTCTCCATTGACAATAGTTTTTAACTTAGACCATCGGATTATCTGCCTAGCCAAAGTTGCATCCTCAGGTAACTCGCCCCGGGTCATATAAGCCAAATATGGAACTGTCCAATCTGGAATAACATGAAGAGCTGCCACCAATTGTGCTTCCGGGTCAGGAATAGCTAAATCTTCCTCTGTAGGTAATTTGACTGAAGGGCTTTGCAGAATATCTAGGAAAGTGTTAGGTGGCACCAGCTTACGCTGGGACCCTAGCCGGCTCAAAGCATCAGCCGCCTCATTTTTCCTGCGATCAACATGTTCAACTTGATAACCTTTGAAATTGTAACGCCCCAAGACCGGAGCTTCAGATGCTTTCCAGGGTTTCCGGGATTCGTTGTGTGATTTGTTTGGTTCATTGCATTCATCATTGCATTCATCATTGCATCATGTCATCATGTTTTTAATCTTTCCAGCTCAACTAAATAAATCGTATGGATCTTTGGTCCATTTAAACTGAGGGAATTCACGTGTTGATTCTCTTTACAACATACCCTCCCAATATTTAGGGAGCTATATAAAATATTCCATTAGTTTGGAATTAACCACAACAAACTTGCATTATAAATCCCTCTCGTTTCTAAACTATTTTTTTGCATCCATGATCTTTCCCCCAAGGCCCTTCTCCAAGTACAAACCATTTCACTTCTTCCTTCTTTCCAATTTCACCCATTTATTGCAAGTGCTTTTCTCCTGTTTCTTTAAAATGTTCATATATTCCCTATAAATGCTAGACCATGCTAAGACCACCTCCTCCAATTTTCAAGTATTTGGAAGTGTTATGGGTGGGCTAAGGATTTATTCAAGTTTGAGTTTTTTTGCAAACTTGCATAAAAATTGCAGCCTCTAAAAAATTTGCCAAACGATTTTATTCAAATATCTCAGAAACGCAGGATCCCAGGGATATTTTTATATACCCCATACCCTTGTCCTTACCCCCTGATCTTTTCTTTTGACTTCCGGTTATTTTCTTAAACAAAATATGAGATTTAAGAGGGGGAAGGTAGTGCAACAACCCAACTGGCCGGCCCATCTGGAGCCCGGACCGGCCCAAACTTCCCCTGGGCCAGCCGCCCCTTGGCTAAACCTAGCGCGACTCCTCTCTCTCTCATTCTCACTTTCTCCCTCCAGGCAGCGCCGCCACCCCCGTAGTACCTCTCCCTCGATCCCCATCTCTCTTTCTCTCGCTCATCTCCCTAGCCTCTCCTGCCCAATCCCGTTCGACACCCTCTCCCTCTCGTCCTCCCACACCGATGCCAAGTTCACCCGGAGCCTCGTTGGACCCCGTGCCGACACCCGTCATCCTCCACGCCCAGCAGGAGCCCCACACTGCTCGTCCCAATCATTTTGGCCGGAGCTCGCCAGAGCCCCAGCACTGGTTGTCGCCGGACCACCTCCTCGGCTCCACTCTGCCGGCTCACGGCGCCGCCGACCTCGCTCTGCCGAGCGCCGCCGCCCTTCTCCTCCTACAGCCGGTCCCTCCTTCCTCGCGCCTCCCTCTCCATCGTTGGATCACCCCACCTCGCCGGAACCATGCCTACCTCGCCGGACAGCCTCTGCCATGGCCTTCCTCCATCGCCGAGTTGCTGCCCCTCCTCCACGCCACGACCACGCCCGCACCTTGCTTGTGACTTCTCCGTGCTAGCGACCTCCATCGCGCCTCCCTGCTTCGTTCGGCCGCCGTGTCGCCATGCTCCGGTGCCGCTTCGAGCTCGTCATCCCCGACCTCCTCCGTTCGGGATATCATCGTTCCTCGTCGTCCCGTCGCCAGAGTTCAACCTCACCATCGGGCATGCTGTTGCCTTCCTATACGCTGGACGCCAAGACCACCGCGACACCTGAACATCGCACCGTTGTTCGCTGCACGCCTCCCGTCGTTTTCGCCAAGACCCCGTGTTGGGCCTTTTGAACGACTACAGAACCTGAGACCGAGATTTTTTCGCCGCGTCCCTCTCCGACTAGTGTACCACTACCGTCGATGAAGACATGTGCATCGCAAGCATCAAGTTCATGTACCGTCGACCGTGAAGGGCTCGGAGTCAGCAAGCACCTCTCCGAACGAACGGGAACGATTACCATCGCAAAGATCGAGAGTACCTTTACGGAAAACACCATGTACCCCTTCATGTCGGCAAGACCCGCAAGTCGGACCCCGAACGATCGACGACTCATGGACCATGTACAACTACCGTCGCCTTGGGTTTCGTCAAGTTCCTTTCCATGACTATGAATGTCTATGAACCGTGTACAACTACCGTTGCCCGAAGAACCCTGGGTCACAAGACTCATGTACGACTTTCGCGAGTACCTGTACCGTCGTCGTGTACCACTACTACCACTACCATCGCCGTGGAACCGACAAGTTCGTGAGTACGACTACTTCCTCTATGACCCGCGAGAACCACTACTTTCACCACCATCGCGAGAACAACTACTTCCTCTACGAACCAATCCACTTCGAAACGCACGCTTCGAAGGTATAACCGCCGAGAATGACCGTCCGAGAACGAATGCATGTCTTGTATGAGATGCATGTTTGGATGTTGTATCCTCCCACGAACGTTAGTTGTTTCCCCCGCATGGCACCGTCGTCGTCCCATGGGAACCCGGTATCCGGTATCACCCCACCATCCTTGCATGGCACGCTCCCGTCACTTTTCCTTTTGCACCAGTATCTCCATGAGCTACCGAAACCGATATGTTGCCGTGGCATCATTTTCGGATTCATTGTCTGTCGGCGTTCTGGGAACGGGGGTCCCCAGACTTTCCTGCCTGCGGCCTGCGGCGTGGCTCAAAGGGGGGCCCAGCATGGCCCATCTTCACCAACACAAACCCAAGACCCTCGCGAGGGGCCAAGCCTCGTGGGGCGGACGACGCGGAGCTTCCTCAGGCACACCCTCGTCAGGCTGGCTCACGAGGAGGCGGAGAGACCAAGGAAGGATACCTCACGAGCTGCCCGTGACGCAAGCCATGACGACCAAGGGCGCCAGGCGGGTGCCAGCCCGCGCAGTGTCCTCCTTTCCTCTTTGGTACAAAGGGGGCAAGCGCAGTCGCAGAGTACCGAGGCATCAGGCAAAGGTTGCCATTTCGGTGCAACGAGACCAAGACCAGGAGGACTACGAGACAGAGGTCATCGTGGAGCCCAAGACGGCGTCATCACCAGAGCTTTGCGCAGGCGAAGACTACTTTTGTCAGGATAGATGATACTAGTTGTCCCCCTTCAAATTAGCCCGCCATTGTTGGCTCCCTTCCCGCTCGATATTTGGGAAGAGGACCAGGGCCTCTATAAATAGGACCAGCCACCCACACAGCAAGGGGAGGTTCAGAGGTTCGAAGGTTCGAGGGGGAACGAAGGATAAAAAGATCAGGTAGAGAGAGAAGGGTGATTGAGCTCCTCCCAGCAGTTCATCGCCCCAGCCAAGAACAGACCCTCGCGAGGCTGTTCTTCCTTGTATTGTTCATCATCATCAGCCCAAGAGGCAATCCACCACACACTGGAGTAGGGTATTAAACCACAACGGTGGCCCGAACCAGTATAAACCCTGTGTCTCTTGTGTTGTTCTTTCCTTAGCTTAGATCCTAGCAACGCGGTGGGTGCAGGTAGGTAGGAGGTGAAATCTCCGCGCGCACCCTAGTGTTCGAACCTCAAGGGTCTGCCGGAACCCGAAATCCGACATTTGGCGCGCCAGGTAGGGGTGCGCAGGAATCCACCTTCTACCTCTTCGCGCCCCGTCACGTCGTCATCACCATGTCCGGCGACCAGGCAGGCAACCCAGATCCGTGGGAGGCGTGGCCCGCCTGCGCAGAGCTGCTTGCCTCGGGCGACCCCGTGCCCAGGCAGCTCGCGGTCCGCAGGGCGCTGCGGGCCGCGGGCGACGCGGACAGGCTTCGGCAGCTCTCACACCGCGGCAGGCACGGTCGGCAGCAAGGGCCTCCAATCACGCCGCGACCACGATGCCGTACACCCGCAGGGAGCAAGCGAACTCGAGGGCAGCGCTCACGGGCTGCTGTAGTGCAGGCTGCTGGAGGGCGGCCACGACGTGCTACTGGAGCGAGTGGCAGAGCTCCTGGGCTTCGCCGCCTCGGGGGCTCACCCCTTCTCCACCCAGCTCCCATCTCAAGCCCAGGGCGGGCCGCGCGGGGGCTCCGCGCGTGCCCGCGGGCTCCAAGGCTACTCCAACGCCAGCGAGGCTGTCAGCGCCGGACCGGCGGCGGCGCTGCCCCCGCTCCCGGTACGCGAAGGACTCGACGTGACCCGCGGCCCCAGTGGACAGCCGCGCTACCACCCCACGGTGGGCGCGTCAGGCAGGAACGCGTGGCATGCGGGGCATTACGGCGTGGCATTCGGGATGATGGCACCGGAGGAATACGTGCCCCTCATGATGGACCAAGGACACCCACACGAGAGCGAACAAGGCTCGCTCCTCAGCCCAAGCTAGGGGGATGAGGCACCAGAAGCTGAGCCTTTCCGGGAGCCCCGGGACAGTCCCACTGGCCATGCTGGGGGCAACGATTATCGGGTACCGCTAATTCTTCAGGAGCAGGCATACGCTACCCATGGATCGCAGGAGGTGCAGGTCACCAAAGCTAGCAACTGCCCCGCTCCCACAGTCTCCTGCCCCTCGGGAGGAGGGCGCAGGGGGCTGCAGGAGAGGGCCCGGGATCCGACATCACTACCGCGGCGTTCGGAGCAAGGTGTTCTCAGGAGGAAGGCCCTCCGCTGGGGAGGTGCCTCAGGGCTTGCCCCCGGCGGAGGACCCGTGGTCATCGGGGGAACCACTGGCGACCGCTCTACCCCATCGGCGGCGTCCTGGTTTCCGGTCGTCGTTGATGGCACTAGAGTGTGGCGCAAGGCGGGGCCCTCATCTGGCGATATGAAGCAAGGCCAGTACCTGTGAAGAAGGCCCAGTTCCTGTGAAGAAGGCCCAGTGCCTGTGAAGCTCGCCGCCCCGTGACACTCTCACGTAATAATGAGTGGGGCTGTACACGCCCCGGAGTCTCAGGGGTGCCGGCCTCAGGCCCTGGGGCTCCCTCCCATGCCTAGTGGCAGCACTTAGCTCCGCGCTGGTGAGAAGACGTCCAAGACTAGACTAAGTGCCGGACGCGGCCTTTTGTTTGCTTTCGTTGCTCTTCCCTTTGGTTGTCGCTTTCCCCCATTGGATTCAAGTTGGATTCGAATTTGAGATTTGTGTGTGTTCGGGGAAGGGGTGCTTAGTCTCGTTCGAGCAATTTCTCGCGTTTTGGTTTCCGCTTCGCCTCAGCTGCCTCCCCTCGCGAGCCCCTCAGCTGCCTCCCCTCCGAGCCCGGGTCAGGCCTAGCTTGCGCGCAGCCCAGACTGCCGCCGACGTGACCTCTCAGGAGGGTGTTTTACTGCAGATCCTACGAACCCAATCAGGGAACACTCGAGACACCACAACCCCCCGCGGGTTGCCTCAGGGACAGCACGGAACAAAGGTAAACTAGCCGACCAGCGCGTCGCTTGGGCCAACCACTCGGCGCGGGCGCATGGGCAATGTAGCGACTACTAATACGATGAACACAAGTTTTACATAAGGGCCCCCCCCTCCAAAATGCTCTCACTGCAATCAGGCCAAAACCTAAGTTCTATTCATGCAGTTTAAGGAAGTAGGAGCGATGCACAATCAGTCAGATGAATCCCCCAATGCATTCTCAGGAGCACCACCCGAGCCGTTACTGGCGTCGCTGAACTCGCCATCGCTGTCCGCGTCGCCGCCAGCGGCGTCAGGGCCGTTCCCCACGCCGCCCTCGTTGGCCGCAACAATCACGTCATCGTTGTCCGAAGCGAAGGCCCTGATAAGAGCATCCACATTGTCTTCCACCCAGTGCGCCATGTCGCCTCGGACGGCCTGGGGGACTGGGGCGATGGCGGCGTCACAATCAAAGTGGGGATCCATGTTCTGGAGGTGGCTGAAGACGCGAGAAAAGGCGCGCCCAAGCAGGGCGCGGCTCCTCTCCTCCACCAACCTGTCAGCCCTGACCGACCGCGCCTCCAGCTGCGTCACCACGTCAGTGAAGAACTGAAGATTGCCAGCATAGTTGACTGCGTGCGGCTCGCCAATAGCCGCCTCGCAGATGTTGCCCAAGGCTGTGTTGGCTCTCTCCCAGAGCATGGCAAGCATGGGCCCGTGCTCATGCTCTAGGATCCGCCGCTGACGGATCTCGTCCGCGTTCTGGCCCGCGACGACCTCTGCCTCCTCCACCCGCTGGTGGAGAAGGAGCACCTCGGCCTGGGTGGTGGTTAACTCACCTTGCGCCACCTCAAGAGTGGCCCGGAAAGCGTCCGCCCGCCACGTTGCCTCCTTCAGCTTGGCCCTCAAGGCAGCAGTCCTGCCTTCAGCTTTGGCCCGGATCAACCCCAGCTTCTCTTCGAACTTGTGCTCGAGCTTCAAATGCGCCGTCGCCACTCGACGTCCGACCTCCTCCAGGACGCGGGCTTCCTGTGCAGCAACATCATCCTCCGCCTGCGTCACCAAGCGCTCCGTCGTCTCCAAACGCTCGTACTCACGGGTACGTTCGGCGGCTTCCAGCGTCAGCGCCTCCTCACGCTTCTGGAGCTCTGCTAAGTCGCCGAAGGCCACCTTCATCGACGCGAGGCCTGCCTCGCGCAGCTCCACCTGCTCCTCCAGTGAGTGGCACCAGGCCAGGAGCTCCCGAGCCCGCTCCTCGGCCGCCGTTCGCCGAAGGTTAGCTTCCCGAGCCTCCTCAGCGGCCCAAGATCGGGCCTCCCGAGAGGCCACCAGCGACGCCTTGGCCTCTGCGTCATCAAGATCGCGCTGACGGCGCGCAAGGGTGATGGCGCCCTCCAGCTCGCGCCTCTCTGCAGCCAGGCGCAGGCCCTCGGCCTCAAGGCGCGCGTCTTCATCGGCAAGCTCCTCTCCAAGCAGGCTTCCCGCGTCAGCCACCCTTCGAAGGAATCCTTGGCGGAGAGCGCGATGCTCCCGAGCGCGCTCGAGCACGTCTTCCACACCATCATCTGCCCCAAGCAAGCGCCGGGGGCCGCAAGTCAGCACTCCCCCTTCGGGCTGGGGCCTGGCACCCTTGCGATGGCCGGGAACACCGTGTCAGAAGCCCGGCTGGCAGCCAGCCCATCCCCAGGTGAAGAGCACAGGAAGCGCCTCAGCCAATCGTAGTCCACGACCAGGCGAGAAGCCCACGGCAGGCTGGCTATGCCATGAGAAGGCCCGCGAAGGATCGCGAGGTGCGCGGGGCCATGATACGCCTTGGAACAGTTCGCCTCGTTGATCGCCCTCACCACAAGGGCTCCACCGCTTGGAGTGCTTGAGGACGATGGAGGGGGCGAAGCCAAGGGGGACGGCTCCTTGGCCGTCTCCGCAAGCTCGGCTGGAAGGGGCCTGCGGAGCAATGGTCAGTAAGAGCAACAAAAGGATCGGGAGCTGGGAAAGGAGAAGGCTTACTCGTCAGTGGCGAAGTACTTCCTACGCTTCAGCAGGCGACAAGGGTAATCGTCGCCCAGGGCCTCCCTTCTCTTCCGGAGGGCCTCAAAGTCCACGCGGAAGCGGCCTAAGAGTCGGGCGCAGGGATCAACCTGCGACGAAGATGGAGCGTCAAGGCAATCTACGTCAGGGGCGCCTGCCTGACGTGCGCCGCCAATCGCCTCGCCAAGAGAAGCCGCGGGAGCCTCAGTGGCCTCGGTCGTAGGCGTAGAGGGCAGCTGCTTGTCACCCTCAGCCTCGGCGGCACGGGCCCCGATATCTGCTTCCTCATGAGCTTCGCCCGGCGCTGTCACCCCGCCGGGAGCCCCCTCGGCCTCTGGCGCCTCGTGCCTCCCTACTCTGCCACTTGAGGAAGAGTCGCCTTGGCCGACTGGAAGGGCAGTCACCACCACTGGGTTCTCGCGAGGCCCCTGAAGGCCGGCGGGGTGTGGCCCCCACTCATCGAAGATAGGCATCTGCCTCACGAAATCGCCCCTGCTATGGCACAGGTACAGCAAGGCCCCTCCCTGCTGGATACTGCCAAGGTTGGGGTCCCTCGTCAGGGTCAAGAGCGTCGTCCTCAGCACTTCAGGCGTCAGGTCCTCTTCCTGGAGCCTCATACGATCATCGCACCCGCTGAAGGCCCACATCCGGCGGGAGTGGCGCTGGAGAGGAGCAACACGGCGTAGCAGGAACTCCTTCACCACCTTGGGCGTTGTCGCGCCAAGCGACCTTAAGAACGCGAAGCGGTGCCAGACAAAGACGAGCCGGGGGCTCTCAAGCGTCTCCTGGCCCCAGCCCGAATTGGGGACAGCAGGCGAATTTGGCTCCGACAGCAGGGGGCTGGGCACCCCAGCATCCACATACAGCCACCGCTCGCGGAACCCAGCCATGGGTGGAGGGAGCTTGAAGTCAATCCCAGAGGCCGCCGTCTCAGGCGCGGCAACGAAGCTCACACACGCCCAGCATTGGGTAGGGTCAAGAAGGCACAGCGAGAAGAAGTGGCGCAGCAAGGCGACCGAAGGAAGGATGCCCATCATGGCCTCGCAAACAAAGGCGAAGACGGAAAGGAGAGTGATGGATTCAGGACATAGATGCATCATGTGGATCTGATAGTGGGAAAGCACGACATTGAAGAAATCAGAAAAGGGAAGAACCAGACCCGCCCACAGGGCTTCGGCAAAATATGGGACCTCGGTGGCTATCCTGTCAATGGAGAAGTGGGACGCGGGCCAGTCCGTCGTCCTCCTGCATTCATTGAAGATGGTGGCCAGGGCCAAGCTGACCTTGCCCAAGCCCTCGGCAGGGGCCACCAATGGCGGCGGGCAAGGCGGAGACACGGGTTTCTTCCCTCTTCCCTTCTTCGTCGGAGCCATGGCGATGGGAAGGGGGGGAAGGTTCAAGATTGAGTTGAGAACAGAAACCAGAGTTCAAGCGGAGGAAGGACAGAGGGCGCTCGAGCAACCAAAAAGGGGAACGGCTGTGTACGACTACGGGTCCGCCTAGCATGGCGCAAAATAAGGAGGGCGTGGGGGAACAGTGTCGCCCATGTCCAATCAACCGCCACGTGGCGCCCAAGGCCGCCGGCTGTTAGGGCCCGCGGCGCTTCGCTCTTTCCCTTCCGCCTCCCTACACGACCAAGCCCGGGCGCGCCTTGGGCCCGGGGGCTACTGTCGGCGTTCTGGGAACGGGGGTCCCCAGACTTTCCTGCCTGCGGCCTACGGCGTGGCTCAAAGGGGGGCCCAGCACGTCCCATCTTCACCAACACAAACCCAAGACCCTCGCAAGGGGCCAAGCCTCGTGGGGCGGACAACGCGGAGCTTCCTCAGGCACGGCCTCGTCAGGCTGGCTCACGAGGAGGCGGAGAGACCAAGGCAGGATACCTCACGAGCTGCCCGTGACGCAAGCCATGACGACCAAGGGTGCCAGGCGGGTGCCAGCCCGCGTAGTGTCCTCCTTTCCTCTTTGGTGCAAAGGGGGCAAGCGCAGTCGCAGAGTACCGAGGCATCAGGCAAAGGTTGCCATTTCGGTGCAACGAGACCAAGACCAGGAGGACTACGAGATGGAGGTCATCGTGGAGCCCAAGACGGCGTCATCACCAGAGCTTTGCGCAGGCGAAGACTACTTTTGTCAGGATAGATGATACTAGTTGTCCCCCTTCAAATTAGCCCGCCATTGTTGGCACCCTTCCCGCTCGATATTTGGGAAGAGGACCAGGGCCTATATAAATAGGACCAGCCACCCACACAGCAAGGGGAGGTTCAGAGGTTCGAAGGTTCGAGGGGGAACGAAGGATAAAAAGATCAGGTAGAGAGAGAGAAGGGTGACTGAGCTCCTCCCAGCAGTTCATCGCCCCAGCCAAGAACAGACCCTCGCGAGGCTGTTCTTCCTTGTATTGTTCATCATCATCAGCCCAAGAGGCAATCCACCACACACTGGAGTAGGGTATTACACCACAACGGTGGCCCGAACCAGTATAAACCCTGTGTCTCTTGTGTTGTTCTTTCCTTTGCTTAGATCCAAGCAAGGCGGTGGGTGCAGGTAGGTAGGAGGTGAAATCTCCGCGTGCACCCCAGTGTTCGAACCTCAAGGGTCTGCCGGAACCCGAAATCCGACATTGTCGTGGCACCCCTTTCGTTTCCGCCACTTTGACAAATGCTTAATAATATGCTCTTGTCAACATTTGCATAACACTTGAACATTTCATTCGCATCATGATAATAACATTTAAAATGTTTAAATTGTTGTTGCTTTAAACTGCTAAATGCATATGGGAATTTTCCGGAATTGTTGCTTGTTGTTTCCGGCCTCATTTAAACTTGGCTAGATAGTTAGTTTACTTATGCTTCACCCCCTTTCCATGTCTAATAACATTTAACATTGTCGGGTACATAACGAGAGAGAACTAAATAAGTCATGTGGTGTTTCGTCAATATGCAACTCGTTGCATATTGAGCTCCACTTAACTTGTAGTTTTGCTTGTGCATTTTTCCATGCCATGCCTCATTAAACCGGACATGCATCATACTTGGTTGTGCATCATGCCATGTTTATGTGATGGTTGTTTACTATGTTGTTTGCTTCTTTCCGGGTTACTTCTCGCGTCAGCTTCAGTTTCGTTCCGGAGCTGTGAGGATCCGTTCGACTCCGTCTGTTTGTCTTCTTCATGGACTCGTTCTTCTTCCTTGCGGGATCTCAGGCAAGATGACCATACCCTCAAAATCACTTCTATCTTTGCTTGCTAGTTGCTCGCTCTATTGCTATGCTGCGATACCTACCACTTGCTATATCATGCCTCCCATATTGCCACGTCAAGCCTCTAACCCACCTTTCCTAGCAAACCGTTGTTTGGCTATGTTACCGCTTTGCTCAGCCCCTCTTATAGCGTTGCTAGTTGCTAGTTGGGTGTGAGATTGCTGAGTCCTCGTGACTCACAGATACTTCCAAATAGTTGCAGGTGCCGATGATACCAGTGCAGGTGGCGCAACCTAGCTCAAGTGGGAGCTCGATGAAGATCATGTTCGTTGTGTTGTTTCGTTTCGTGTTGATCAGTAGTGGAGCCCAGTCGGGATGATCGGGGATCTAGCATTAGGGGTTGTTTTCTTTTATTTTGGTTCTGTAGTCGGACCTTGATTGTATTCTGGATAATGTATGTTTAACATGTATTTGTGTGAAGTGGCGATTGTAAGCCAACTCTTTATCCCTTTCTTATTCAATACATGGTATGTGTAAAGATTACCCCTCTTGCGACATGCCTACCATGTGGCTATGCCTCTAAGTCGTGCCCGACACATGGGAGATATAGCCGCATCGTGGGTGTTACAAGTTGGTAATCAGAGCCTTCCCCGACTTAGGAGCCCCCTGCTTGATTGAATCATTGACGTTGTTGAGTCTAGAAAAATGTTTTGAGTCTTATAGGATTATATATATCGGAGAGTAGGATTCTTTTGACTCCTCAGTCCCTTCGTCGCTCTAGTGAGGCCTTCTGATGTAGAGTTTTGACTCTTCTCTCCTAAAATTTCACTAAAAAAATTTAGGATCACGTGAGTTCCTTGGAATCGTTCTGATGGTTTTGTGACGAGAACATTGTTCTTTGTGCCTCCTGACATTAAGGGGTTGTGGCAGTGTCACGGGGAGTTGAGCTCCGATGTGTTGTCGTCATAATTTTATCATTGCAGTTCTGGAATACCTGAGTTCGCCGACATCGAAAATCTCTTTTATGAAGTTGTTGGTGAGATAACCTCGATGCCACCCAGTACTGGGGCGGGAGTTCGGGAGTATTGCCATAACTCATATGATGGATTCTTTTCGAAGGTTGAGCTAAATTATTTCCGAAGTTTTCTTGGTTATGTGTTGACGGATGGATACAGCTGGATGTAGGTATTGTTAGTTTGGGTGAGATATTATGCTTCCCCTGTATCCCCAACACCTGATTGCATAACCAGAAAGTTTCGGGAGTTTATAAGTGGGAATTCAAGTAGCTCCTAGAATATCTTTCCAGCAGACACATGATACGATATGGGATCTATCATATGTTTGTTTCTGGCTTATTCTGCAAGCTAGTCCTTTGTTTTTGTTTTAGTTTGTGGTATTCGAGTTTCTTCGAAGTCAGATGTGGATTCCGTACCTTTTCCTAAGTGGTGTTCTCACATTTCTATGTGAATACTAATCCTTCATGATAATCGAGATTGTCATGTCAATTCTTTCCAACCGGTGCGATTCTCTTCAAGATGATCCTATCATTTTTCCCATTTGCAAGATCCAATCTCAATTTTCTCATCATTGTTTGTTTCGTCTGTCCCAAATTGTCTACTTCTTTTCCCGCCCACCCACCTTTTTTTCTTCAAGGACCCAGACTTCTTAATCATGTATCCTTTTATTGATGTGAAGTTTCTTCATTCTTTTTCTTCAAAGTTCTTACCCGGTGATTCTCATGAAGATGCTAAGGAAGCTTCAAGCTCATTATTCTTCATTCTTTTCTTCTCCGGTGGATTCAAGTCAAGCTTTGTCGATCATATCCTTTCCTCATGTCAAATGTATTCTCATGCCGACGCACCTCTTAATCACCCACATCTTGTTATTTTTGTATCCAAAGTGCTGAAGATATCTCGGAAGATTTGTGTTTCCATTCCTAATCTATTCAAGCTATTTCAGGGTTGTTATCTCATTCTAGCCATTTAATTCAACCGGCTCAATCTTCCTTTAAATTGTTCAATGGTGTATCTTTTGAATGGGCCCTAACCCACAGGTCTTTTTCCAGGATCTTACCTGACTCGTCTTTTTCCGGAGTTATTTTCAAATTCATTTCAAAGTTTGACGGAAGAATGAATTGTCATCAGTCATATGTCTTTCTCCGAGATCTTTCAAATTCTTTAAATCGTTGGTTCAACCTTTCTATTCTTCATCCCGGAGTGCCTCAAAAAATCAAGGTGGTGTTTCTCATCGCCATTCTCAACATTTGAAGACCGAAGAAGAGTTTTTCCTCCAAACCTTATCCGCTCTCTCAGAGATGCGTAGTTCAAGATTGTTGCCATCCTCTCATAATTGTTTTCGATTGTGAGAATTCTTTTCACCCATCAGGAACAATTCAGGAGTCTTTTCAGTTTGATTCTCCGGAACCCATCATCTCAGAATTATGCATTCCAGCTTTTAGCTCTCGTTCTCAAAATCTTACCGGTGCATCACTCAAATATCCTCTAATCAACTCAGGATCTCTTCGTTCACTTACATCTAAATTACCTCAAGTATCTTCGTTCGTTTTCTAATTCGTCCCGGTGAATTGTGCCTTTTCTACTTTCATGTTCAATTCTTACGGTGGTTCATTCAAGATTTCTCTTCCTTCGTTATATCAATTCATTCGTTCTTCCCAATCCTACCGGTGGTATGCAGAAGACCTTCCCAAGTTTGTGCTATATTTCTCTTAATCCTTTCTACGAGAATAAGTAGTATGCCAAATCCGTTGCTTGTCATCAATCTAAATTGGTGAAGGATAGGCATAATGTAATTCTTATTCTTGTTTCATCAAGTGAAGTCAATTCCTTATTCCGGAGGCTCATCAAATTCCTGATTTAATTTGTTCATCTTTCCTTTCCGGAGTTCCAGGTCTTCCGCTTTATCTCGTCGCGAAGCTCCATCTAAATCATCACAAGGCTTCACCTTGTGTTTTCAATTTCTCTTTTTTTTGCATCATCCTTTTTTTACCGGAGTTTCTTCATGGCGGATCTACATGTTGGTTCATCAAGGACTTAATTCCTTCTCGAAGTGTTCATCAAGATTCTTTTAAGAGGATCTCAAGTATTTTTCATCTTGCATTCCGAAGTGCAATTCTTTTACATTATCTTTTGAGGTGGTGTTATGTCAATTGTGACAATTTCCTTTCGGGTTTCATGATTCACAAGTTGTTAGGAATGAGATATTTAAATCCATCATTTTCTCTTTGTTCAAGAGATCCTTTCAACCCATCAATCTCTCCATTGGAGTTATCTTGTGTCATGTTTCACCTTAAGCCTTCCCTAAGGATTGTTGCTATCTATGGTGCTCATAAATGACCCAAGTTCTTCATTTATCCTCCCGGTGAAATAAGTTTCTCGTCTCCTTGTTCATATCAATCCAATCTATTGTTTTTCGTTAGTGGTAGAATTTCACCTCAATTTCGAGATGTTTTCCATAAGCCCACAACAAGCTTACTCCTTTCGTTGTTGGTTTTTTCCAACAACTCCGTTCGACCCTTCTCCTAAAGATGTTTTTTCAATCTCATTTGAGGTAGAAGATGTCGTTTTCTCCTCTGTTCTTTTGATTCCATTATTACAGTTGTTCCGGAGGCAGTGTGTTGTTGATTTCATCAAGTATCCTCTCATCTTGTCAAGATCATATTCTATGCCTTCCTTTTCCAACCGGAGTGTTATAGTAATTGATATTTATTGTTCCTTGTTCATCTCGTTTCAACCAGAGTGCTTGCATGTACTTCTTGTCCATCATAACCCTTTTCTTATGTCTTTCAACCTACAAGGTTCCCGTAATGTTCCTTGTTCCTCTTTTCCAACGGATTGTTTTCAACTTTCTTCATCTTCGTTGTATTCTTTCTTTAAATTTGTTCAACCTCCCAAGGTTCGTGGTTTCACTCGTTTGTCAAAGAAGCAACTTTGTTTTACCTCTTCATCTTTCGTTTTCCCTCCGGTGCCATCATAGATCTCAGGGCGAGATCCTCTCATTGTGGTGGAGTGTTGTAACGCCCCAAGACCGGAGCTTCAGATGCCTTCCAGGGTTTCTGGGATTCGTTGTGTGATTTGTTTGGTTCGTTGCATTCATCATTGCATCATGTCATCATGTTTTTAATCTTTCCAACTCAACTAGATAAATCGTATGGATCTTCGGTCCATTTAAACCGAGGGAATTCACGTGGTGATTCTCTTTACAACATACCCTCCCAATATTTAGGGAGCTATATAAGTATTCCCTTAGTTTGGAATTAACCGCAACAAACTTGCATTATAAATCCCTCACGTTTCTAAACTATGTTTTTTGCATCCATGATCTTTCCCCCAAGGCCCTTCTTCAAGTACAAACCATTTCACTTCTTCCTTCTTTCAAATTTCATCCATTTATTGCAAGTGGCTTTCTCCTCTTCCTTTAAAATGTTCATCTGTTCCCTATAAATGCTAGACCGTGCTAAGACCACCTCCTCCAATTTTCAGGTATTTTGGAAGTGTTCTGGTTGGGCTAAGGATTTATTCGAGTTTGAGTTTTTTTTCAAACTTGCATAAAAATCGCAGCCTCTAAAAAATTGCCAAAGCATTTTATTCAAACATCTCAGAAACCCAGGATCCTAGGGATATTTTTATATACCCCATACCCTTCTCCTTACCCCCTGATCTTTTCTTTTGACTTCCGGTTATTTTATTAAACAAAATATGAGATTTAAGAGGGGGAAGGTAGTGCAACAGCCCAGCTGGCCAGCCCATCTGCAGCCCGGACCGGCCCAATCCTCCCCTGGGCCAGCCACCCCATGGCTAAACCTAGCCCGACTCCTCTCTCTCTCGTTCTCACTTTCTCCCTCCAGGTAGCACCGCCACCCCCGTAGTCCCTCTCCCTCGATCCCCATCTCTCTTTCTCTCGCTCATCTCCCCAGCCTCTCCTGCCCGATCCACTTCGACACCCTCTCCCTCTCGTCCTCCCACACCGCCGCCAAGTTCACCCGGAGCCCCGCTGGACCCCGTGCCCTCACCCGTCATCTTCCACGCCCAGCAGGAGCCCCGCACCACTCGTCCCAATCGTTTTGGCCGGGGCTCACCGGAGCCCTAGCACCGGTCGTCGCCAGACCTCCTCCTCGGCTCCACTCTGCCGGCTCATGGCGCCGCCGACCTCGCTCTGCCTAGCGCCGCCGCCCTTCTCCTCCTACAGCCGGTTCCTCCTTGCTCGTGCCTCCCTCTCCATCGCTGGATCACCCCACCTCTGCATCTAGCCGCCACCAGCGAGCAGCTCTGCCGAAGCCATGGCTACCTCACCGGACAGCCTCTGCCATGGCCTTCCTCCATCGGCGAGTTGCTGCCCCTCCTCCATGCCACAACCACGCCCACACCTTGCCTGTGACTTCTCCGTGCCGGCGACCTCCATCGCGCCTCCCTGCTTCGTCCGGCCACCATGTCGCCATGCTCCAGCGCCGCTTCGAGCTCGTCATCCCCGACCTCCTCCGTTCGGGATATCATCGTTCCTCGTTGTCCCGTCGCCGGAGTTCAACGCCCAAGGCCTACTTCAACCTCACCATCGGCCATGTTGTTGCCTTCCTCTATGGTGGACGCCAAGACCACCGCGACACCTGAACATCGCACCGTTGTTCGCTGCCCGCCTCCCGTCGTTTTCGCCAAGACCCTGTGTTGGGCCCTTTGAACGACTATAGAACCTGAGACCGGGATTTTTTTCGCCAAGTCCCTCTCCGACTAGTGTAACACTATCATCGACGAAGACATGTGCATCGCAAGCGTCAAGTTCATCTATCATTGACCGCGAAGGGCTCGGAGTCAGCAAGCACCTCTCCAAACAAACGGGAACGATTTCTGTCACAAAGATCGAGAGTACCTTTACGAAAAACGCCAAGTACCCCTTCATGTCGGCAAGACCCGCAAGTCGGACCCCGAACGATCGACGACTTGTGGACCATGTACAACTACCGTCGCCTTGGGTTTCGTCAAGTTCCTCACCATGACTATGAACGTCTATGAACCATGTACAACTACCGTTGCTCGAAGAACGCTGGGTCACAAGACTCGTGTACGACTTTTGCGAGTACCTCTACCGTCGTCGTGTACCACTACTTCCAGTACAGTCGCTGTGGACCCGACAAGTTCGCGAGTAAGACTACTTCCTCTACGACCCATGAGAACCGCTACTTTCACCACCATCGCGAGAACAACTACTTCCTCTATGAATCGATCCGCTTCGAAACACACGCTTCGAAGGTATAACCGTCGAGAATGGCCATCCGAGAACAAATACATGTCTTGTATGAGATGCATGTTTGGATGTTGTATCCTCCCATGAACGTTAGTTGTTTCCCGCACTTGGCACCGTCGTCGTCCCGTGGGAACCCGGTATCCGGGATCACCCCACCATCCTTGCATGGCACGCTCCCGTCACTTTTCCTCTTGCACCGGTATCTCCATGAGCTACCAGAACCGATATGTTGCCATGGCATCATTTTCGGATTCGTTGTCGTGGCACCCCTTTCGTTTTTGCCACTTTGACAAATGCTTCATAATATGCTCTTGTCAACATTTTCATAAAATATTGAATAACACTTGAACATGTCATCCAGATCATGGTAATAACATTTAAAATGTTTAAATTGTTGTTGCTTTAAACTGCTAAATGCATATGGGGATTTTCCGGAATTGTTGTTTGTTGTTTTCGGCCTCATTTAAACATGGCTAGATAGTTAGTTTACTTATGCTTCACACCCTTTCCATGTTTAATAACATTTAACATTGTTGGGTACATAACGAGAGAGAACTAAATAAGTCATGTGGTGTTTCGTCAATATGCAACTCGTTGCATATTGAGCTCCACTTAACTTGTAGTTTTTCTTGTGCACTTTGCCATGCCATGCCTCATTAAACCGGACATGCATCATTCTTGGTTGTGCATCATGCCATGTTTATGTGATGGTTGTTTACTATGTTGTTTGCTTCTTTCCGGGTTACTTCTCGCGTTAGCTTCAGTTTCGTTCCGGAGTTGTGAGGATCCGTTCGACTCTGTCTTTTTGTCTTCTTCATGGACTCGTTCTTCTTCCTTGTGGGATCTCAGGCAAGATGACCATACCCTCGAAATCACTTCTAACTTTGCTTGCTAGTTGCTTGCTCTATTGCTATGCTATGATACCTACCACTTGCTATATCATGCCTCCCATATTGCCATGTCAAGCCTCTAACGCACCTTTCCTAGCAAACCGTTGTTTGGCTATGTTACCGCTTTGCTCAGCCCCTCTTATAGCGTTGCTAGTTGCAGGTGAAGCTGAAGTTTGTTCCATGTTGGAACATGGATATGTTGGGATATCACAATATATCTTATTTAATTAATGCATCTATATACTTGGTAAAGGGTGGAAGGCTCGGCCTTATGCCTGGTGTTTTGTTCCACTCTTGCCGCCCTAGTTTTCGTCATACCGGTGTTATGTTCCTTGATTTTGCGTTCCTCACATGGTTGGGTGTTATGGGGACCCCTTGATAGTTCGCTTTGAATAAAACTCCTCCAGCAAGGCCCAACCTTGGTTTTACCATTTGCGTCACCACCACCTACTTTTCCCTTGGGAGTCGTGCTCCCGAGGGTCATCTTTATTTTAGCACCCTGGGCCAGTGCTTGTCTAAGTGTTGGTCCGAACCGAGATGCCTGCGTGGCCACCTCGGGGAAACTTGAGGTTTGGTTTTACTCGTAGCTAGTCTCATCCGGTGTTGCCTTGAGAACGAGATATGTGCAACTCCTATCAGGATTGTCGGCACATCGGGTGGCTTTGCTGGTCTTATTTTACCATTGTCGAAATGTCTTGTAACTGGGATTCCGAGTCTGATCGGATTTTCCTGGGAGAAGGAATATCCTTCGTTGATAGTGAGAGCTTGTGATGGGCTAAGTTGGGACACCCCTGCAGGGTTTTGAACTTTCGAAAGTCGTGCCCGCGGTTATGGGCAGATGGGAATTTGTTAATGTTCAGTTGTAGAGAACTTGAAACTTACCTTAATTAAAATGCATCAACCGCGTCCGTAGCCGTGATGGTCTCTTCTCGGCGGAGTCCGGGAAGTGAACACGGTTCTTGTGTTATGCTTGAACGTAAGTAGATTCAGGATCACTTCTTGATCACTTCTACTTCACGTCCGTGCATTGCTTCTCTTCTCGCTCTCATTTGCATAAGTTAGCCACCATATATGCTAGTGCTTGCTGCAGCTCTACCTCACTACCCTTTCCTACCCATAAGCTTAAATAGTCTTGATCTTGCGGGTGTGAGATTGCTGAGTCCTCGTGACTCACAGATACTTCCAAATAGTTGCAGGTGCCGATGATACTAGTGTAGGTTGTGCAACCCAGCTCAAGTGGGAGCTCGATGAAGATCGTGTTCGTTGTGTTGTTTCATTTCCTGTTGATCAGTAGTGGAGGCCAGTCGGGACGATCGGGGATCTAGCATTAGGGGTTGTCTTCTTTTATTTTGGTTCTGTAATCGGACCTTGATTGTATTCTAGATGATGTATGTTGAACTTGTATTTGTGTGAAGTGGCGATTGTAAGCCAACTCTTTATCCCTTTCTTATTCAGTACATGGGATGTGTAAAGATTACCCCTCTTGCGACATGCCTACCATGCGGCTATGCTTCTAAGTCGTGCCCCGACATGTGTGAGATAAAGCCGCATCGTTAGTGTTACAGAAATGGCCAGTGATAGCATCAACCTCTCGGCGATAAGCCTCCATGAGTGGATCCTTGGAATCCCAAGTACCAGAAACTTGTTGGGCCACTAGATCTGAGTCGCCAAGACAACTCACCTGGCTTAAGTTCATCTCCTTAGCCACCCGAAGACCATGGAGCAAGGCCTCATACTCAGCTGCATTGTTAGTACAAGGGAACATCAACCGGAGAATGTAAGAAAATTTATCACCTCGTGGGGAAGTCAAGACAACTCTAGCCCCCGAGCCCTCCAGCTGCCTGGATCCATCAAAGTGAATAGTCCAATATGTATTATCTGGCTTCTCCTCAGGCATCTGCAGCTCTGTCCAATCATTTATGAAATCCTCAAGCGCTTGAGACGTAATGGCAGTTCGAGGCATATACTTCAAACCATGAGGTCCAAGCTCAATGGCCCACTTGGCTACCCGACCTGTGGCTTCTCTGTTCTGAATAATATCACCTAAAGGAGAAGAACTAACCACAGTGATGGGATAACCCATAAATTATTGCTTGAGCTTTCGACTAGCGATGAACACCCCATACACAAGCTTCTGCCAATGCGGATATCTCTGGATGGACTCAATAAGCACCTCACTGATGTAGTAAACCGACCGCTGAACCGGATTCTCCTTTCCTGACTCCTTCCTTTCCACCACAATGGCTACACTAATAGCTCGGCTATTGGCAGCCACATATAACAACAAGGCTCCTTATCAATGGGAGCAACAAGAACTGGCGGCTCACCCAATTGTTTCTTCAAGGCCTCAAATCCCTGATTAGCAGCATTACTCCAGACAAAGTGATCTGTCTTCTTCATCATCTAGTACAGAGGGATAGCCTTCCCACCCAACCAGCTTATGAACCAGCTTAAGGCCGTGATATGACCCGCCAAACGTTGAACATCTTTGATACATGCTAGTTTAGCCAGAGAGGTGATAGCCTTTATCTTCTCCGGGTTAGCTTCAATACCCCGTTCGGAAACCAGAAAACCCAAGAGCTTGCCTATTGGCACACCAAAAACATACTTGGCCTGTTTAAGCATCATTTTGTAGACCCGGAGATTGTCAAATGTCTCCTTTAAATCATCTATCAGGGTCTCCTTCTTTCTGGACTTCACCACGATATCATCCACATAAGCATGAACATTGCGCCCAATTTGATCATGCACACACCGCTGATAAGTCGCCTAGGAACTCTTGAGCCCAAGAGGCATAGACACGTAACAGAAGGCTCCAAAGGGAGTAATAAAGGTTGTCTTCTCCTGGTCCTTAACTGCCATCTTGATCTGATGATAACCAGAATAAGCATCCAAAAAGCTCAAACACTCACAAGCCACCGTAGAATCAATGATCTAATCAATACGGGGGGGATCAAAGGGATCAGTCGGACAAGCCTTGTTTAAGTCCGTATAATCCACACACATGTGTCAGGTGTTATTTTTCTTAAGTACCACCATCGGGTTAGCCAACCACTAAGGATGAAAAACTTCAAAAATAAACCCAGCCGCCAAGAGTCGGGCCACCTCTTCGCCAATAGCCTTGCGCCTCTCTTCATTGAGATAGCGAAGGAATTGCTTGACCGGTTTAAATTTTGGATCAATATTGAGAGTGTGCTCAACGAGTTCCCTCGGTACACCTGGCATGTCGAAGCGCTTCCATGCAAATATGTCCTGGTTCTCACGGATGTACACGATGAGTGCACTTTCCTACTTCGGATCTAGATTAGCACTGATGCTGAACTACTCGGATGAATCACCAGGAACGAAGTCAACAGGTTTAGTGTCATCTGCCGACTTAAACTTCAACAAGGGGTCATGCTCTGTGATTGGCTTTTTCAAGGACGTCATATCCGCCGGGTCAACATTATCTTTATAAAATTTTACCTCCTCTGTTGCACAAATAGACTCAGCGTAAGCAGCATCACCTTCTTCACACTCCAAGGCTATCATGCGATTCCCATGCACTGTGATAGTGCCCTTGTGACCCTGCATCTTCAGTTGCAAATAAACATAACAATGCCTTGCCATGAACTTAGCATAAGCCGGCCTCCCAAACAAAGCATGATAAAGGCTCTAGATTTTAACCACTTCAAAGGTCAGCGTCTCAGATCTAGAATCATACTCATCTCCAAATGCAACCTCCAAAGATATTTTATCCACTGGATATGCCAACTTACCAGGCACCACACCGTGAAAAACACTGTTCGACGACTTAAGATTTTTGTCGGTCAATCCCATGCGATGAAAAGTTTCATAGTAAAGGATATTGATGCTGCTGCCTCCATCCATGAGTACCTTAGTGAATTTGTATCCTCCAACTTGAGACGCTACCACCAGCGCTAAGTGACCCAGATCATCAACCCAGGGCGGGTGATCCTCACGGCTCCAGAGAATAGGGTGTTCAGAATATCGCAAGTAACGGGGTATCGCCGGCTCAACGGCGTTCACTGCCCTTTTATGGAGCTTCTGATCCCGCTTACATAAACTCGTTGTGAAGACGTGGTACTGCCCACTATTCAATTGCTTCGGGTTACTCTGATAACCAGTCTACTGCTGCTAACTCCCCTCAGTATTCTATTAATTTTAACCACCCTGATTGCCTTGGCCTTGAAAACCGGAATTTGAACCGCCACCTCCATTACCCGGACCATGAGAGCCGGATCCTGAACCGCCATTCGGGCCATGGTTATTCTGGAAAAGATGGGAATCCTTGAACTCTTTTGTGCCATGCTTCGGACACGGCTGATTCATTATCGCCTCAAGGTTGAGCTTTGCCCCTCCAGATTGAGTTGGCCTCCTCTTGCGACGCTGGTTATTATTCGGCACACCAGTGTTGTCCATGAAGTCTAAATTCCCATCGGCTCTGTGCTTACCATTGCCACCCTGATTGGCCGGGTTGTACTGCTGCCCCATCATGTCGCTACACTTCTTTCCCTTGCCCAACGTTTCATCATCAGACTCGGGGTCCTTCGTACTATCAGAGTCTGCATACCTGACAAGGGCTGCCATGAGCTACCCCATGTCACTGTAGTGGTGCTTAAGCCGCCCAAGCTTCTGTTTGAGAGGGAGGAAACGATAATTTTTCTCCAACATTAAAACTGCTGAGCCAACGTTGATATTATCTGATGAGTGTATGATAGTTGAGACCCGACGCACCCAGCTGGTTGTTGACTCACCTTCACCTTGGACACAGGGAACAAAATCCACGATTGACATAGGCTGCTTCTACGGATCTTTGAAATTTTGAATAAAATGGGCCTTCAGCTCCGCCCATGACATAATGGAGTTGGCGGGCAGCCCCATTAACCAAGTACGAGTCGACCCGTCTAACATCATGGTGAAATACTTAGCACACGCAGCCTCACTAACATCCGGCATCTCCATGGCCATCTCATAACTTTCAACCCAAGCCTCAGGGGGTTGATCTGTTGTGCAAGTAGGCACCTTGCGAGGACCCTTGAAATCCTTGGGCAAGCGCTCGTTAAGCAGAGCCGGCAGTAAAAAGGGAACACCCAAGGTCCTAGAGGTCACGCCTGTCTCCACTGAGTTTGTGGGGTAAACCGGAGACTGTCGATGAGCCGCTTGTTGAGCCGCGAGCTCAGCCACCCGACGCGCCTGCCCTGATCCACCAGGGTCTGAGCATTGACCCCACTGCGTGCCTGGTTACGGTGCTATTCATTGCTTGAGACCGTTGGTTCGTCAATGTGCCTGTTGTTACTCTGGCGTGGACGAGGGGTTGAGTGGATCCGCTTGCGAATGTAAGAATAAGCCGCCTGCTGAGCCACGGCGGTCTGAAGAAGTTCCTTGAACCGTTGTGTCTCTACTGCTACTAGAGACTCGCCTTCAACTGTTAGAGCTGCCAACCATGATGCCGTAGCAATCATATTGTCCAAAGGGTTAGAATAATGACCCGGTGGTGTCGAAACATGTTGAGGCGGAATATTATTCACACGCGGAGAGCCCGTCGTGCGCGGCTGAACTGGAGCCCTGGCTCCAGGCACTTCGACCGTCCGGTTTACCGCCGGCGAATCACTGGTCCCTGCTCCAGGTGTGTTAAAGAGGTTCCTTGGCTCATAAACTGGGGGTAGATGACTCCGGTGTCTCCTTCTAATGACCTCATTTGAAGCATTCTGATCCAACGTGAGCCGGAAGAATCGGCTTGGATCCGCTATGCCTATGCATCCAAAACGGCCCATTCTGCAGCCATCCTGGTGTTCTCAGCTGCCAAGTCTTCCTTGGCTTGAGCTATCTCATCTCGCAACTTAGCCACATCCACCTAGTGTTGATCCTGGTTGTCCGGGGTTACCTCCACCCCCATCAAAGTCGCCAGTGCCTCTAACAATTCGGTGAGAACTTGAGCCGGCGGGCGCGCAGAGCCACTAGCATCAGCCGCCGCCGAAGGCCACGAACTAGAGGTCATGGCCGCAGCGGTTGTTGAACCAAGCACCGGTTGTGTACCGGACATGAAAATCGCAACCCTGTTCGGCGGCTCGACGGGTCCGGAATACTGTCAACATTGGAATAGCCCCCAAGCCGGCCATCTTGAAGATGATACAATGACTTGGTCTTGCCCGTGGGTGACTCACCATCAGAATAAACGGCCGTCTCACCACCAGACACATATCCATCTTCAATTTCTGTCCCATGAATGAAATGAACAAAGGCACGCTTCATGGTGGGTTGAACCTGGGCAGGTCTTGCGCGCTGAGCCTATCGGATCATGTGTTCTAGCAAACCCTTGAGGTTCGAACTCTGGGGTGCACGCGAAGTTCTTTCCCTCCTTCCGGTCTACGCCCTAGCTCGCTAAGGTCTCGCGGACGAACTCGACACACTAACAACACAAAGACACAACGTTTATACTGGTTCGGGCCACCGATGTGGTGTAATACCCTACTCCAGTGCGGTGGTGGTGGATTGCCTCTTGGGCTGATGATGAACAGTACAAGGGGAGGAACAGCCTCCTGAGGTTGAGGTGTTCTAGTGCTTGGTGAGCTAAGGGTTGGCCTTTTATCAGATCAGATCTCCCTTTGGTGGTGGCTAGTCCTACTTATATAGGCCTCGGTCCTCTCCCCAAATATTGAGCGGGAAGGGAGCCAACAACGACGGCCAATTTGAAAGGGGACAACTAGTATAAGCTATCCTAACAAAAGGTGGTCTTCGCCTGCCAAAGGTTCTGGTGGTCACGCCGTCCTGGGCTCCATGGTGACCTCCGTCCTGCTGTCCTTCTGGTCTTGGTCTCGTTGCACTGATATGGAAACCTTTTCCTGATGCCTCGGTACTCCGCGCCTGCACTTTCCTCCTTAGCACCAAAGAGGAAACAAGGATGCTGCGCGCTGGCGCCCGCCTGGCGCCCGCTTGGTGTCGATCGTCATGGCTCACGTCACGAGAGCCTCGCGAGGTTCGCCCCGCCTTGATATCTCCACTCCTCGCGAGGCAGCCTAGTGAGGCCGCTTCTGAGGACGTCTTGCATTGTCCGCCTCGTGAGGCTTGGCCCCTCATGAGGGTCTTGAATGCCTTGTTGATGATGATGGGCCGTACAAACCTGCCAGCACAACCATGCCATGGGCTGCAGGCAGGAAAGTTTGGGGAACCCCATTCCTATAACGCCGACAGTAGCCCCCGGGCCCAAGGCGCGCTCGGGCTTGGCTTCGAGGCGAAGCCAAAGGATCAAGCGTGGAGCGCCGCGGGCCCAAAAAGCCTGCGGCCTCGGTTGACGTGTGGCGGTTGATTGGTCGTGGGCGTCTTAGCTTCCCCATGCTGCCTCGGCAACTGCCCGACTTGACAAGTCCCTACAACATGCAAGGAAAATCGTCATTACCTATGATCGTGGGAGGCGCCGGTTGGCCTTCTTCCGCTATAAATGGGGAGGGGGGTGGAGCCACCGTCTCCCATCTCTTCTTGGTTCACTTGATTCTTCCTCCTTGCTCCACCGCTTGCAACAATGGCGTCCATCCGAAGGTTCTGCGCTGAAGAGAAAGGAAAGGCCCCCCACGATGATCGAGAGCCGCTTCCGCCGAAGAAGAAGTCGGTTCACCATCGCGACGAAGCAGCGATGCAGGTGGTGACAAGGCCCTGGCGCGAGCGGCCTCCTCCAGGGTATCCGCTACCCTTGTACGCAGAGCTATTGGATGTGGGGTTCCAACAAACCCTTAAGGTTCGAACACTGGGGTGCGCGCGAAGTCTTTTCCTCCCACCAATCTATGCCCTATCTTGCTAAGATCTCGCGGAGGAACTCCACGAACTTGCAACACAGAAAGACACAAGATTTATACTGGTTCGGGCCACCGTTGTGGTGTAATACCCCACTCCAGTGTGGCGGTGGTGGATTGCCTCTTGGGCTGATGAACAACCTCCTTAGGTTGAGGTGTTCTTGTGCTTGGCTAACTTGTGTGGGTGAGAGTGGATGAACTGCTTGATGCCCTACTGCGGTGGCTAGCTCTACTTATATAGGCCCTGGTCCTCTTCCCAAATATTGAGCGGGAAGGGAGCCGACAATGGTGGGAAAATTTAAGGGGGACAACTAGTACAAGCTATCCTGACAAAGGAGGTCTCCGCCCGCAAAAGGCTCTCGTGGTGACGCCGTCCGGGGCTCCACGATGACATCCATCCTACAGTCCTTCTAGTCTTGGTCTTGTTGCACCGATATGGCAACCTTTGCCTAATGCCTCGGTACTCCTCGCCTGCGCTGGCCTCCTTAGCACCAAATAGGAAACACGGATGTGGCGCGCACTGACGCCTACCTGGTGTCGATGGTCATGGGTCACGTCACGAGAGCCTCATGAGGTTTACCTCACCTTTATATCTCCGCTCCTCGTGAGCCTGCCCGACTAGGCCACTCCAGAGGGGGTTTCGTGCCGTCTGCCTCGCGAGGCTTTGCCCCTCGTGAGGGTCTTGGATGCCTTGTTGATTAAGACAGGCCGTGAAGCCTGCTGGCGTTGCCGCGCCGTGGGCCGCAGGCAGGCAGATCTGGGGACCCCCGTTCCCAGGATGCTGACAGTAGCCCCCGGGCCCAAGGTGCACTCAGGCTTGGCTTCGCGGCGAAGCCAAGGGCCAAGTATGGAGCACTGCGGGCCCCAAAAGCCTGCGGCCTCGGTTGACGCGTGGCGGTTGATTGGACGTGGGCGTCTCCACTTCCCCATGCTGCCCTTGAATCCGCCAGGCTATGCCCCCCCCTCTTGCACAGTTATTCTTCCTTTGCCATGCCTGGCTCTTCCAATCTCCCTGCTTCCTCGAGGCCCTGCTCTGCCCTCCCAATCTAACTTGCGCTTCGCTTGCTTCACCGCCATGGCGCCGAAACAAGCCGAAATGGGGAAGAAACCTCTGTCTTTGCCAACTGTGCCACCATCCTTCGAGCCGGCGCTCGGCCGGCCTCGGGTGCTCAACGACGAGGCCATGGACAAGGTGTGCCCCATGCTTGCTTCCAGTTTCAATGAGTGGGGAGAGACGGTGGCTTGGGCCGTGTCTCGCGCTCGCACGGCTCGGGCAGTCACCGAGGTTCCGATCTTCATAGAGGCCCTCTGGGCTGGCCTAATTCCTCCCTTCTCCGCCTTCTTCAACGTGGTGCTCGAGCATTATCAGATCCACATGCTCCATCTCGACCCTCAATCTGTGACCCTTCTTGACGACTTCGCCTTCTTGTGTGAGGCCATGGTGGGCATCGCTCCTTCCGTGGCACTCCTCCGCCACTTCTTCTCATTGCATCTCACCGGTCCCCGGCAGAGCTCGGGGTGCGTGGGCTTCAAGGCCGTGGCCGCGACGGTGGGCGCGGGGATCGGCTTCGAGCTTCCTTCATCCACGAGCGAGTTCCGTATAGGGTGGGTGTTTGTTGACGTCGGCGTGCTCAACCCTCTACTCCAAGTTCCGGCAGGGCCTGCTGTTCCTAACTCCGGCTTGGGCCATCAGAAGATCACGAGCCCCCGCCTTGCCTCCGTCTCGGCCAAGCTGAGGTGGTTGATGGACCTCGGTATGACTGCGCCCATGGTGGCGAAGGAGTTCATCAGGTGTCGAGTCGCTCCACTTCAGCGCCACTCCCTCCCGATGTGGGACTTGCTCCGCAGCTAGGACAACATGAGGTTTCAGGATAAGGGGCTTCCTCTTGCAGCGCGACAAATAGTGTTCACGGTCCTATCGGGTGTCCGTTTGCCAGATGAGATGCCCAAGAACAGCTACCTGTTGTACCGCTGCGAGAACAAAGCCGCATTTGCCGTGAGCATGCCTTCCTTTGATGTGTGGGGGTTGCGCCCAATCAGCATGGTGGGGCCCCGTGAGAATCACCTCGTTGTGGTTCCCTTCCTCGCCATCGGTGCCGAGCTCGCCCCAGGTGATTGTGCAGGAGAGCGAGCTCCGACGGGGGCCGGCGGCTCGAGTGCTGAGGAGCACATGCCAAGTGGTGATCCGGGGGCGTCGTCCTCGGGGGCCTGCGACCCCCCTCCTGAGGCGTCGGTTACTGAGGAGCCGCGGCGTGCGGCTCCCGAGGCTGAGGCTCTAGGAGCCTCGGGAGGTTGCAGCGAGAGGGCGCTGGGCTGTTCGCAACGACCGGGCTCCCCTAAAGCCATCCCTCTCAGCTCTTCTTCGGCTCCGCCGCGCGCCGGCCGTCACATCCAGCGCTTCGGTCGTCTGTGTGTGGACTTCGAGGAGCTTCGCAAGAGGAAGGGATCTCCCAGCAGCAGCAATATCTTCCGGCCATTGAAGCGGCGAAAGTACATCGCTATTGACGCATAAGAATCTTATTGCCGTGGCTTCTTGCATGTGGTCTTCTTATCCTGACGTCTGTCCTACAGGGCTCCCTCCATTAAAGCTGTTGCGTCTTCCGAGAGGCGGCCTCCTCCTTCATTAAATCCCCCATTGGCCTTGAGCATTCCTGGCCTGCCTGCCGCCTCTGGAGCGGGGTCAGTCGGGGGAGCATCCCCGCCTTCGTGGCGCGCTGAGTCCGCGGTTTGGTCACCCCTCCCCCACGGTCTTGCATGGAGCTGGGCGGGTGTGCCCAATACTCCTCCTCTGCTCATGAACAACCGCTGGTTGACTTCGATCTTCGGTTCCTCTTCAAGCGGCGAGCCCCGATCAGCTTGGGCTTCTCGCGAGGATGGGCTAGCGTCAGCCGCGGTGTCAGCCCGCAGCCCCCTGCCGGGAGGTAGCGCGCCACTTGGCGCTCCGCCCGCAGCCCCCGAGGTGGAGGATGAGGCGGGTCGAGCATTCGAGCTCGAGCGCGGGCGGGGCGTAGTTCGCCATGAGCTCTTGTAGGTGGCGATGGGTGCGATGAGCCGCCTCGGTGAAGAGCTCACTGGTGTCGACTCGCGTCTCGAGGATGAAGGTGTCCGGCTGGTGGAGAAGCGGCGCAAGCTGAGGGTGGCCATCAACCTCGGTCACTATCAGCGCGACCTCGAGAATGCGAAGGCCGAGGCGTCCCTTAAGATCGCCCATGAAGCCCGGCGCGAGCCTTGGAAGAGGCTCGCGAGGCTGACCACCGTCGCGAGCCTGCGGAGGAGCACGCGCGGGGGCTCCAGGCCTAGAGCGCGTCCCTTGAGCAGCAGGTGGAGGCACGCGGAGCCGCTCTTGCATCACTGAGGGGGGCGCCCGCGGAGGAAGAGGAGGTCCGGAAGAGCGAGGAGGCGCTGGCCCTGGAAGCCGTGGAGTGCAGCCTCGAGCTCGAGCAACTGGAGACGAGGGAGCGTCAAGTTGCTCAAGCAGAAGATGCCGTCATGGCCCGCGATGCTGGAGTCAAGGAGGAGATCAATCGCCGGGTGGCCGAGGTTCGTGCAGATCTGGAGGGTAGGTACGGCTTGAAGCTGAAGCTTGCGGGTGTGGAGGATGCGGGCAGGGCCACCGCCCTCAGGCCCAGGTTGGATGTGGCCGAGAGGCGCGTGGATGCCACGGCCACAGACTTGGTTACGGCGCAGGAGGACTTGGCCTCCGCCCGCGCCGAGTTGCTTTCTCTCCGGAGCCGAGTTGATGATGCCGAGGTCATCGCACGGAGAAACTGGGAGGAAGTGCTCCAGCGCCGGACGCTGGAGCGTGAGCATGCTCCTATGCTTCAAGACCTCCAGAACAGGTCGAACACCGCCCTGGGTTACATCTGCGACGAGAATGCTCCAGCCCCTTACTCTAATGACTATGCCAGCCAGCTGACCTTGTTTACCGAGGTGGTGATGCGCCTGGAGGCTCGATCTGCCAGAGCTCGCCAGCTTGTGGAGGAAAGGGGTCGTGGCCTACTTGACCGCGCTTTGTCCCGTGTCTTCAGCCACCTTCTGAATGTCGACCCCAAGTTCGATTTTAACACCGCCATTGCCCCCGTACCCATGGTCGTCCGGGGTGACCTGGCGCGTTGGGTAGAGTACAATGTGGACATGTTGGTCAGGGCCTTCACCTCGGTGGTGGTCGTCGCAGACGAAGGCGACGTGGTTGACCACGGCGATGGGGACGTCGCCGACGGTGGCGACGATACCGACGAAGACGATGACGACGTGAGTGACGTGTATGTGGCGAGTGATATTTCCAGCTGATCCCATTTTCTCCTGTCCTTTCACCCTACACGCAAAACACGGGCGCGACCCTTGGAAGACTTGTAAGAGCATTTTGAGAAGGGGAGCCCCTCATGTAAGGAAATTGTAGTTTTTACTTTAATATGCGATGTGGGTATGTGTCCTCGTCAACTCGTGGAGCCAGGGGCAAGCTTTACATCGTGGTTTACCTTAGTCAGTGCCAGCTTCGGGCTGGGTCGTGAAGCGACGAGTTTCTGAGAATCCCGCGGAGCTTATCGCCCCGTCTGAGGGGGCCCCACAAGAGGCGAGCACCAGCCGCACTGCTGGCGCATGCTTGACGAGAGTGCGCTTCGGACAGTCCAGCTCTCGTGGAGCTTGCGAGGGAAAGGCGATTGACATGAGTCCAAAACCAAACGAGATCCAGAAGGCAAGAAATGGCTCGAACGAGAAAAGTCACCCCGGCGCGCATCGATAAAAATTCGGCTTCAACTTAAATCCAGATCCAGAAAGCAAAGCCACACAAAGAGAGATCCAAATCAAAAGGCCGCGTCCGGCACCTAGTCTAGTCTTCCGGTCTTCATGTCTCTCACCAGCGCGGAGCTAAGTGCTGCCACTAGGCGTGGGAGGGAGCCCCAGGGCCTGAGGCCGGCGCTCCTAAGATTTCGGGGCAGGTACAGCCCCAACTCATTATTACGTGGGAGTGTCACGGGCGGCGAGCTTCACAGGCACTGGGCCTTCTTCACAGGTACCGGCCTTGCTTCATATCGCCAGACGAGGGCCCCGCCTTGCACCACCCTTGACCTCCTTTGAGCCAACCGGTCACCAGGACGACACAAAAGAGGGAAAGGGGACGCTAGTGGTTCCCTCAGCGACCACATGTCCTCTGCCGGGGGAAGGGTCGCCGAAGCCTCCCCAGCAAAGGGCCTACCTCCGGGTGTCCCCAGGCTTCGCGTGCCTTGGGGAAGGGCCTAGCTCCCGACCCCTCTCCTGCTGCCCCCAGCATGATCCTCCCACCGTCAGGGAGGCCGTCGAACTGGGGCCGCAGGCCGTTGCGGTGATCTGTTCCTCCCGCGACTCATGGCTAGCGTAAGCTTGCTCCTGAGGGATCAGGGGTACCCTGTAGTGGTCGTCGCACACGCGGTCGTGGTGGTTCCCCGGCAGCTCCTGGACGGCTTCGACTCCTAACGTCCCTTCTTCCCAATCTTCTCCAACGAACGAGCCGGGGTCTTCCTCCGGTGTGTACTCCTGGTCCGTCATGTGGGGCACATAGGCTTCCGGGGCTGTTACCCCAAACACCTCGCCGTGATGCCCCACACTCCATGTCGCCCGGCCTAGCGTGACGTCCTAGCGGTGATAGCGCGACGTCCCACTTGGGCCATGGAAGGCGACGCTTGTTCTCATGCTTGTTGCGGGTGGTATGGGGGCGGCAGAGCCCCAGGTGCCGCCGGCCATGCTGGTGTTGACGAACACCCCTGGCGCACCTGATGGCGCGTGGTCCGCCGTGAATCTCCGTAGCGGCCTGAGGAGGGATCTGATGGCAGAAGGGCGGGGCTCCCGAGGCCGCCGCATCCAGCAGCTTGGCAACGCGTTCCAGCAGTGCGTCCCGGCCGCTTTCCATCAGTCGACACCGCAGCAGCTCCCTTGCCACGGTGATTGTTGCCCGTGTGTTTACCTGTTCCCGCCATGAGTGCGGCGTCATCGCCGCGGCGTGGCTTGCTGCTCTGGCAGTGGCTCACACCTGTCGTGGAGTGAGGGTAGACAATGCCTGGCCACCTCGCCCGTGCCCCGAAGGATTGGACGGTGCTCGTGCCGCCTGGAGCGCGGGGTTGAGGTCTTCATAGGCAGGAGGTGCCGACTGGGCTGGCTAGGCTGCCGAGCTGTCGGAGTCAGCTCTTGGGTCATCGGACATCACGACCGCGGAGCGTCTGCAAGTCGATTGGCGCAGAAGAAACTCCAGCGCACCCCTACCTGGCGCGCCTAATGTTGGATGTGGGGTTCCGACAAACCCTTAAGGTATGACCACTAGGGTGCGCGTGAAGTATTTTCCTCCCACCAATCTATGCCCTAACTCGCTAAGATCTTGCGGACGAACTCGACGAACTCGCAACACAGAAAGACACAAGATTTATACTGGTTCGGGCCACCATTGTGGTGTAATACCCTACTCCAGTGTGGCGGTGGTGGAATGCCTCTTGGGCTGATGATGAACAATATAAGGTGAAGAACAGCCTCCTCAGGTTGAGGTGTTCTTGTGATTGGCTAACTTGTGTGGGTGAGAGTGGATGAACTGCTTGATGCCCTACTGTGGTGGCTAGCTCTACTTATATAGGCCCTGGTTCTCTTCCCAAATATTGAGCGGGAAGGGAGCCAACAACGGCGGGCAAATTTTAAAGGGGACAGCTCGTACAAGCCATCCTGACAAAGGTGGTCTCCGCTTGCGAAAGGATCTGGTGGTAACGCCGTCTTGGGCTCCACGATGACCTCCGTCCTGCCGTCCTTCTGGTCTTGGTCTTGCTGCACCGATATGGTAACCTTTGCCTGATGCCTTGGAACTCCTCGCCTGCGCTGGCCTCCTTAGAACCAAAGAGGAAACAAGGATGTTGCGCGCGCTGACGCTCGCCTGGCGCCCGCCTAGTGTCGATCGTCATGGCTCACGTCACGAGAGCCTCGTGAGGTTCGCCTCGCCTTGATATCTCTACTCCTCGTGAGCCTGCCCGACTAGGCCATTCCAGAGGGGGGCTTGTGTCGTCCGCCTCGCAAGGCTCTTGGATGCCTTGTTGATGAAGACGGGTCGTGCAGCTTGCTGGTGTAGGCGCGCCATGGGCCGCAGGCTGGCAGATCTGGGGACCCCCATTCCCAGGACGCCGACATGAGCCGAGGGATCAGGGGGGCGGAGCGACAAGCGGCACCGCCTGCGTCGCGGCCGTGGTCGTCGTGCTGCGGGGACACACGCCGTCGCCCCAGGGGTCCATGCCACGGACTCATCGCGTGAGTTCGTGCTGTGGGCGGCAATGCCGCCAAGAACTGGGATACGCCTCCTGCCGTTCTTCGCCACCGAGGTGCCGCTGAGGGGTGTTTGCGAACTTTGGCTGCAGCATGCTAAACCGTCGCCTTCGCTGAGGGGCGTTTGCGAACCGTCGCCTCCGGGAATATCTTCATGACCCGAGGCTGGGGTGAGATTGCCCGGGTCTGCCTTGTGGAGGGCGCCCTCACGATCCACTTCGAGTACGACGGCGCCTCCGTGCTATTCTTCAAGGTCTTCAACAAGGAAGGCCGCCGCTTGGAGTGCTGCACTGAAGGAGGTCACCAGGACGACGTCACGGCGGGCGTAGGGCCCTGCACTGGTCTTGCTTGCAGCTCCTCCAGTGACAACAGCGACTCGTGGTGGTCCGGCGACTCTCCTGAGCCCTTGAAGTCTCCGCAGACGAGCGACGACAGCTATGTGCTGCCAAGCTCCCGCCGAGCTTGGAGCAGGGCCGCGGTGTCCAGCTGCTGCTGATCTGGATGGGTTCGTCACCGGCCTCCCGTGTCCCATTGCTGATGATGGCGTCCGCCACGGGAGGGTGTAGATGGGATTCCACTTAGTACTCGTTCTGGTTTCCTATGAAGAATCATGAAGTACCCCGTGGGGGCGTGTAAAGGGTCTGATGTCTTTTGCGTATATATGGTCCTTTTTATGGAATTGCGTGGGCGCACATCCTGCCGAGGCTCGACCTCCCCTTTCCAATCCTGCGGCGTCTCCAGGCAGGCTGCAGCCGTCGCTGGTATGCTAGGTCGCGATGCTGTGGTCAAAGCCTGGAGGTGAGTGGCCCGAAGTCCAGTAAGAGCTCATGAGGCGTGATGCTCAGGAGGTCCCATTTAGCGCTCAAGCGGCTGCCTTAGAATGGGAAAGGAAGAGAGTATCGCCATAGCAGGGCAGCAGAAGGAGCAAGGCCCGCTTTGGCTCAGTCTCCCCTTTCTATCCATCTGAGGGCTTGGTGCTCTACACTAACAGGTCCCGGTCCCCAGGCAGGCTGCAGCCGTCGCTGGTATGCCAGGTCGCGATGCCGTGGTCAAGGCCAGGAGGTGAGCGGCCCGAAGTCCGGTAAGAGCTCCTGAGGCGCTATGCTCAGGAGGTCCCCTTTAGCGCCCAAGCAACCGTGAAGAGGCAAGAAAGGGAGGCGACATTGCCACAATGGAGCCGCTGCGAATGTCTCGTGTTGTGGCGATAGGTGGGTTCCGTGTGTGAACTTATCTGGTCTGTCTGGAGTCTACTCCTCGTGGCACGCTCGGGCTCGTGCGCTGGTCGCTGTAGCGTAGCCATGCCAGGCCCGTGCGGGTTTCCCCCTTCCCTCCATGATCTTCTTGGTGCTCTGCATCCTCAGGTCCCGGCCCTCGAGCGAGCTCAGCCGCCGCTGGTATGCCAGGTCGCGATGCCGTGGTCAAGGCCAGGGGGTGAGCGCTGGAGAGCCAATAAGAGCTCCTGAGACGCGATGCTCAAGAGCCCCCCTTTTAATGCGCAAGCGAATCGCATGAGAGAATAAGGAGTGTCCGTGGTATCGTCCGCCATGATCCTCAGGAAGCCCCTGCAAGTTAACGCGAAGAAGGGCGCTGGACCGCTGGTTTGCTTTGGGAGCATCGAGGGGACTCCCTACTGCGGAGAGCCCACGGGGTGTGTACATCCCCACCCTGACACGTGGCTGGCACGGTAGGGTTTGGCGAGGTGTGCGTGGGCACCCATGAGCCAGCGGGACTCAAGAGGTCCTACCTCAAGGCGGGTTGCGCCTGGTCTCGGCCCTTGTTTATTGTCTTCGTCCTGCGAGATGGTCAGACAATGCAAAACGGCCCTGAAGAAGGATGCCGGCGCGCGGCCACCGTAGTGGGCAACAACCAAGCAAGTGATAGCCATAGGTAGGTTAAGCATGGAAGGCAAATCAGCTTGGGTAAATGTAGAAAGATACGTGCCACCCAGTCAGGCCCGAGCGGCTTGGGGATGATGCAGCCCGAGGGGCACCCCCAACAGGGTAAACTAAATGCATAAGCAAAAGGGATACATGCCACAGGGACGGACCCACGCGGCCTGGGAATAATGCAGCCCGAGGGGCGCTCCCAGCTAAAAGAACTTGGAAAATGTCACCTGGTTTTGTCGACGAAGGAGAGTTGGTGCAGCTGAAGGCACGCGACAAAGGAATGGCTCCTCACGAGCCACCGGGGCCCTGAGCCTCGGGATGCTCTAGGGGCTCAGGTGGTTCCCTGAGGACCATCTCCATCTCTGCTAGGACGGCGTGGTGTATGGCCTCCTGAGCCGCCAGGACACGCTGCAGGTTGTGCTGATAGGCTGATGACACGCTCGGCAAGCCGAACGGCCTGCGAACGTAGCTGTGTGGTGGACCCTCGCAACGGCCCACGCGCGAAGGCTAGAAAGGCTCCTGAGATGCGGCCCTGTTGAGCCCTGGTATGTCGATGCAGACACGGAGCCTGGCGTCCTCGCCTGGATTGGGAGATGTGCCTCTTTATCGGCGGTCGCCGCACATGGCCCTTGCGTCTTGCAGTTCCCGAGTGGTCTTGGTGATGAACTCCTGAGTGGTGGGCGCTCCTTGCCCTGTGTTCTCCTGAGGGAAACGTGCCGCAAAGCACGCCTGCAAGTGGTGCCAGAGCGCCTCCATCATGATGTTGGCAAGGTCTGAGGCCCTCCAGAAGACAGCCCCCGAGCCCTACCCAAGGAGGTTGCTGGGCGCGCCTTCCTATGCGACGGAGCAAGGCTCCCCTGGAGCGGGCACTGATCCTGACGAGGTTCCAGCCGCGACGCCACCCTCCTGAGGTACGGCATGGCACAGCTGCTTCTTCTTCTTGGGGATGGCCTCGGGAGGATCATCTCTCTTGCTATCGGGGTCATCGATTGCGGCAGCTTGGAAGGCGCGCTCGAGGGAGCACACCGCATCCCTCTCTTCGCACGGGACCGTGATGATTCCTCCGCTTCCTGGCATCTTGAGCACATTGTTACCATGGTGTGTCACTACCATGAACTTGGCCAGGGCTGGATACCCGAGGATGGCATTGTATGGCAGACGGTTGTGCGCGACGTCAAAGTCGATGAGCTCGGTGCGGTATTTCTTGCGTTCCCCAAAGGTGACAGGGAGGCAGACCTGCCCTATCGGTGTGGTGGAACCGTCGGTCACTCCTGAGAAAGCCTTGGTAGGTTGAAGCTGCTCATATGGCAATTGGAGGTTGTCGAATGTGTCCACGGACAGAACGTTGAGCTATGCGCCGTCGTTGATGAGGGTCTTGGTAACTTGCACATTGCTGATGACTGGTGAACAAAGCATCGGGAGGGCGCGAGCGGTGGCTGTGCATTTGAGCTGATCTGCCGAGCTGAAGGTGATGGCGCACTGGGACCACCTGAGCGGGCGCGTGGCCTCGAGCTTGGGGAGGACTGCATCCACCTCACAAGCGAACTGTTTGAAGCTACGCTGCGAGGCTGGGGCCTGTGCGCTGCCCAAGATGCAGGCGATTGCATGCGGATCTTGGAAGCCCCCAGCCCCCTCATGTTGATGGTGGTCGTCATTCCTCCTTGGTGGTGGCGGCAGCGGGGGAAGACCGGCGTTGCCCTGAGGACGATCCTCACGAGGCTGGTCCCTCCAGGCGCCCTCGCGAGGCTGATCCTGCCAGCGGTCCTCACGAGGCATGTTGCGCCACTCCTGGGGCGGGCCACGGTCGTCCCAGCGTCCGCCTCCACGTCCTCCTCCTCGGCCGTAGCACCGGTCGCTGCGCTCGGGGCGTCGACCGAAGCGTCCTTCGCGGATGGCTCTGAGTTCTGGATAGTCACTGGTGTTGTGGGTGTTCAGGTTGTGGAAGGCGCAGAATGGTCGGCTGCCTTTGAATGACTCGGGCTGGTCCTTGCCTCGCTTGGTGTCCGGCTCCGCTGCGAGCACAGCTGCTTCCTTGCGCTTCAAGTCCTTGGCCTTGGCCTTCTTCTCCTCTGCGCCTGCAGCTGGCAGCTCGAGGAGGGAAAGGCACCCCTCCTCAGCCCTTGCGCACTTGGTCGCTAGGTTGAACAGCTCCTGAGATGTGCTCAACTCCTCGTGGATAGCGAGCTCCTCTTTCATCTTGATGTCGCGGACGCCGTCAGAGAACGCGGAGATGATGGCCTCGTCCGTAACATTGGGGATCTTGAGGCGAGTGTTGTTGAAGCGCTGGATGTACTTCTAGAGGGTCTCTCCCAGTTGTTGCTTGATGCAGTGCAGGTCACCCGCGGCCGGCCAGCGATCACGAGTGACCTGGATGTTGGCGACGATGCGGTCGCGCATCTCGTCCCAGGAGGAGATTGAGCCTTGCGGTAGGTTCACGAGCCAGGAGCGGGCACCATCCTTTAGAGCCATAGGAAACCAGTTCGCCATGAATTTCTCGTTGCTATTGGCCGCTTCAATCCTCAGCTCGTAGAGCTGCAGGAACTCCGCAGGGTCGGGGGTGCCATCGTAGCGAGGAGGCAGATCCAGCTGGAACTTGCCCGGCCAGGCGACGCTACGCAGCTCTGGGGTGAAGGCGCAGCAGCCGGCCTTGGTCGCCGGGGCCCGTCTCGGAGGTGGAGCTTGGACTTGATGAGGCCCGCGCGCCACCACCGCAGGTAGCGCGCGGTCTTGGCGAGGCGGCGTGGGGAGCGCAGGTGTAGCTTCTCGCGGCAGAGGAATCTCTTGGCAACTTCTCTCTTCACGCGCGGGCACCGGGCATGGTGGATCGCGCCGTGGGGCCGCGCGCCTTGGCGCCAAGGCACCGTCTTGGGGTAGAGGTGGTGGAGGCGCTCCTCGAGCCACATCGCCCGTGGCTGGAGGAGGGCGAGGCAGAGAGAGGGATGGCCGTCGATAGTTCGGTAGCCTAGCAGTTCGTTCGCCATGAGGAGCGCGGCCTGTGCGTCCATGGGAGCGTGACGTGCGTGGGACGAGGAGCCGGCCGGGGTCAGTGATGGGGTGGCGGTGCGGCTGTCCTATCGCACCGATGGGTGCAGCGAGGATGCTTGCTGCTCGTTCCCCGCCGGGCTGGTGGCGGCGTTGGCGGCAGGATACGGGGAGTGACGAGGTGGCTCGCCGACGGGAGCCATCTGAGCAACGCGGGTAGTGAGGGCAGCCCGACGCTCAGCTCAAGCACGGCGAGCGTTCTCCATAGAGACAACAGAACAATGGAGCAATGGAGCGATGGAGCACCGATCGACGGAAGGGAAGCTTCGTCACACCCCTACTTGGTGCGCCAAATGTCGGATCACAGGTTCTGGCAAACCCTTGAGGTTCGAACTCTGCGGTGCGCACGAAGTTCCTTCCCTCCTTCTGATCTACGCCCTAGCTTGCTAAGGTCTCACGGACGGACTCGACGCACTCGCAACACAAAGACACAAGGTTTATACTGGTTCGGGCCACCGATGTGGTGTAATCCCGTACTCCAGTGCGGTGGTGGTGGATTGCCTCTTGGGCTGATGATGAACAGCACAAGGGGATGAACAGTCTCCTGAGGTTAAGTTGTTCTTGTGCTTGGTGTGCTAAGGGTTGGTCTTTTATCAGATCAGATCTCCCTTTGGTGGTGGCAAGTCCTACTTATATAGGCCCTGGTCCTCTCCCCAAATATTGAGCGGGAAGGGAGCCAACAATGGCGGCCAATTTGAAAGGGGACATCTAGTACAAGCTATCCTAACAAAAGTTGGTCTTCGCCTGCCAAAGGTTCTAGTGGTGACGCCGTCCCGGGCTCCATGGTGACCTCCGTCCTGTCGTCCTTCTGGTCTTGGTCTCGTTGCACTGATATGGAAACCTTTGCTTGATGCCTCGGTACTCCGTGCCTGCACTTGCCTCCTTAGCACCAAAGAGGAAACAAGGACGCTGCGCATGCTGGCACCCGCCTGGCGCCCACCAGGTGTCGATCATCATGGCTCACATCACGAGAGCCTCGCGAGGTTCGCCCCACCTTGATATCTCCGCTCTTGCGAGGTAGCCTGGTGAGGCCGCTCCTGAGGAGGTCTTGCGTTGTCCACCTCGCGAGGCTTGGCCCCTCGCGAGGGTCTTGAATGCCTTGTTGATGATGATGGGCCGTACAGACCTGCCAGCACAGCCAAGCCATGGGCCGCAGGCAGGCAAGTCTAGGGACCCCCGTTCCCGGAACCCCGACAGAGCCGTCTCGATGATGTCGGTGCAGATGTCTGGCTCAGGGCCCGGTTCGCCAATCTTGCAGATGAAGATGTGGATTCCGCCGAAGGGGAGCCGGTACCCGTACTCGCGATTGAGCCGACCTCGGGGCCCTAGCCTGCATCATTGATGCAGAGCTTTCCACGGTAACTCTTGGTCATAAGACCCACTGTTTATCCCGTGATCCCTTCGAGGCTGCCCTTTAAGAACTCGAAACCACCGTGCGCTGGCCCCACGGTGGGGGCCAACTGTCGTGGAATTGTCACGACAGATGTCCTAGCAGAACGACTTAGTCATGGAGCCATCACAACTAGGTTAGCTTAAAGGGTTTAAACGGGACAAAGGACACAGGGAGTTTTATACTAGTTCGGCCCGTTGCGGTGAAGGTAAAGGCCTACTCCAGTTTTTGGTGGTATTTCTTGGGTGTCGATTACAAGGGAGCGAATACGCTTGATCTAGTTCTTGATATCTTGTTTCTTGTCCTAAACCACCGCCAGATCGTCCCTTTATATACATAGGTTGATGCCCAGCGGCCCACAGAGTCCCGGCCGGCTCATACACCACGTGTACGGCTTGGTGACTAACTATACATGCCTTATGATACAAGTCATACATGCATGGCAGTTTACACCTATGGGCCTTAAGTCACCTTTGGGTTTTGGGCCTTCAGTAAGCCTGCGTCGTGAATCGCCATCTTCATGGGCTTTGTCATAACAAGCCACCAGCGGTATAACCTGGCCCCTCCTGGGTGGGTCATACCCAATAGTTATATCCCCAATATTGCCGGAGGACCGGATAGAAGGTGTGGAGTCATCGGCAAACACGACTCGTCAGAATGGTTGTCCCCATTCATGACGTGTCGCGGGTTACCACTGTCGTCCGCATCACTACTGCCCGAAGGCCCCGGCTCAACCACCACACCGGACGCCATGCTCTCTGGGCCTTCCCACAGAGAGCATGGTCATCCCCAGGAGCCCTGGCGTCAGAAGTCACCGCACGTCCCGAGGACGCATGTGAGAGCAGTGAGCCTTCCTGCGTGACAGAAGGACGGCGCCTAGGAGGAGCCAGATTCGCCCCTATTAGAAGTGAATCCCTTCCATGACTCCTCCCCTGCGCCACGAAGGGAAGAAGAATGGGGAGCGATCGACTACCACACACCACGCCTATGTCAAGCCGCGACACAGCGTCACTCGCGTCCCCTCCCACTGAAGTCAAGGCCACGGGCGTCCTGGCAGCAAACACACTCGGGTTGCCACTCCCCGCGTCGGCGCTGCACCGCCCGAATCTTCCTCTCAGATCCAAGGGAGATCCCACGCAGGAGCCCCGGTGCTGACCCCAAGCCCCTCTCTTTGACATAGCCAGCATAAGCGAAAGATGAGAAGAGGAGGAATGTAAAGATGGATGACTCCGCCATCCTCCGCCCCTCCCTTTTACAGGTAGGGCGAGGAGGAGGGTTGCTCGATCAATAGGCGGCCACCATCCTCCTACACTAATTCAAGATGGCTGGGCCCTCACCATGATGCCCTCCCGCACCATGCGCCTCCGTTACCTACCCCACGCGATGCATGCAGCATACGTGGCCAATGATAAGGGCGCGCTATGTGAAGAGTAAATTGGCAGTTTCTACCCTCGCGTGTTAAAGTCATTCATGGGCCATCACTGGAGCGGCCCAACCACTATTGGCTTCACACCACGCGCGGGGAAACCGGAAACTGCCCCGGAATCAAGGCTGATGAAGAAGTAATGAAGACCTCAAGGGGCTGACCCCTTCAGCAGCCCTACCTATGCACTTATTAGGTCCTACCCCGATGACACTCAGCAGCGTGTTCGGGCTAGGCCCGGGGGCTTTTGTCGGTGGAACGAACCCTGGGTCTATTGCCCAGACTGTGCACAGGCACAAGAGCAAGGTTGACACACCAACCCAAGCCAGGATACAGGAAACCAAGAGATTCGAAGAACCAGCATACATCTCAAAGAGATTAAAGCCAAGCCAGATAAGCAAGACATCGCCAAGAGATGGGCCTCCCTTGCCGGACAGGCTAGCCTGGCAAGGGGCAAGGCCACCCCCATAAGCAGACGACCAAGACACCCCGGCAGGGCCTGTCGGGGCTCACGGAGGGAAAACCACCTCACCAACCACTCCAGCACAACCCGCATCATCGATCAATGTGGTGTCAAGCCGCAAGATGATCAAGTGGCAGCCATTCGCCACATGGCAGCCATTTCCTACAAAAGAAACTCACAAATGACACCTGTCCTACGACGTGTCAAGAGAACAAGCGCGAAGCTGGCAAGACAGCTCGGCAAGCCTTGCCGGACAACCAGTGATGTGACACTAAGTGGTGCATTTAATGTGCCCTGTTAGCCCACAGAGTTAGGTATGATAGCAATGTTTGCTATCATATTAGTGCATAATGACTACTTTGCCATTGTGGTGACACCTTGATGTATAAAAGGAGGCCCATGGCAACCATAGAAAGGGTTGGAAAGTTGATGAACTCACACCCCCATACGCGCGTAGTCGCTACTACCCTAAGGCAACCCCTGCCGAGCAAGTGAACTATGCTTCACCACCTCCATTCCACCATCAATCCACCAAAGCAGGAGTAGGGTCTTACGCCTCGTGGCAGACTGAACCTGGGCAAATTGCTTGAGTGCTCTCTGTAGTGCTGTCGTACGCTGGTGTTCTCTTTGTGCAACGCGACGTCCCCCTACCGAACCAGCAACGGGCCTCTCGGTCCAATAGGTGGCCGTGGATATCCCGCGACACTTCTCCTTGGCCGAAATGACAGGCGCCGAATAATTCATAAACCATGGGCGGTAAAACACCCTCTCCTCACCCGAAATCCCTCGCACTTACTATTTCAAAACATGCCCTCCTCTGCTGAAATCACTCGCGCCCACTATTTCAAAACACGCCCTCCTCGCCCGAAATCACTCCCGCCCACTATTTCAAAACACACCCTCCTCGCCCGAAATTGCTCGCTCCCACTATTTGGGAGAAACCAAGTTACTCTACTATCCCCGACCCTCAGTACACAGACCCAAGCCCAGAAGCCTAAAGGCAGGGGTAGAACTGTAACCCCACCCCCCTGCACACACACACCCACACACACATTTCAGACATATACATCCATAAGACATGGATCCCCTTCCCAATTCCCCATTCATACCTCGTGGGCGCCAAATCACCTTCTCCCTGGAAGCTCCCTTCTTCCCAGCCACGAAACATCATCCCCTCCTCCAAGGCGCCCCCACCACACCAAATTCACCGCCGCCCTCCTCCCCAATGCCGGAGATGTTGTCCATTTGTCATCATGCACTGGGTTGTGTGCCTCTTTCTCTGTGCTGCCGGAGCTGCCTCGACGACGGCTGCGTGAACCATACCAGAGTAGATTCACCCCCGCCGTTGTGCACGGCGCCGGAGCGACTCCAACTTTGGATGCGTCCAGGGCCCCGATGAGGGAGTCCTGGACCAAGGGGTCCTTGGGCGTCCGGCCAGTTGGACATGGGCCGGACTGATGGGCTATGAAGATACAAGACCGAAGACTATAACTCGTGTCCGGATGGGACTCTCCTTGGCGTGGATGGTAAGCTTGGCGTTCAGATATGAAGATTCCATTCTATGTAACTGACTTTGTACAAACCTAGTCCCCTCCGGTGTCTATATAAACTGGAGGGTTTAGTCCGTAGAGATGATCATAATCACATAGGCTAGACTTCTATGGTTTTAGCCATTACGATCTCGTGGTAGATCAACTCTTGTAATAGTAATATTCATCAAGATCAATCAAGCAGGAAGTAGGGTATTACCTCCATAGAGAGGGCCCGAACCTGGGTAAACATTGTGTCCCCTGTCTCCTGTTCCCATCATCCTCAGACGCATAGTTTAGGACCCCCTACCCGAGATCCGCCGGTTTTGACACCGACATTGGTGCTTTCATTGAGAGTTCCGTTGTGACATCATCAGAAGATTCGATGGCTCCATCCATCATCTACAACAACACTACCCGGAGGATGTCTTTCTCCCTGGCCAGATCTTCGTATTCGGCGGCTTCGCACTTCGGGCCAACTAGCTTGGCCATCTAGAGCAGATCGACAGCTACGCTCCTGGCCATCAGGTCAGGTTTGTGAGCTTGAACTACGTCACTGATATCCACGAAGACTTGATCTTCGATGGATTTGAGCCCATGGCAGCCGCTCCCTGCCATCGTGACGAACATGACCTAGATCTATCATCGGACTATACCCAGGAGATTGCGCCTGTAAGTGCTCTGGCCCTAGACCCGGAGCAGCTTGCGCCATCCAAAGACGGGAGGCTTGACCCCGCCATGGAAAACGCAGACTCAGCGGCGTTGGAGCCGCACACATACCCAACCTCGAGCGGGATCTACATCACCGGACCCCCGAATTCATCTCCGGTCACTGGCTCCGAACTGCGCGCATCCGTGTCTGCCGAGCCTTACCCGGCGCCGATCATCGAATTCAGTTCCACGGACATATTTCGGCACGCACCTTTAGGCGACGTGCTAAACTCATTAAAAACCCTATCTTTAGTAGGGGACTCACAGCCGAATTATATCCGGTTTGAACTAGGGGCTGATGATGGGGAATTTCGCTTCCCACCCACCTCCCACGTAATAGCCACTGTCGAAGATCTAACTGACATGCTCGACTACGACTCCGGAGACATTGATGGTATGGACGACAATGCCGAAGAGGAGCAGGCCCAAAACCCGCCATTTACCGGGCGCTAGACGGCCACCTCTTCCTACGATGTATACATGGTGGATACATCCAAGGAAGTTAACGGCGATGACAAAGAAGACCCATTGGAAGATAAACCCCCTGCGATACAGCCAAAGCGTCGATGATAGCGGCGCCGCTCTAAGTCACACCGTGAAAAAGACAGCAATACCGGCATAGGAGAAAACAATACTCTAGACGATGCCTTAGACAATGAAGACCCCGCTGAGCCAGCTTCCAAACAGGCCAAACGGGAAGATGGGCAAGTTAGCCCTGACAAATAGGTTGCAAACGAAGACTCGGAGGACAGTACTTATCTTCCATCCTCCGAAGACGAGGTGAGCCTCCTTCACAGACCAAGACGTTGGGTCAAGAGTGATCAAGTGCTTTTTCGAACACCCCCGTATTTTATGCGAGGGGGCTAAAGCCGACGACTAGAAAACTTTCAGATTATACAAAAACAGCCGCACATGAGGAGCCAAACCTTTTAAGCATAGCCTTAAAATATCATAATATTGTTTTTACAAAATTGGTACATTCACTCGAAGACCATATCCTTTGAGCACTGAACCTCTATCAAGCGGGCACCCTCTATGACATCTTCAAAATAATGCTCCGGCGGGTGTTTGTCCTTGTCCCCGGGCGGACTCTTCGCAGCAACATCGGCGGCATTCATCTTCGCCCAATACGTTATGACATGGGCAAAGGCCATCCGTGCACCTTCAATGCACGCTGATCGCTTGACGGCGTCGACACGCGGCACCACATCCATAAGTCGCTGGACCAAACTGAAATAACTATTCGGTATTGGCTTAGTCGGCCACATACGCACCACGACGTCCTTCATGGCAGAACCAGATATCTTGTGGAGTTCGTCCCACTGGGACATCTGTTCGTTCAGCAACAGCGGGCGCTTTGGCGTGCTGAATTGCGTCCAGAAAAGCCCCTCCATTGCATACCCTTCTTGCGCTTGGTAAAATTGCGCTGCATCGGAGGCGCTCTTCGGCAAGTCCTAGAATGCGTTTGGAGAACTCCACATTCGATTAAGAGGGGCATACTTCGGACCGCCGAATTTAGTCTGTAATAAGAAAGGCTTACCAGCCGCTATCTCCCCAGCTTGCCAGGTCTCCTCCCGAGCCTCCCTAGACTCGGACCATGCTTCCCTTGCCTCTTGTACTACATTATCGAGATCGGCCGTTTTGGCTTTGTTATCCCTCTCGGGGAATTTGCACCTGCTAGTGGCTTCGTTTAGCTCGCGCGCCATGATAGACATTCTCTCCTCGCAATGGTGGCGAGTAGCCTGCTCGGCTTTTAACTCCTCAGCTGCCTTCTCGGTAGCCACATTACTCATCCGGGCTTGCTCCTTGGCTCGGACAAGTTTAGCCCGAAGGGCCTCCACCGCGCCAGCACTATCTGCAGTTACGCACTTCTCAGTATATAATAATGAGCTTCGTGCTCATATTATTATACATACATACACTGACCACCTCAAAAAATACCTTGCGCCTCGTCGAGCCGCCTGTTAATAAGCATGATGTCGTCATCCGCCACATTAAGCTTGTGCTCCAGATCTGCAACCTCTGCAGCGTGGGCAGCCGCCGTGGATGTAACAACATGTGTTCCAATTAATTCAATTATTTCCTGGGCATATCTTTTTCGATCCTCTAATTGCCTTCCTTTGGACGCCAACCAGAGTCTCAGTGGCTACTATCCATACACAGGTGCATTTTGCGTATAGAGCAAAATCAAAAACATTACATTACGTACCTCGAAGCCTCTTAGCAGGCCTGTGAAAGCTTCATTCAATCCGCTTTTCGTGTACATAATCCTCTCAACCACTGTACCCATTAAGGTACGATGTTCCTCTAAGACGGACGAATATCGCAACATTTCCATCAGGGTATCCGGCGCCTCCGGATCCCGGGAAGTAGTTGTGGGAGTATGGACTCCCTTTGAAGGGATATGTTTGTCCGACCCTAGAGTTGTCTCCGGCTGTAAACTGGATAGTCTGGGGCCTTTATTGTTGGCCCCCGTAGGGACCATACCTCCCGGACCCTGGGTGACCGAATTTTCACCTTGGGGCGTTGTCTTCATTATCCCCCGCACCACTTGTTGATCGGGAGAGATCCTCCAGGACGACACCTCGAAGTCGTCCGCCCTATTGGGTGAGGAATCCTGTGGAGGCATTTTTCTTTCCATCATTTCTGGAAGAAGATCCCCCGAAGTGGATTGTTGAGGAAGACTGTGTGCCATAGTGCAATAACATATATTCTAGATGTTACCCTTGTAACGGGAAAAGGAACGGGATATGTTTAAAACACCCTTGTTCACTTACGATTCAGCTAAAGGCTCGTCCTTATGGAGAAACTGCGCGACAATGTCGTCTTCCGAGTCTGAACCACTTGATAGGAGTGTCTTACCTCGCTTAGGAGCCTTTACCTCCCAACCTTTGGAGGCGACCCTTTTCTTACCATGGGGAGAAAGGATGTCTGCTTCTCTTTCTCTTTTATCTTCGGAAGAGGGAACCTTCATCCCCCCGGAGACAGTATTTGGTGTGCCGTCGGAATGGAGGCCACCTTTGGGCTTCCTTCTCTCCTCATTGTCCTTTTTCACTAGCACCTGGAATAGTGCCGGACGAGCATCCTTCTCAGCACAGGACTAGCTAAGTCTTCGGGAAGGGGGGCCGAACACCTAATTTGCTTCGCCTTCTTCGTCCAGCCCTGGAAAAAGATGGTTTTCTTAGTGCCTTATCAATGAATATTTAATTAAGCTGTGTTCGGAAGTTGAGTGCTTCCCAAGGTATCCGGATGGTTGCAGTCAAGGCCAATGTCCTCGATAGTGTCCGACCACCTTTTTCGTGTCCCGAAAAATAACTTCCACATTCCTTTGTGCGTCGTGCCGAAGAAGTGTTGAAGGGTTCGTGGTCCTTCCGGATTGAACTCCCACATGTGGAGGGGCCATCGCTGGCACGGGAGGACCCGGCGGACTAACATTACTTGAATCACATGGAGGAGATCAGTGTCCTTCTCAAGGAGACTCCGGATGCGGCTCTCTAGAGTCTGAATTTCATCGATTGATTCCCAGTCCAGCCCCTTGTTGATCCAAGATGCGAGATGAATTGGAGGGTCGGATCGGAACGCAGGTATAGCTGCCCACTTGGTACCACGGGGTTCAGTGATGTAAAATCACTCCCACCGCCATAAGTTGGAAGATTCTGTGAAGGATCCTTTTAACCAAAGAGCCTTGGTGAGCTTGCTCACCATGGTGCCACCACACTTCGCTTGCTTCCTTTCGATCACCTTCAACTTCACATTAAAGGTCTTAAGCCATAAGCCGAAGTGTGGGGGAATACGAAGAAAAGCCTCGCACATGACGATGAATGCCGAGATGAGAATAAATGAATCCGGAGCTAGGTCATGAAAATCTAGCCCGTAATAGAACATGAGCCCTCGAACAAAGGGGTGAAGAGCGAACCCTAGCCCTTAGAGGAAGTGGGAGATGAATATGACCCTCTCGCCGGATCTGGGAGTAGGAATAACCTGCCCTTGAGCAGGAAGCCTGTGGGGGATTTCCGCGGTCAGGTACCGTGCCACCCGGAGCTTCGCATATCCTCCTCTGTGGCAGAGGAAGCCACCCACCGGCCTTGAGAACTAGGCCCGACATGACTGCGTAGCTCGAAACAGTTAAGTTGAACGTTGGGTGCTGGAACTCGAGGTCATAGAGGTTGAGGAAAGGGTCAGCGTAAAAAAGAAAGCTGGGTCGTAACCCCTATATAAAGACGAAGAATATCGAACATCACCTCCTAGGCCTTAAAACATGCCTATTCCTAAGGAATCATACCAACAGAATGGTTGGGATACCCACGGCCGTATTGATGATAATCCCATAATAAGGGGACACGATCTCTGCTTCGACAAGACATGCCAATAAAACCGCACTCGAAATGTGAAGCGACAGGTTAAAAGAAAAATGGTTTGAAATAATAACCGGACAGGGACGTGATGTCACGTTACGAAAAGTTATCAGCAGATTGGACTCGTGAAATATTATACTCTCCGTGGTGGTGTGTGGTACTTTTTTTTGCAGATTCGGACACATTAGTTGTGCTCGAAGACTGTGTTAGAGTATTCAGAAGAGGAACCCGCCTTGCAATGCCAAAGACAATCTGCGTGCCGGACACCTTGTCATTGAAGCCTAGTTCAGGGGCTACTGAGGGAGTCCTGGACTAAGGGGTCCTCGGGTGTCCCTCCAGTTGGATATGGGCCGGACTGATGGGCTATGAAGATACAAGACCAAAGACTCTCACTCGTGTCCGGATGGGACTCTCCTTGGCGTGGATGGCAAGCTTGGTGTTCGGATATGAAGATTCCTTTCTATGTAACCGGCATTGTACAACCCTAGTCCCCTCTAGTGTCTATATAAACCGGAGGGTTTAGTCTGTAGAGACGATCATAATCACATAGGCTAGACTTCTAGGGTTTTAGCCATTACGATCTCGTGGTAGATCAACTCTTGTAATATTCATATTCATCAAGATCAATAAAGCACGAAGTAGGGTATTACCTCCATAGAAAGGGGCCGGACCTGGGTAAACATTGTGTCCCCTGTCTCATGTTCCCATCATCCTCAGCCGCACAGTTCAGGACCCCCTACCCGAGATCCACCGGTTTTGACACCGACACCCAGCACTGCTTCCCCGTAGCCGTCGACAGTCACGACATCTCTGCTTCCTTTCCGCCAGTAGCCACCACAACTGTGCGAGCCTCACCGACTCGGTAGCTGGAGCTGCCTACTTCACCGGGCCGCAAGACAGGTCGTACACTCATCTTAATTCACTTTATTTAGGCGTTAGTTGTCTAAATTTTTATTCTGGGCCAATCGATTGCCAATGGGATGTAGCACCCCTAGAGGCAGCAGAGCTCTTAGGCTGCTGGTTGGCTGGTGTCTAATGTAAGGGTGCGGGGGCACAAGTTCGTCTCCGAAGCAGCGCTTAGGTGGCTATCTTAGAGTTGTGTGGGTTGAAGATACCGCCGCCTCCAGATCTGGATGACGGCGAGTCTTTGTGGATTGGCCTGGGGTGGCGCAACCACGACAGTGCAGTGGGGCGGGAAGCAGGGTTTTGGTCAGAGCTCTCACAGCCAGGGACGGCGGAGGCAGGCTGCTCTGCCGGTGGTCGCTGGCTCTTCGGGGAAGATTCTGAACAGTGTCAGCCGGGAGGCACAAGGAGGCCATCAAGCTGTCTGGCGTAGATTGGACAATACCAAAATAAAATAAAATTGTGTGACACCAATTTAGTTTTTAGTCAACAGACGTGTGACCACTCTTATACCTTACTGTTGATTGAGGGAGTCCTGGACTAAGTGGTCCTCGGATGTCCGGCCTGTTATCCATGGGCCGGACTGATGGGTTGTGAAGACATGAAGGCCGAAGAGTGCACCGTGTTCGGATTGGACTCTACTTGGCGTGGAAGGCAAGCTTGGCGACTGAATATTCCTTCTTATGTAACCGACTCCATGTAAACCCTAGATCCCCTCGGTGTCTATATAAATCGAAGGGGATAGTATGGAAAAGACACCACATATACTCATTACCAAACCCACATAGGCTAGACTTCTAGGGTTTAGCCATTACGATCTTGTGGTAGATCAACTCTTGTAATAATCATATTCATCTAGATCAATCAAGCAGGAAGTAAGGTATTACCTCCATAGAGAGGGCCTGGACCTAGGTAAAGATCGTGTCCCCCGTCTCCTGTTACCATTAATCCTAGACGCACATTTCAGGAGCCCCTACCCGAGATCCGCCGGCTTTGACACCGACATTGGTGCTTTCATGGAGAGTTGTGCCATCGACAAAAGGTTCGATGGCCCCTTCAATCATCCATAATGATGCTGTCCAAGGAGGAATCTTCCTCCCCGGAAAGATCTTCGTATTTGGAGGCTTCGTACTGCTTGCCAACTCGCTTGGCCATCTAGAGCAGATCGACAGCTACGCCCCTGGCCATCAGGTCGGATTTGATAGCTTGAACTGCGTTGCGGATATCCGTGGACACCTAATCTTCGAGGGATTTGAGCCTGCGGCGATCGCTCCCACTCATCCCGATGAACGTGACTTAAATCTGTCATCGGATCACACCCAAGAGATGGTTCCTGCGGCTGCAACGACCTTAGAACCGAATCAGATTGAGCCATCCGAGGCCGCAGAGTCCGCTGCGTTGGAACAGCACATGGACTCGACGCCCTGCAATATTCGCTTTAACGAAACTTCGGACTCGTCTTCGGCTATAAGTTCCGGACTGTGTACGCCCGCGGACACCGAGCTAGATCGGTTATCGATATTCGAGTTGAGCGCCGCTGACGTTTTCCAGCACTCACCTTTGGGTGACGTGCTAAAATATTTAAAGAATCTGCCCCTAGAGAAGGAATCACATCCGAACTATGTCCGGTTCGAGCTACAGACGGATGATGAGGAATTTTGCTTCCCACCCGCCACCCACTTCATAGCCACCGTCTATGACTTAACCGACGTGCTTGACTATGGCTCCGAAGACATCGACGGTATGGACGATGATGCTGACAAGGAGCAAGGCCAAGACCCGCCATTCACTGGATGTTGGACGGCTACTTCTTTGTACGACGTGTACATGGTTGATACACCTAAAGGATCTGGCGAGGATAAAGAAGAGCCAGATGCGAATAAAACCTCCGAGACACAGTCCAAGCGCCGGCGGCCCAAACGCCGCCCCAAGCCCCACCGCTCAAAGGATGGCAACACTGGCACCGGAGAAAATAGTACTCCAGGTGACGCCGAAAACAATGAAGACCCTGTCGGGGCTACATCCGAACAGTAACACGACAGTAGGCAAGACAACCCTGATGAACATGCCATAGAAGATGACTTGGAGGATGATAGTTACTGTCCACCCTCCGAGGAGGAGACAAGCCTTCGCAATGAAGACTTCATCGTGCCTGAGGATCCTCTCGAGCAGGAGCGCTTTAAGCTTCAGCTCATAGGCACTGCAAGGAGCCTGAAAAAGAAACAACAACATCTTCAAGTTGAACAAGACCTGATCATCGACAGATGGACTGATGTCCTAACAGCCGTGGAATACGACCTCAACCACCCAGCGAAGAGCTACCCGAAACCCAGACTGCTACCTCAATTGGATGAGGAGGCGCCGGAGCACATATCTCCCTCGCGTAGTGCGGACCGACCACCACGTGGTCAGGACAAGGCAGCTGAATAGCCACCCCGCGGTCGGGATAAAGCGGCAACTCGGTCCGAACAACAGACCGCCCCACCACCCCGCCAAAATAGGGACAGAAGAGTCTGGAGTCATATGTATGACCTCTGACAGACTCTGGACAGTAGAGCAGGACACACAAGATCGATCTACGGATTGCGAGGACGTGCCTCGAAGCACGACAACGGCTACCTATTCGGACGTGACAAACCTAACCACACTCGGGCCAAACACTGCAGACAGACTCCATCAGAGCTCCGCCATGATGCGGCCCGATACAAAGGTGCGCACACCCGCTCTACTTCACAGATGAAGTAATGGATCATGAATTCCCCGAGGGGTTCAAGCCCATCAATTTCGAATCATACGACGGCACAACCGATCCTGCAGAATGGATCGATGATTTCATTCTCCACATCCACATGGCCAGAGGAGACGACCTCCACACCATGAAATACCTCCCATTAAAGCTCAAAGGACTAGCTCGGCACTGGTTAAATAGGCTGCCTGAGAACTCCATCGGCAGCTGGGAGGACTTGGAAGAGGCTTTCCTCGACAACTTCCAAGGAACTTATGTCCAGCCACCAGATGCCGATGACCTAAGGAACATAGTTCAACAACCCGGAGAATCAGCCAGAAATTTCTGGACTAGGTTCCTAACCAAAAAGAACCAGATCGTTGACTGCCCAGATGCCGAGGCCCTAGCAGCCTTCAAACACAGCATCCGTGATGAATGGCTAGCACGCCACCTCGGACAAGAAAAGCTGAAGTCAATGGCAGCCCTTACGGCACTCATGACCCGCTTTTGCTCAAGCGAGGACAGCTAGCTGGCTCATAGCAAAAGCACAGCCAGCGAGGCAGACCCCATCGAGGCCAGGAATAGCACGGGCAAGCAACGACCCAATAGACACAAACGTAGAAGCAATGGCGACAACACCGAGGACACCACAGTCAACGCCGGATTCAGTGGTTCCAAGTCCGGCCAACAGAAGAAACCCTACAAAAGAAACAATGAAGGATCTTCCATCCTGGACCGCATACTCGACCGTCCGTGCCAAATTCACGGCACCACGGATAAGCAAGCCAATCATACCAACAGGGATTGTTGGGTCTTCAAGCAGGCTGGCAAGTTAAATGCCGAAAACAAAGAAAAGGGATCACAAAGTAAGCACGAGGACGAAGAGCCCCGACAGCCGAACACCGGGGGACAGAAGAAATCCTCCCAATTCAAAACGGTGAACATGATATACACCACACACATCCCGGGAAAGGAGCACAAACGAGCACTCAGGGACGTCTATGCAGTAGAGCCAGTCGCCCCAAAGTTCAATCCATGTTCGTCATTTCCAATCACCATCGATTGACGAGATCATCTGACTAGTATCCACCACGGCGGTTCGGCCGCACTGGTCCTTGACCCAATCATCGACGGATTCCACCTAACACGAGTCCTGATGGATGTGGAAGCAGCCTCAACCTGTTGTGCCAGGATACAGTACGGAAGATGGGCATTAATCCGTCATGAATCAAACCAACAAAGGCTACCTTTAAAGCAGTCACACCAGGTGTAGATGCCCGCTGTACGGGCTCAATCATGCTGGAGGTTGTCTTTGGTTCTCCGAACAACTTCCAAAGCGAAGAGTTAATCTTCGATATCGTCCCCTACCGCAGCGGCTACCACGCACTGGTCGGACGAACCGCGTTTGCTAGATTTAACACAGTGCCACACTATGCTTATCTCAAGCTCAAGATGCCTGGTCCACGCGGCATCATAATAGTCAATGGCAATACGGAACGCTCCCTCCGAACAGAGGAGCAAACCGCCGCCGTAGCAGCAGAAGTACAGAGCGGCCTTCTCAAGCAGCATTATAATCCAGCTGCCGATCCCCTGGACACCATCAAGAGTGTGCGGACTACACTGCAATAGGACAGCATGGCTCGTCAAGAGCTCGACTAGCAATTCGGCCTCCGTCCCAGCCCCAATGAGGTAGTGACATTCGTACCACGCGTACACAATTACGCACTCAAAATTCCATGGACATCGATAGAGGCATGAGATAACCCGGGGTCTACAATTTGGCCAGACCGATCCCGGACACACATACTTTTACTTCTTTTTCTTGTTTCAGGCAACTCTTTCCGCGGGCCTGATGTCAAGTCCTTTAGAAGGACTGAAGTACAACGGAGGCAAGCAACACAGGTGTGTAGGGTAACCTTTAAACATTCTTCTTGACGGTATTCATACTTATTTCTCAGGACCCGCATGTTGTGCCCTATTGATTCCGACATGTTAAATGGCCGGGTACTTCTCGCACCATCTGTACAAGATACGCCTTGATGTATCCATCCGGTTATAATAAAAATGGTTTGTGGCCCAGTTTCTGCGATTTTTTCTTCTCACTTCATTTTATTTTGATCTGCCTATTTGTTGCATCGACACTCTTTTACGTTTCATATTCGCTAGGGGCTACCTGTTGCCCCACAATACGGCAGCATAGTCCGAACACTTCTTATATATAAGTTAGGCACCCCAAATTTAGCATTATATGCATTGGCTCCGAATCATGTCTTTGGTTAATAGTTGGGTTGCCCGGCTCCTGTGCTTGCTACCCTATGTTCCGCTCCATCGGCTAGGGTAGTAAAGGGAGAACTACTGCGATTGTGCCCTGGCTTTGACCAGATGAGCACCTCAGTAGAGAAAGCCGAAAAACTGACTATCATGATGTGGCGAGAGCCGGTCAGCTACTCGAGGGTTATAAATCATTGGAGATTTTTTCCGTGTTACGCAAGAGATCGGCACTTCCTGATCAGATGTTGACAGTACTCTGGCATAAACCAGGGGATGCACCCATGCTTTATTATAACACTCCTATGGCTAAGTGAGGGCGTTAAAGCCATAAAGTTTGATTGCCTTGTTCGTTGCGCTAAACAACTCCTTCAAGGACCATCTAATTGGATCAAGATTGTTTAGATTCCATCCCGAACACCTCCGTACTATCTACGTGAGGGCAAAAGCCGATGACTGGACAACCCTCAGATTACACACAACACGGCCATACAGGAGGAAACAATTCAAAGCATAATAAAATTACTTTACAAGAACTGGCTTTGTTCCCATAATACAAGGCAATGGCAACACGAATACATTTATTCAAATACAATGTCTTGCGAACATTGCACCGCTACAAGTCGAGACCCTTCTACGACATCCTCGTAATATCACTCGGGTGTGCGGTGCTCCTTGCCCTCCGGTGGCCCGTTGGCGACTTCAAAAGTGGTCATCTTCGCCCACCACATCTTGCAGCGAGCGAAAGCCATACAAGCGCCTTCAATACAAATGGAGCACTTGATCATGTCCAGCCGAGGACAGGCGTTCACCATACGCCTCAGGAGTCCAAAGTAGCTGCTAGACATTGCTTCGGCTGGCCACAGCCGGATTATCAAATCCTTAATGACTAGTTCGGCCACCCTAGGCAACTCCACCAGCTATTTCAGCTAATCAGTGAAGGACACAGGATGCTCTGGTGCTGCATACTGCGACCAGAAGAGCCTCTCCGAAGAACCCCCTCCTTCGGATCGATAGAACTCCGCGGCGTCTGATACACTGCGTGGCAAATCTGCAAAACCCCCTGGGGAACTCCAAACCCGGGTTAGTAAAAGGTATTGCTTCTCCGCATACTTGCTTTGCATCCTAAATGCCTTACCCGCCATGATCTTCTTTGCCTCCTAGATCTCCTGGAGGGTGGCCTGGGCCTCATTCCGTGCGGTCTCCACGCTCTGATGAGCCTTGGCGAGTTCGGTCCCTCGAACCGACGCATCATGCTCCAAGGCCTCACATTTTTTCACCGCATCCTGGAGCTCCTGGTGGACTTCTTTGACCCGGGCCTTTAGCTTCTTATGGGCGGCTTGCTGCTGGATAGCCTGCTCCTCAGCCTCACCCAGGGCCTTTCTCAGGGCCTTGACCTCGGTCGCGGCTTCTGCACATATCAGAATACCGCTGTCAATATACAACGCTTCTTTCCTGAACATATAGCAAGTCGTTCCTCACCTTGCTTCTCCTGGAGCCGAACCTTAACCTCGCCGAGCTCGTTCTCGGTCTGCTCCAGCCTCTGCTTTAGCTCGGAGACCTGGGCAGTATGCGAGGTCACGGACAACAAGGACGCCTGCTTATCGATCCATATTCCGTCAGCCTCTTATAATTAAGGATTGATCCCATGTCCGATTCTCCTTGCCGAACACCAGAAAACGTCTCAGGGGCTACAGACTATACGTGGTTTTTCTCTTTCTTACCTCAAAACCTGTTAATAGGCTGTTGCAGGCTTCATTCAGTCCGCTCTTGGCGAACTGAACCTTCCCGATCACCGCACCCATAAGGATACGGTGCTTGTGCATGATTGAGGCGCTTCATAGCGCTCCCATCAGGTCATTTGGCGCTCCTAGATGGACATGAGCCACCGGTGGAGGTGACGCACCCCCCCTCCTACAAAGGGGGCTGCTCGCCTGACTCTGGAGCCATATGGGTCTCCGGAATCATATTCGGCTGAGGGCCGAACTAGATACGGCCCTCTTTGCCAGTCTGCATGGGGATTGGCTCCCCCATGTGTCCGGCAGTGGAGGTCCCGCCTTGTGGCGCCTCCCGGACAACGTCCTGGGCTCCTCCCTTCGGAGCGGTCCTTCGGGATAACACCTCGGTGTCGTCCCTGGCCCCGGGGGACTAAGCAAGCGGTAGCAACATGCTTGCCATCTCCGATGGAGCCAACGAACCTCCAGATGAGGATCACTGGATAAGGTAATGGGCCGGTAATGTGCGCATAAATAAGCCATGTCACTTATGATGCAGCCTGGGGCCTAGTACGAGGGCGACGTTCCGGACTACTGTCAACGTCCCACGCGCTGTTGACCGCTAGGGCGCCCTTCCCCTTTTTGGGCGCTTTCGCCTCCAGATGTGCTGAGGCCACCCTCTTCTTCTTCTCCTCCTCGGGAGGAGGGTTGTTTTCCACCTCCTCCTCTTCCTTGTCATTGTCCTCAAGGATAGAGGAATGGGCCTCGTCGTCTTCGGGCGTTGCGTCCAAAGTGCCCTTGCGACGGGGGCCACTCTTGGCCCCCTTGGCCTTCTTCTTCGGTGCCGTATATGGCGCCGGCACCAGCATCTTCGCCAGGCGCGGGATGACTGGTTCTTTGGGCAACGGAGCCTGACACTGGATCCGCTTCACCCTCTCCACCCAGCGCTGAGGGAGCAATAGTAAAGATCTCAGAGATCATCCTCGAAACATTTAAGTTGGGAATACGTCAAAAGTAACATAGCTCGCTGGCGGGGTGTTTACAATTGTGACCACGGTCTGATTCCATGGCCGGTGGATTCTCGTTGCCCTTAAAGAGCAACATCCAGGCCCCTTCGTGAGAACTCTTGAAGAGCCTTTTCAGGGTCTGGTGCTTCTTCGAATTGAACTCCCATAAAGGGCGGCTTCGGTGCTGGCACGGAAGAATCCGGTGGACTACCATCACCTGGATAACGTCAACGAGCTTGACGTCCTTGGTCACCATGCTTTGAACGCGTGTCTGCAGCGCTATAAGCTTGTCAGGTGAACACTAGTCCGAACTCTTCTCCACCCAGGAGGTGAGTCGCATGGGAGCACTAGAGCGAAATTCAGCAACGGCGGCCCAGGTGGTGATGCGAGGTTCTATGATGTAGAACCACTGCTTCTGCCATTCCTTTACTGTCTCCACAAAGGTGCCTTTGGACCAGGAGACGTTGGACAGCTTGCTCACCATGGCCCCTCCGCACTCCGCGTGCTGGCCAGCGACCACCTTCGGCTTCAAGTTGAAGACTTTGAGACACAGCCCAAAGTTGGGATGGATGCAGAGGAAGGCCTCGCACACGACGATAAACACCGAGATGTTGAGGAAGGAATTCGGGGACAGATCATGGAAATCTATCCCGTAATAGTACATCATCCCGGAAACGAAAGGGTGGAGTGGAAACCCTAGCCCGCGGAAGAAATGGGGGATGAATACTACCCTCTCTGTGGGCTCCGGCATGGGGACGACTTGTCCCTCGGCTGGCAGACGATGGGCGATCTCCTTCGCCAAATATCCGGCCGCCCGGAGCATAGTAATGTCCTCCTCCTTGACGGAGGAGACCATCCACTTGCCCTGACCACCAGATCCGGACATGGTTGCTTGAGTGGAAAGGAGATGAGAACTTGGACGCTGGAGCTTGAGATCGGAAAGGCAGAGACAGAGAGAGAGCATGAGGAGAGGAAGAGGGAATCCTTATCCCCTTATAAAGGCAGCAAATATTAAACGCCTCCTCACTCGCCTTAGGATTCACCTGTTCCCTAGGGCTGTATAAACGACATGGTTGAGTTACCCATGCCCTAATTGATGAGAATCCCGCAATAAGGGGACACGATCTCTGTTTTGACAAGACGTGCCAATAGCAACCACGTCTCGAAGCATGGAATGGCAGAAGAAAAACAGTTCAAAATTATAATCGTACAGACGCAATGTCGTTTTGGAAAAAGCTGTCGACAGATTAGATTCATGCAAATATTTTTTTCTCTGCGGTTGTGTATGGTGTGTGTAACAGGTCAGGATACAATCATTGCATCCGAAGACTATCTTGGAGTTCGGAGAAAGGGGAACCTGCCTTACAATGTCGAAGACAATCACCGCGCCGGACTCCTCGTCATTGAAAGTCAGGTTCAGGGGCTATTGAGGGAGTCCTGGACTAAGGGGTCCTCGGGCGTCCGGCCTGTTATCCATGGGCCGGACTGATGGGCTGTGAAGACATGAAGGCCGAAGACTGCACCTTGTCCGGATTGGACTCTACTTCGCGTGAAAGTCAAGCTTGGTGACTGAAGATTCCTTCTTATGTAGCCGACTCCATGTAAACCCTACATCCCCTCGATGTCTATATAAACCGAAGGGGATAGTCCAGAAAGGACACCACATATACTCATTACCATACTGTAACGCCCTCGATGCGGCTATATCTCCTACGTGTTGAAGCATGACTTAGAGGCATAACCGCATTGAAAGCAATGTCGCAAGTAAGGTAATCTTCACAGCAACCCATGTAAATAGATAATAAGGGGAAAGGTACATAGTTGGCTTACACTCGCCACGTCACACAAACTACATAAATAGCATTACAATCATCCAATACACTCATGGTCCGACTATGGTACCAAAATAAAAGATCAACCCCAACATGCGACATGGTCCCGATCGCCCCAACTGGGCACCACTACTAATCATCAGGGAAAGACACATAGTAACGGCGTGAGTCTTCGTCGAACTCCCACTTGAGCTCAAGCGCATCATCTAGAACAGAGTCATCGGGCCCTGCATCTGATTTGGAAGTAATCTGTGAGCCATGGGGACTCAGCAATCTCGCACCCTCGTGATCAAGACTATTTAAGCTTATAGGAAAGGCAAGGTAATATGTGGAGCTGCAGCAAGCGACTAGCATATATGGTGGCTAACCTGTTCGCAAAAGAGAGCGAGAAGAGAAGGCAAAGCACGAACAAAGAACTAAAGAACAACCTACGGCAAACATTACTCCAACACCGTGTTCACTTCCCGGACTCCGCCGAGAAGAGACCATCACGGTAACACACGCAGTTGATTCATTTTAATTAAGTTAAGGTTCATGTTATCTACAACCGGACATTAACAAATTCCCATCTGCCCATAACCGCGGGCACGGCTTTCGAAAGTTCAAATCCCTGCAGGGGAGTCCCAACTTAGCCCATCACAAGCTCCCACGGTCAACGAAGGATAAACCTTCTCCCGAGACATTCCGATCAGACTCGGTATCCCGGTTCTACAAGACAACTTCGACAAAGATAAAACAAGTCCAGCAACACCGCCCAAATGTGCCGAAAAATCCTAATAGGAGTTGCACATATCTCGTTCTGAGGGCACACTTAGATGAGCTCTCCATACAACTGAAACCAAACCTCGAGTTTCCCCGAGGGGGCGTTGCACAGGACTCTAGTTTGGACCAACACTCAGAGGAGCACTGGCTCGGGGGGGTTTAAATAAGATGACCCTCGGGCTCCGGAAACCCAAGGGAAAAAGAGGCTAGGTGGGAAATGGTAAAACCAAGGTTGGGCACTGCTGGAGGAGTTTCATTCAAGGCGAACTGTCAAGTGGTTCCCATTATCACCCAACCGCATAACAAACGCAAAATCCGGGAACATAACACCGATATGACGGAAACTAGGGCGGCAAGAGTGGAACAAAACACTAGGCAAAAGGCCGAGCCTTCCACCCTTTACCAAGTATATAGATGCATTTAAGATAACAAGATAATATAGTGATATCCCAACAATAAACAATGTTCCAACAAGGAACGATCTCCAATCTTCACCTGCAACTAGAAACGCTATAAGAGGGGCTGAGCAAAGAGGTAACATACCCAATCAATGGTTTGCTAGGACATGGTGGGTTAGAGGTTTGACATGGCAATTTGGGAGGCATGATAAGCAAGTGGTAGGCATCGTAGCATAGGCATAGCAAAAGAGCGAGCATCTAGCAAGCAAAGATAGAAGTGATTTCGACGGTATGATCATCTTGCCTGCAAAGTTGTCAGAGTTGACTGGATCCTCGTAAGCAAACTCAACGGGCTCCTCGTTAGCGAACTCGTCTCCCGGCTCTACCCAAAAAATACAAACAAGCAAAAAGGAACACAATCAACCACGTGCAAATGCTCGAACAACATGATGCAAACATGGTATGCTATGCGGGATGCGGTATGTGATGCATATGCAAGATTTGACAAGGAATGATTGAACCTGGCCTCAACATGGGAATACAAGAGTGCCACTGGAAAGTTAAGGTGATTTCAGTTGAAATCGATATAAAGATCACCGGAATCTGATACACAGTTTGGAAATGGCAAGCAAAACAAATATGGCACCGGTCTGCGATAAACAGCAAGTAGCCATCTAAATGCATCAAGATAAATATGCTATAGCACTCAAACAAGACAACAAAATACATGGCAGGGAGGCACTCATGATGCTTGACAAAAGATTAACACTGAGCTACGGCCAATTCATCCATTAACAGGTTCAAACAAGCATGGCAAAAGTGCAAATGATAAACAGGTTTCAGACTTAGTGAAATTAACACAAGTCTGGAATTTCAGATCAGGTAGCACACTTTGGAGCAAGAAAACTATATGCTACTGGAACTTAACATGGCAAATCAAGGCATGACATGAAGCTATTCAAAGCACTTAACAAAAGTCCCTTAGTGACCTTGAGCCAAAAGGGATCAGAAAATACACTTGCAAGCATGTGAACATGGCAAAAACATAATCAGATCTCAGACTTAGAGAAAAAACTGCAGCATGCAAATCTGTTAATGAGTAGGCATGTTCACGAGCTCGATGCACTCACTACAGAGCAAGGCATGACAAACTAAGCATACACCCATCAAGAATACATACTATAGAAGCTAGACATGGCAAGAACAACAACATGGCATGCACGGATCAACAACAACATCCTCGGCAAAATCGCTAACGAGTCAACAATCTGACAGAATTCACGAAATAGCAAAAGTAGAGCTCGATTGACTCAAGCTAGGGTGCTCCATTATTGCAAACAAAGTCATGGATGGATAGAGCACCACAATATTAACCAATCATCCTTATTGATCATCCTCAAAAGAGGCATGGATCACTAGGAAACAACATGAACATATGGTATGTTGATAAAAACAGATCAAGGACTTAGTGAAATTCTAAGTCCCTGAAATCAGCATTAACGAATGGACTACTTTGCAAGCTTGTGCTAGTCACCAAAGACATCACAAAAATACATGGTTAACACATCTGTAAAGATGGCATGGCATATAAAAAAACTCATGTAGAACTCAGGAGCATATCATGCACACGTTAATTATGGCAAAAATGACAAATAGCTATTTGGTGCAGCAGATCTGACAATTAAGTCAAATAGCTCTCTTCAAACAGCATTTCGGGCATCAAGATGAGCTCAAATGAAAATGATGCAATGATATGAAATGATGTACTCTCTGAGTCGAACATTTTGATATGCTACACGCCCAAAACGGAGCTACGGATGCGGAGTTATAGCATGACAAAGTATGCAAAACTGGATCGAAGTCAACCCTAAAAATCCAGATCTCAGATCTAAGGCGCGGAAGTCGAGGTTCGACGGCGCCGGAGTTACTGTTCACCGGCGATGGGGACGCGGTGGCCGGAGCTGTCGCGGGCGTCGGAGTAGAGGGATTGGGCGGAAGGTTTGCCGGAGTGGGGGAGGAGGAGCTCGCCGGTGCGGGCGCGCGGCGTCGGGCGCGGGGCACTGCGGATGAGGTTCGCCGGCGTCGGCGGCCGGAGATGGCGCCAGTGGCGGAGCTGGGCGGCGAAGGGGAGACGCGGGCGGCGGAGGCTCTAGATGATGGAGATGGTTTAGGTGGGTTTTGGGCCAAAATGGAAGGGTGCTGGGCTGCAACAAACACGAGGCCTTCTCGGTCCCTCGGTTAACCGTTGGAGTATCAAACGAAGTCCAAATGGCAGGAAACTTGACAGGCGGTTTACCGGTAGTAAACCAAGGCCGCATGACAAGTCTCGGTCCAATCCGGAAATGTTTAACCCCCACACACGAAAAGAAGGTAGAAAGGACCACCGGAGGAGATAGGAGCGCCGGAATGCAAAACGGACAACGGGGAAAATGCTCGGATGCATCAGACAAACAAGTTTGCAAATACAATGCACATGATGACATGATATGAGATGCATGACAACGACAACAACACAAGGAGACAAAAATCCGAACCCAAGGAAATAAAATAACTTAGCGCTGGAAACGGCAAGAGTTGGAGTACATATTAGGTAAATTACATCCGGGGTGTTACACATACCCACATAGGTTAGACTTCTAGGGTTTATCCATTACGATCTCGTGGTAGATCAACTCTTGTAATACTCATATTCATCAAGATCAATCAAGCAGGAAGTAGGGTATTACCTCCATAGAGAGGGCCCGAACCTGGGTAAACATCGTGTCCCTCGTCTCCTGTTACCATCGATCCTAAACGCACAGTTTGGGACCCCCTAACCGAGATCCGCTGGTTTTGACATCAACATTGATCTCTTAGGGTATTTCTTCATATCAGAGATATGTGTCGTTCTTAACATTATGTGTTTTTTGCATCTTCAGCCACACCGTTTTCCTTCTCACCACAGCTGCTCCAACAAGGGAAGCATACACTAGAACGGAGCTATAGTCCCCACTCAATAGTTCCCTGCATCAAATGTGTGTGCCCAACAGGGACAGCCACAACAACTGCATGGCCATCGACAAGTCACCACATGATGCTCACTCCTATGGATGGCGGCCAGATAGGTTGTACCCTCGTCTTACTTGTGTGCAACATTTATGGCTTTATTATTCATCTAAGCATGGAAAATAGATTATCACATTTCACTGTATCACTACTAGGGAAAAGCCTAGCAGTAGCGCGGGTTTTAGGTATATCAGTAGCGCGGGTGCCTGCGCTACTAATACGGTGCTACAGCTAACAGGTAGTAGTAGCGCGGTTGCCAGCCGCGGTACTACTACGTCTGTTAGTACTAGCATGGATACCACCCGCGCTACTACTAACTAGTGGTAGCGTGGTTCTAGACACATGCTACTGCTAACTAATTAGGAAATAGAAAAATAAATTCCAGCTATGGCTGCTGCTGCTAGGCGTCATCGTCCTCTTCATCCATGGCGGATGTTGATCCTGGAGGGGATGAGGTCATCCATGGAGATGGTGCTTCCCCATCCAACTATTCTCCAGACCTCTCCTTTGCTGCTGCTGCTACAAAAAAGAGACAAGGATTAGAAGAGGTAGAGAGAGATAGAGAGGAGTAGGTGCAGCAACTCACTAGTGGCCGCCGAGTTGGAGAGGAGAAGGAGGAGGAGGAAGGAGAGGCTACGGTGGAAGAGGAGGTCGCCGGATTTGAGGGAGACATCGCGGCATGAGGCCGAAAGTTGCCGTGGAGGAGGAGACACACATTTGCAGGAGCGCCATGGAGAGAGAGAGGAGGAGGGGGATGGGGGAGAGGAGTGATTTGGACGAGGATATGGGGATTTCGGGGCTATTAAAATACCCAGTACTTAGTACTAGCGTGGGTTTTTACCCCTCGCTACTACTATGGCATGTCCCTTGGGGGCACGGTAGAGACCACTTAGTAGTAGCGAGGGATAAAACCCGCGCTACTACTATCAACTTAGTAGTAGCGTAGGTTTATAACCCTTGCTACTATTATGGCATGTCTAGGGGCATGGTAGAGACCACTTAGTAGTAGCGATGGTTAAAAACCCGCGCTACTACTATCAACTTAGTAGTAGTGAGGGGTAAAAACTCGCGCTACTAGTAATTGTCTGTGTATAAGCTTTTCCCTAGTAGTGTATATTCATGCTGATCTATTACGGTTCTTGTTCGGTAGTTAACATTGTTCTATAGTTCAGATAAGAGACTTATTCTTTAGGTAACACTGTTCCATAGTTATCATCTATCAGCCAATGCTATCCCACAAGCTGGTGATTATAGTATTATACCACTTCTAGTATTACCTATGTTGTTCTTTAATACTTTTGTGTGCCATCTAGTTAATCTCGAGTACAAAAGATACATATTCTGTAGCTTTCATCTGTGTTCTCCCTTTAGTTTTTGAGACCTGTCGCTGCTAGTTAACCCCAGTCCAACTATTTATGTCGTCTCCTACATGCACATACTAAATAAATCTAACTAGTTGTTGTCTTCCATGCATGTCAGATATAATTGCACACACTGATATATCCACAAGAACCACACAGAGCAATGTAACGGCCAACAAACTTGATGTCAATGATTCCCAATATAATGAAACATGTAAAGGCAGTTCTTTAGAAGACTTGCAGAAAGATGATTAATCCTATTCACCCCACAAGGTCTTTGCTCTAACTTGGCCCGTGATATGGGTACAACATGCATATAATGTCCTGGAGTGCATCTACTCTGTTGCAATGCCATGTGCTTAGCCTGCTGATCATGCATCTAAATATGTCATGCCTTCCTATTTTTCAGTACCTATTCCATTCATGATAACATGTTTCCAAATTCAAGTACCGTCATTCTACTCTATCGCAATGCCATCTGCTTAGTTTGGACATCATGCTTCTGAATATCTTATGCATTGTTATTCATCAGTATGTACTTCATCCGTCTACCATACAACGTTTCTTACATTGAAGTGTTGTTCTAGTGGCCTATTGCAATGCCATCTTAGTGTCCCAATCATACACACATATGTTGCCTTAGTGTTTTTCTGTACGTATTCCGCTATCAGACACGCATATGTTGCCTTAGTGTTTTTCTGTATGTTACCTTAGTGTTTTTTCCTCTGTTGTCATGTCGTATCCCTAGCGCTTACATCATACTCCCTCCGTCTGGATTACATGTCGCAGAAATGGATAAAATGGATGTATCTAGAACTGAAATATGCCTAGACCCGTTCATTTATTTCCAGATAGAGGGAATACATGTCAATATGTCATGCCTTTCTATTCTTCAATACCTATTCAATATCTGTTGTAGCATGTTTTATAATTGAAGCACCATTCTTCTATATAAAGCATGTAAGGGGAAGACAGCTATGTAAGAATCTGAAGGGTTACAAACAAGGTCTTTGCAAAAGGTCCAAATGCCAGGAGATAGTAAACCAACTCCAGTGTTCATAGATAGTACTCCAGCACAGAGAAACCCAACTCCTACTGATAAATAGCAGATTCCAGTGGCCAAGGAACTAGTCTGCTCCAGTCCAGCAAAAATATGTCAACTCCATTCTAAGAAGCATGTGTGTATCCTAGCATCATGAAATTTATAGTATTCTGATCATATTTTCTACATGTTTCTTATCCATCTCTCTTTTAGAAAATAAGCTTAAATGATAGAAAACTTTCTATACTAGGATCGTATTTGAGGAAAGTATCTTGCGGGAATTCTCTGTGCTCCAATGTTGATGTAAGTACATGTTGTATATCACTATATTTTTCCATCACCATGTATTTTGGTAATTGACGTGAATCCAACCTTTATCTGATCCAAATTTAGTTGTAGAAAAATGTATAATTAAAGGCTACAACGTTGATTTTTGTAAGGAAAACTGCCTGGTAGTTTTGCATACTGAGCTGCATGAGTATACTATCTCATATCATGCACAATACTAAATTATAGTGTTGTTCTAGTTGCCCATTCATTCATTGTGTCAACGTTGCTTTCGTATTACCATACGTGGATGAAGATAGTTGTGCCATATTGTGTTAATTTGGTGTAGGCTGGTGTGGTCTGGTTTCCCAAACATTCGTTGTGTCAATGTTGCTTTCCTATTATCTGACCTGGCCAATGATAGCAATGCTAGTTTGTTAATTTGGTGCAGGTTGCTGAAGATAAGAAGAAAAACTCTGAAACCAACAAGGCAACCCCATTGTTTCTTTCCATTAAATCTAGGCCAGGTAATATGGCAATAACTCTTGATTAATATGTTCGGTTCCCCTCCTAATTTATGTTATGATGCAGTGGTCGAGATACTCTCCACTATCAATAATACAAGCCTGCCAAAATCGCCATCTGAATCTTCTCAGTTTCCTCTGTCTCGAATGCAACGAAAAATTGTATATTTTTGAACCAAATACTAGCTGAAGCAATGATGGAAATCGTGGAGGAATCAGAGGTGCACATTCTTGCGCAACAACAATGGATCAATGTTTTTAGACATAGTGTAGCAAAGAAGGAAGAACTTGCTCACATGCTTATGGGTGCCTTCCACGTCGAGGTTACAGATTGTGAGTAGGTTCTATTAATTTATTTGCACTGGCATCAATCTTTGATTGCCCAGTGGATGTAACTTCCTATAATATATGCTGGATGTGCAACGTTTTTCCTTGTATGTCATACGTTTGCTTAGCGTGCCTCACATTCTAGCTAACTGGTCGCTAGGAATATAAAAAAGCAGTGAAATTATTAGTTAGCACGAACAATCGTGGGCCCTATATGAAGGAAGCAGCCCACTGCCCTTAATGCGCTTCCCTAATGGGCTCGCATGGGGCCAAAATTCTCATAGGCCTTTGATTGCTCGGTTTTGGTCCTGTCCATAATTTCTCATCGTAATGGGCTCAAATTATCTAATTGGGCCTACAGACATGTTCCAACTTTAGTGGGCCCATTAAGTCAATGGGACGTTACCAGGCCGAAAGATCTATTGGGTCTCTATAATTGAAACTAGACGACAGTTAATGCTCGGCCCTATTACCTCTCAGGTTGTTAATAGGCCGACATCAAAGCGGGCAACAGGTTGGCCCATTTGATTTCATAGGCCATTAACAGGACGATACTGTGATGCCCCAAGATCGATGCTCTAGTTGCCTTCCTTTATTTTAGTTGTTGTCGCGTGTTTGTTGTGTTTGTTGCATTATCATAATTGTTTTGCATATTTCATTCTGGTGTGTTTATGCCATGACCACGATGAGTGCCATTGCCATATTTTGTTTATTGCATCGTGTTCATCTTTTATTATATTGCATTGTGCCATCTCATTTTGTGGCATTGAGCCTCTTGTCATTTTACTTTATGCCATCCTTTGCCTGATGCATCCCATTATCGCATTGTGTCATCCATGTTGTCTCCAAGTCCATCATGTGGGTTGCATTCTTCATGTTGATTTGTTGGTTGTCCGCTCCATGTTCTCTTCCTCCTCCTATGGTTGTTTACATCTTTTTCTTTTCTTCAAGGCCCTTCTCCAAGTGAAAACTATTGCACTTCTTCCTTTCTTCAAATTTCACCCATTGATGCAAGCGTCATGTTTTCTGGCACAAATAATGTTCATTCGTTTCCTACAAATTCTCAACCATGCCTACACCCTGTCTGCCAATTTTCAGCTCTTTTGAACTTGATTTGGTTGGAATCAAAATTGCCTCAAGTTTGAAACTTGCGACAATTTTCTTTCTCTAAAAAGAAAATAACCAATTTATTCAATTAGTGCTAAATTCCTGGATCCCATATCAATTCTCTTTTTAGCTTCTTCCCTCTCCCACCCAACTGTGCATTTCTGCTCATTTATTTCTGTCCAATGGACTAAAGGAAAAAAGAGAGCAGCAGTGATACGTCTCCAACGTATCTATAATTTTTTTATTGCTCCATGCTATATTATCTACTGTTTTGGACATTATTGTGATTTTTTATCCCCTTTTATTTTATTTTTGGGACTAACCTATTGACTGGAGGCCCAGCCCAGAATTGTTGTTTTTTGCCTGTTTTAGGGTTTCAAAGAAGAGGAATATCAAACGGAGGCCAAACGGAATGAAACCTTCGGGAACATGATTTTCTCAACAAACAAGACCCGGGAGACTTGAAACCTATGTCAAGACACAAAATAGGAGGCCACGAGGTAGGGGGCGCGCCTACACCCCAAGCGTGCCCTCCACCCTCGTGGGCCCCCTGTTGCTCCACCGACATACTACTTCCTCCTATATATACCTACGTACCCCCAAACGATTAGATACAGATCCAAAAACCTAATTCCACCGCCGCAACTTTCTGTATCCACGAGATCCCATCTTGGGGCCTGTTCCGGACCTCCGTCGGAGGGGGCATCGATCACAGAGGGCTTCTACATCAACACCATAGCCTCTCTGATGAAGTGTGAGTAGTTTACCTCAGACCTACGGGTCCATAGTTATTAGCTAGATGGCTTCTTCTCTCTTTTTGGATCTCAATACAATGTTCTCCCCCTCTCTTTTGGAGAACTATTCAATGTAATCTTCTTTTTGTGGTGTGTTTGTTGAGACCGATGAATTGTGGGTTTATGATCAAGTCTATCTATGAATAATATTTGAATCTTCTCTGAATTCTTTTATCTATGATTGGTTATCTTTGCAAGTCTCTTCGAATTATCAGTTTGGTTTGGCCTACTAGATTGATCTTTCTTGCAATGGGAGAAGTGCTTAGCTTTGGGTTCAATCTTGCGGTGTCCTTTCCCAGTGACAGTAGGGGTAGCAAGGCACGTATTGTATTGTTGCCATCGAGGATAACAAGATGGGGTTTTCATCATATTGCATGAGTCTATCCCTCTACATCATGTAATCTTGCTTAAGGCGTTACTCTGTTTTTGACTTACTACTCTAGATGCATGCTGGATAGCGGTCGATGAGTGGAGTAATAGTAGTAGATGTAGGCAGGAGTCGGTCTACTTGTCTCGGACGTGATGCCTATATACATGATCATACCTAGATATTCTCATAACTATGCTCAATTCTGTCAATTGCTCAACAGTAATTTGTTCACCCACCGTAGAATACTTATGCTCTCGAGAGAAGCCACTAGTGAAACCTATGGCCCCCGGGTCTATCTTTATCATATTAATCTCCTACTGCTTAGTTATTTCCTTTGCTTTTTTACTTTGCGTTTATTTTACTTTGCATCTTTATCACAAAAATACCAAAAATATTATCTTATCATATCTATCAGATCTCACTCTCGTAAGTGGCCGTGTAGGGATTGACAACCCCTATTCGCGTTGGTTGCGAGGATTTATTTGTTTTGTGCAGGTATGAGGGACTCGCGCGTAGCCTCCTACTAGATTGATACCTTGGTTCTCAAAAACTGAGGGAAATACTTACGCTACATTGCTGCATCATCCCTTCCTCTTCGGGGAAAACCAACGCAGTGCTCAAGAGGTAGCAAGCAGCTGCCCAGCAGCGCGCAGCCCGGCAGACCCGATGCCCAATTCCACCCCCAGGTAAAATTCTCACGCGGCCACTGTTTACCCCTTCCCCGGACCCACCTGTCATTCTCTCTTCCCCCTCCTTTTCTTCCACCTCGCGCCCTCCCTTTCTCTCACAGTAACTCTACAACACAGGCACCCGTGGCAACCATGACCGCGCGCCCGCACCATCCACACCTTCGAGTCCTCCTATAAAACCCTCGCAGCATCCCTAGCGTTTCCCCGATCCCCCTCTTTCCCCACCACTAGGAAAAGGCTAATTAGTGGCGCACCTGTTTTTGCCGTTAATGGCACACTACAGGTGCACCACTATTATGACGCCATTAGTAACAAAATAGTAATGGCGCACCTCTGGTGTGCCATTAGTATCCCAGATAGTAATGGCGCACACAATGCCTATCTGGTGCGCCATTACTATCTGACTTAGTAATGGCGCACCACATAGAAGTGCGCCATTACTAACAAATTTTTTTCAATTTTTTTTAAAAAAAGTTCCATTTTTTCATTTTTTTCTTAATCTCTGGTCACTATGGCTTAATCTGAAGTCAATATGCTTAATCTCAAGTCAAATTGCACTCCGTGGTCAAACTTGCTGGAAGGTCACCCATCCTCACACTACTCCAGCCCGAGCAGGCTTAACTTCGCAGTTCTATCCAACCCCAGCACCAGCTCACTTCACAGGCACTTGTTGATATATCTATCATATCAATCGTATTAAACCTTGTTGATGTCTAGGACTTTGTTCATGTTCATGAGTGTGATGAAATTTTGAAAAAATATTTCAAACTTACCAGTCATATTACGTATCATATGAAAAAAAATTCAAATTTTTTTTTGAAACCAATTTTTTTTGTTACTAGGGCGCACCTAGTAAATGGTGCGCCACTAGTAAGTTTGAATTTTTTTCATTTTCCCCCCTCTAGATCTTAAAAGCCCTGTATCTTTCGTTGTGTTAGGTTTTTGGGGATTTTGAAGATGTTGAACATTTGTTCCCCCTATTCAATTCGTATATAACTTTCCGAGTAGATGATTTTTCATATAAAAAACTTTTTAATCCGAGTTCGTATGCAAAAGTTATGCCCATTTTACTAAATTCCAGAGAGATTTTGCAAATAAAGTCGAAAATAATATTTGTAAATTTTCCCAACAACTAGACAACATATTACATGGGAAACTTATTTTCTTTTATTTTTTTGACATTTCCATCATTTTCTTTTATTTTTTTAAAACTGAAAAGGCAGTCCACTTAGGGGGGGGGGTTCATTTAGCACCAGGGTTACTAATGGCGCACCTGATGTGTGGTGCGCCATTAGTAGTTTTGAAAAAAAAACTACTAATGGCGCATTGTCCCATGGTGCGCCACTACTAACAAATTTTTTTAACTAGTAATGGCGCACTGTCCCATGGTGCGCCAGTACTAACAATTTTTTTTTCAAAACTACGAATGGCGCACGGTGGGTCTGGTGCGCCATTACTATGTCAACTAGTAATGGCGCACTATCCCCTGGTGCGCCGCTGCTAACAATTTTTTTTTCAAAACTACTAATGGTGCACCACACATCAGGTGTGCCATTAGTAATATGTCAATAATGGCACACATGTATCTGGTGCGCCACTGCTATATGTCAATATAGCAGTGGCGCACCACAGACATGGTGCGCCATTAATGTCCATATTAGCTATAGCCCTTTTCCTAGTAGTGCCCCATCTCCGCCGCCACCCAAGGGCATCTCCCCTGCCGTCCTCCACCTTCCCCGTGAGAGACCCAAGAGAGTGAACGAGCATGTGCTCTTCGCCGGCATGCTCTCCCTCAAGCCCAGCCGCACCAAGTAGCCAGGAGTACCCCAACGTCGACTACTTCCTCTACGTCATGGATCGGACGGCATCTCGCCTTCACGCTGTCGGCCACATCTTCCTCCTCCTCTGTTTCGTCTTCATGGACCGAGCATCGTTGCCTCGGTCAACGCTTAGCCTCGCCGTCTCCATCAGTTCCCACGCTCCCCTCGTCGTCTTGATCGAGCCCCTAGTGAGCAGCCAAACCTCGCAGCCCTCTCTCTGCTCTGCTCCATGCGTTGTAAACGCCGACCCTCATGGACAGGAGCTCTGGCCACCATGTCCATGCCATGGCCATGCACGCGAGCACCTACACTCAGTGCCTCCAGAGCATGCACATGCACACACCCAAAACCTGAGCCCTTCACGCTCCACCGCATCGCACGCACACTCGCCGCCGCACCCGGCAGCTTCGCCGATTGACTCGCGTCGCCATCACCCGAGCCGAGCCATGCTCGTGCTCGAGCAGGTCCTGCTGCCACTTGCCCTGCTTCTCCTCGCCACTCTTGCCTCGCGCACATGCCTCTCCCGCGCACGCCCACACACCAGCGCATCACCTGCAGCTTGTGCTCAGCACGCTCACGCCAGAGCAGCGTCCCGCAGCTCGCTGACTGCCCTGTTTCTCACCCGTGCCTGCCAAGCTGCTGTAGTCGCCTGCCATGCCGTGCCCGAGTTGAGCGCGAGCTCGAGGCCAAGCCACTGTACACGCGCATCCTGTAGTTGTACCATCACCGTCTTTCGCACCCCCGTTGTCCCTTTGCAGCCGCGGTTGCTGCTGCTATGCTCGTCTGCCTCGCCGGCAATCACCGTGAGCCATGGCTCCAAAAGCTCGACCTTCTAAAGTTCGCTCAAGTAACCTAGCGTTCTCATTTCTTTGGCGACCACGGCACAGCCGACTTGGCTAGCACAGTCGGCATCCAGACTAGAGGTCATGGGTTTGAGTCCCAGGCTACCTAGTTTTTGCCCCTGCTTCTTTTCTTTTGCACACACGACCACTTGGGCCTGATTCCTCCTCTAGGCCTCTACAAACTGTACCGGCCTGCAAATGTTTTTTTCCTTTCCTTCTTATCTGTGTTTTTCTGTATTTTCTAGTGCATGCATAATTACAAAAAATGCCATCATTTTGTATTGTGAATAACTAAATATCTATGCATCCAAATAAAACATGTCAAATATGTAAAATGCTTGGAATTTCATGTACTTTCACAATATGCAACTTTCATCCGTGTTAAAAATATTTAAAATTGTTGTTTGCATTATTTTGCATAAATGCCATGTTGAAATGGTTTATTTCATAACTTAATAGCCATAGCTCCAAATTTAATAAACTTTATATGTAACTTGTCTAGAAAAACACATAGATTAACATGATGCACTTACTTTTTCTGTTTAGCAAATCTAACATATGGTTTAGAAAGAACAGGAGCAAATTTGAGTATGCACATGAGGATTTTCCGGAATTGTTGTTTGTTGTTTCCGGCCTCATTTAAACTTGCCTAGATAGTTGTTTTACTTGTGCTTCACCTCTTGCCATGTTTATCAACATTTAATATTGTTGGGTTCATAAACGGGAGTGAATTAAATAATTAAATGTGGTGTTTTGTCAATATGCAACTCGTTGCATATTGAGCTCCAATTAACTTGTAGTATTGTTTGTTGCACTTTGCCATGTCATGCCTCGTTAAACCGGACATGCATCATACTTGATTGTGCATCATGCCATGTTTAGGTGATGGTTGTTTACCATGTTGTTTGCTTCTTTTCCAGTTGTTCTTCTTCTTGATAGTTCCAGTTATGTTGCGATTGTGAGGATCCAGGATCCGTTCGACTACGTTGGTTGGTCTACTTCTTGGACTCGTTCTTCTTCCTAGTGGGATTTCAGGCAAGATGACCGTCCCCTTGGATCTCACTACTATCTTTGCTATGCTAGTTGTCTCGATGCTATCTCTATGTCGCGCTACCTACCACTTGTTATCAAGCCTCCCAAATTGACATGATAGCCTCTAAACTTTTCACCCTTCCTAGCAAACCTTTATTTGGCTATGTTACCGCTTTGCTCAGCTCCTCTTATAGCGTTGCTAGTTGCAGGTTGTTCCATGTTGGGACATGGATATCATGGGATATCACAATATCTCTTATTTAATTAATGCATCTATATACTTGGTAAAGGGTGGAAGGCTCGACCTTATGCCTGGTGTTTTGTTCCACTCTTGCTGCCCTAGTTTCCATCATACTGGTGTTATGCTCCTTGATTTTGCGTCCCTAACACGACGAGAGTTTATGGGCCCCTCTTGACAGTTTTCTTTGAATAAAACTCTTCCAGCAAGGCCCAACATTGGTTTTAACATTTGCCATAATAATATTTGAACCTAATAATTAATTGGCATAGGGCATCATGAAACCGAGGATTTCTACATACAGGGGGGCAGTGCTGATGGTGTTGGTCCCAAATAGAGCACCGTGCGGGACCGCCCCTAGGCAACTTGGGGTATTTGGATCTTGTACGCCTCGCTCATCCGGTTTACCTTGAGAACGAGATCGCGCAACTCCTATCAGGCTAGGTTGGTGCATCGGGAGTGTAACACCCCGGATGTAATTCACCTTATATGTAATCCAACTCTTGCCGTTTCCGGCGCTAAGCTATTTTATTTTCTCGGGTTCGGGTTTTTGTCTCCGTGTGTGTTGTCGTTGTCATGCATCTCATATCATGTCATCATGTGCATTGCATTTGCATATGTGTTCGTCTCATGCATCCGAGCTTTTTCCCCCTTGTCCGTTTTGCATTCCGGTGCTCCGTTCTCCTCCGGTGGTCATTTCTACCTTCCTTATCTGTGTGGGGGTTAAAAATTTCCGGATTGGACCGAGACTTGCCAAGCGGCCTTGGTTTACTACCGATAGACCGCCTGTCAAGTTTCGTACCATTTGGACTTCGTTTGATACTCCAACGGTTAACCAAGGGACCGAAAAGGCCTCGTGTGTGTTGCAGCCCAACACCCTTCCAATTTGGCCCAAAACCCACCAAAACCCTCTCCATCATCTAGAGCATTCGCTCACGATCGCGTGGCCAAAAACCGCACCTCATTTGGACACTCCTAGCTCCCTCTATGCCTATAAATAGCCCCCCTCCGAAATCCATGGGTCCTTTTTCCCCTAAACCCTAAGAAAATCGCCTCGCGCCGCGCCGGACACGTCCGGTCCTGCCGGACAAAGCGCGCCGCCGCCGCCCGACGAATCCCAGGCCGCCACGTGGCCCCAGCCACCGCCTCCTGCCACCGGCCCGCGGAGCCCGGGGCAGGCCCGCACGGCCCGAGTGCCCCGCGCCCCGCGCCCGTGCGTCCCGCCGCCGCCTTGCTCGAGGCTGGCCAACTCCGGCGACCGCGCCGCCCCGTCGCGCCCGGCTGCCGTCCGCCTCGCCTCGCCGCCTTCCGCCGGCGCCGACCCCCGCCTCCGCCGTCCACCTCACCGCCGGTGGAGATCCGGCCGGCCCCCTCCTCCTCCGCAACTCCGGCGGCCTCCTCATCAACTCCGGCGCCGACCCTGGTGGTCCTCGGTTTCCGCGCCTCAGATATGGATCTGGAAACCCTAGGGGTTGACCTTTTTTCCCTAAGTCCCAGATTATTTTGCATACTTTGACCTGCTATATCTCCGCATCCGTAGATCCGTTTTGGGCATATAGCATATCAAAATGTTCGTCTCAGAGAGCACATCATTTCATCTGATTGCATCATTTTAATTTTAGTTCATCTTGATGCCCGAAATGCTATTGGAAGAGTGCTATTTGAGTTAATTATCAGATCTGTTGCTCCATATAACTATTTGTCATTTTTGCCATGATTATTGTGTGCATGATATGCCCCTGAACTCTACATGAGTTTTGTTATATGCTTTGTCATCTTTACAGAGGTGCTATCCATGTATTTTTGTGATGTGTGTGGTGACTAGAACAAGCTTGCAAAGTGGTGCATTCGTTAATGCTGATTTTAGGGACTTAGCAATTCCACCAAGTCCTTGAGCTGTTCTTATCAATATGCCATATGTTCATGTTGTTTCCTAGTGATCCGTGCCTCTTTGGAGGATGATCAGTAAGGATGATTTGTTAATCTTGTAGTGCTATATACATCAATGTCTTTGTTTAAAATTATGGAGCAACCTAGCTTGAGTAAATCGAGCTCTACTTTTGTCATTTCGTGAATCTGGGCAGATTGTCTACTTTTTAGCGATTTTGCCGAGGATGTTGTAGTTGATCCGTGCATGCTATGTTATTGTTCTTGCCATATCTAGCTTGTATAATGTGTATTCTTAATGGGTGTATGCTTAGATTGTCATGCCTTGCTCTGTAGCGAGTGCATCGAGCTCGTGAACATGCCTACTTGATATCTGTTTTGCATGCTCTAGTAATTTCACTAAGTCTGAGATCTGATTATGTTCTCGCCATGTTCACATGCTTGTAATTGTATTTTCTGATCCCTTTTGGCTCAAGGTCACTAAGGGACTTTTGTTAAGCTCTTTGAGTAGCTCCATGCCATCTCTTGCTTTGCCATGTTAAGCTCCTTTAGCATATGGTTTTCATGCTCCAAAGTGTGCTACCTGATCATAAATTCCAGACAAGTGTCAATTTCACTAAGTCTGAAATCTGTTTACCAATTGCACTTTTGCCATGCTTGTTTGAACCTGTTAATGGATGAATTGGCCGTATCTCATTGTTCATCTTTTGTTAATCTTTATGAGTGGATCCCTGCCATGTATTTTTTGCCATGTTTGGGTGCTGTAGCATAATTATCTTGTTGCATTTAGTTGGCTACTTGCTGTTTATCGCAGACCGGTGCCATATTTGTTTTGCTTGCCATTTCCAAACCGTGCCTCCGATTCTAGTGTTCTTTATATCGTTTTCAAGTGAAATCACCTCACCTTTCCAGTGGAACACTTGGATTTCCATGTTGAGGCCAGGTACATTCATCCCTTGTCAAATCTTGCATATGCATCACATATCGCATCCCGCATAGAATACCATGTTTGCATCATGTTGTTTGAGCTTTGCATGTGGTTGATTGCGTTCCCCTTGCTTGTTTGTCTTGTTTGGGTAGAGCCGGGAGACGAGTTCGCTAACGAGGAGCCCGTTGAGTTTGCTTTCGAGGATCCAGTCAACTCTGACAACTTTGCAGGCAAGATGATCATACCCTCGAAAATCACTTCTATCTTTGCTTTGCTAGATGCTCGCTCTTTTGCTATGCCTATGCTACGATGCCTACCATTTGCTTATCATGCCTCCCATATTGCCATGTCAAACCTCTAATCCACCATATCGTAGCAAATCGTTGTTTGGCTATGTTACCGCTTTGCCCAGCCCCTCTTATAGCGTTGCTAGTTGCAGGTGAAGGTTGGAGGCCGTTCCTTGTTGGAACATTATTTACGTGTTGGGATATCACTATATTATCTTGTTATATTAATGCATCTATATACTTGGTAAAGGGTGGAAGGCTCGGCCTCTTGCCTAGTGTTTTGTTCCACTCTTCCCCCCTAGTTTCCATCATATCGGTGTTATGTTCCCAGATTTTGCGTTCCTTACGCGGTTGGGTGATAATGGGAACCCCTTGATAGTTCACCTTGAATAAAACTCTTCCAGCAATGCTCAACCTTGGTTTTACCATTTGCCACCTAGCCTCTTTTTCCCTTGGGTTTCCGGAGCCCGAGGGTCATCTTATTTAAACCCCCCCAGGCCAGTGCTCCTCTGAGTGTTGGTCCAACCTAGAGCACCGTGCGGGGCCGTCCCTTGGCAACTTGGGTTACGTTGGCTCCCGTATGCTTAGCTTATCCGGTGTGCCCTGAGAACGAGATATGTGCAGCTCCTATCGGGATTTGTCGGCACATTCGGGCGGTGTTGCTGGTTTAGTTTTACCTTGTCGAAATGTCTTGTAACCGGGATTCCGAGTCTGATCGGGTCTTCCCGCTAGAAGGAATATCCTTCGTTGACCGTGAGAGATTGTCATGGGCTAAGTTGGGACTCCCCTACAGGGATTTGAACTTTTGAAAGCCATGCCCGCGATTATGGGCAGATGGGAATTTGTTAATGTCCGGTTGTAGATAACTTGAACCTTAACTTAATTAAAATGAATCAACGGAGTGAGTTACCGTGATGGTCTCTTCTCGACGGAGTCCGGGAAGTGAAAATGGTGTTGGAGTAATGTTTGCTCAGGTTGTTCTCTAGTTATTCGTTCGTGCATTGCCTTCTCTTCTCGCTCTCATTTGCGAATAGGTTAGCCACCATACATGCAAATCGCTTGCTGCAGCTCCACATATTCACCTTGCCTTACCTATAAGCTTAAATAGTCTTGATCGCGAGGGTGCGGCATTGCTGAGTCCCTGTGGCTCACAGATTTCTTCCAAACCAGATGCAGGGCCTGATGACTCCATTCCAGATGACGCGCTTGAGCTCAAGTGGGAGTTCGACAAGGACTCACGCCGTTACTGTATGTCCTTCCCTGATGATCAGTAGTGCTCCCCAGTTGGGGCGATCGGGACCGTGTCGCATGTTGGGTTGATCTTTTATTTTGGCACGGTAGTCGGGCCATGAGTGATTGGTTGATGTAATGCTATTTATGTACTTTGTTTGACGTGGCGAGTGTAAGCAAACTATGTACCTTCCCTTTTATTATCTATTTACATGGGATGTTGTGAAGATTGCCTTACTTGCGACATTGCTTTCAATGCGGTTATGCCTCTAAGTCGTGCTTCGACACGTAGGAGATATAGCCGCATTGAGGGCATTACAAGTTGGTAATCAGAGCCTTCCCCGACCTTAGGAGCCCCATTGCTTGATCGAACTAGTAGCCGAGTTGAGTCTAGAAAAATGTTTTGAGTCATTAGGAATTATATATCTGAGAGTTTAGGAATTCTTTTTTACTCCCCAGTCCCTTCATCGCTCTGGTGAGGCATCCTAACATAGTGTTTTGTCTCTTCTCTTCTCAAATTTCACTAAAAAAAATTTAGGATCACGCGGGTATCTTGGAATCGTTCCGATGGTTTTGTGACGAGAACATTGTTCTTGGTGCCTGCTGTCATTTAGGGGTTGTGGCAGTGTCCCGGGGAGTTGAGCTCCAAGGTGTTGTCGTCACAATTTTATCGTTGCAGTTCTGGAATACCTGAGTTTAGTACGCCGACATCGAAAATCTCCTTTATGCAGTTGTTGGTGAGATAACCTCGATGCCACCCAGTACTGGGGCGAGAGTTCGGGAGTATTGCCATAACTTGTATAACGGTTGCTTTTCGAAGGTTGAGGTAGATGGTTTCCGAAGTTTTTCTCGGTTATGTGTTGAAGGATGGATACAACTGGATGTAGGATTTGCTAGATTTGGGTGAGATATTATGCTTCCCCTGTATCCCCAACACCTGATTGCATAACCGGAAAGGTTCGGGAGTTTCATAGGTGGGAATTCTTGTAGCTCTAGTTCTTCTTCCACGGATATTTGGTTTGAGATTGGGATTTCTTACCGAGTATTCGTTCTTGCTCCGTACCTTGTTGATTTATTCCTCTACCTAAATTCTAAGTGGCTTCTCAATTTATGGATATGTGACCATTTCAATTGGAATGCATTCGTTCACTATGTTCGGATGTGAAGATTATATGTTGCAATTTCAACCCGCTTGATTCAGCTTCAATCTTATCTGTCAATGTGCTAACGGATGTCACCCTCTTCAGGATGGCTCCCGCTAAGAGCAGCAATCAGAATCAGAATCAGGATCCGCCACCACCTCCCCCTCCTCCGGAGGCATGGCAAGCTGTGATGGCTGCAACCAATGTAAACACGCAGTTGATCATGCAAATTCTTCAAGAGCGCAATGAAGCGAACCAAGGCAACCAACGCAACAATCAAAATCGCTTTGCTACACTCAACCAGTTCCTTGCTAACGGGCCAAAGACTTTTAGCAATTGTGTTGAGGCAACTGATGCTGATGATTGGCTCGTGGACCTGTGCAAGCATTTCGAGTGCAGTAACGTCAGGCCTGAGGACTTTGTCAAGTTCGCTTCCTTCCAACTCAAAGACCAAGCTGCAGAATGGTTCCAGCAGTACAAGGATTCAAGAGGAGGCCATGAGATTACCTGGGATGAATTCCGTCAAGACTTCAAAGCTCATCATATCCGTCAGAGCATGGTTGAAAGCAAGCGTGAAGAATTCCGCAACCTGAAGCAAGGCTCTATGTCTGTCTATGACTACAACAAGTTTTTTCAGAAGCTCACCCGCTTTGCTAAGCAGGACGTCCCTGACGAAAAGAGCATGATATACCAGTTCAGGGGTGGTCTCAGAGAAGAAATCCAGCTAGCTCTCGTTCTCTTTGAGCCCAGGAGGTACGATGAGTTCTACAACATGGCATTGAAGCAAGAGGCTGCTCAACTGAAGTGTGATGCCTCCAAGAAGCGAGTCAGAGATGCTACTCCTTCTTCCTCTACTGAAGTGGCCAAGCAGCAGAAGTATTGGCTTCCTCCTCCTCCGTTCTGTCAGCCGTATCAGAAGAGCAAAGGTGGCAGTGGATCTTCCCACCCACCCAACCCTGGCTTTTAGAACAAGACTTCGTCTCAAGCTCCAAGATCGAGTGCTCCGTATCACCGTCCGCTTTCAGAGGTCACGTGCAACAAGTGCCAACAGAAGGGTCACTATGCCAACAAATGCTTCAATCAGAGGCGTCTCCCTCCTCCTCCTCCTGTGAGATCCTGTGAGATCAGCAAGTACAGCTGTGGTCAACCATAACCCCAAGCATGCTAAGGTCAACATGGTGAATGCAGCTCAGGCAGAGGACTCGTCAGATGTCATCATGGGTAACCTTTCTGTTAACGATATTCCTGCAAGAGTTCTTTTTGACACTGGTGCATCACATTGTTTCATGTCAAGATCATTTGTTTCCAACCATGACTTCGTTTCACAAATGTTGGGTAAACCTATGGGAGTGGTTTTTTCGGCTAAGTCTATGAGGGCTACTTCAATAGTCCCGGATGTTTCTATCATGATGGGTGATTTCAAGTTTCTGGCTTCTCCAATGGTCCTTGGTAACTCGGATATTGATCTTATTCTTGGAATGGACTGGCTTTCTAAGCACAAGGCTCGGCTTGATTGTGCAGCCAGGCAGATTCAATTGACTCATTCATCTGAGGATGTAATTGTCTTTGCCGCTAATGACGATACCATCCATCTGTTCTCTCTCAATGAGAAGGGTGAACTGCATGCCATCTCTCAAATTCCAGTCGTTTGTGAATATCAAGACGTCTTTCCAGAAGAGCTTCCAGGAATGCCTCCGCACCAGCCAGTTGAATTCGTCATCGATCTTGAGCCTAGAACGGAACCGGTTTGCATGTGTCCTTACAAGCTCGGACCTGAAGAGTTGAAGGAGCTGAAGAAGCAACTCAATATTCAAGAGCGAATGGGTCTAATCCGACCTAGTTCTTCTCCGTGGGGTTGTCGAGTTCTTTTTGTGAAGAAGAAGGATGGAACGGACCAACTTTGTGTTGATTACCGTCCATTAAACAAGAAGACTATTAAGAACAAATACCCACTTCCCAACATCAACGAGCTGTTTGAACAACTCAAAGGCGCCCAAGTATTCTCCAAGCTTGATCTCCGTATGGGTTATCATCAGATTCGAATCCATGAGCAAGATATTCCCAAGACGGCTTTCAGGACAAGCTATGGTTCATATGAATACATTGTCATGTCTTTTGGCCTCGTCAACGCTCCTCCGACTTTCTCTCGCATGATGAACTTCATCTTCAACGCCTACACCAATGAATTTGTTTTGGTCTATCTCGACGACATTCTGGTCTTTTCGAATAACAAGGAAGATCATGCCAAGCACTTGCGTTTGGTGCTCGATAAGCTCAGGGAACATCAGTTCTACGCCAAGTTCTCAAAGTGCGAATTTTGGCTCGATGAGGTTCTTTATCTTGGGCATATCATCTCTGCCAAGGGCATTGCGGTGAATCCTGAGAAGGTGTCTGCAATTGTGAATTGAGAACCACCTCAGAACTTGAAGCAACTCCGTAGCTTCCTCGGTCTCGCAAGCTACTGCCGAAGGTTCGTTGAGAACTTAAGATCGCGAAGCCTCTCTCAAATCTTCTCCAGAAGCACATCAAGTACGTTTGGTCTCTGGAATGTGACATCGCTTTCAACACATTGAAAGAGAAATTGGTCACTGCTCCAGTTCTGACTCCTCCTGATGAATCCAAACCGTTCGAGGTCTTCTGCGATGCCTCTCTCCAAGGTCTTGGTGCAGTTTTGATACAAGAGAAGAAAGTTGTGGCTTATACCTCTCGCCAGTTGAAGCCCAACGAGAAGAACTACCCCACTCATGACCTCGAGTTGGCGGCAGTTGTGCATGCTCTTTTGACTTGGAGACATCTCTTATTGGGAAGAAAAGTGGACATCTTCACTGACCACAAGAGTCTCAAGTACATCTTCACTCAGCCTAATCTCAACCTCAGGCAGACTCGATGGGTCGAAATGATTCAAGAGTATAATCCGAGTATCGAGTATACTCCAGGCAAGGCCAATGTGATTGCTGACGCTTTGAGCAGGAAGGCTTACTGCAACAGTCTGATTCTCAAGCCTTACCAACCCGAGCTTTGTGAAGCTTTCCGCAAACTCAATCTGCAAGTTGTTCCTCAGGGTTTCCTCGCCAACCTTCAAATCTCTCCTACCTTGGAAGACCAGATTCGCCAAGCTCAGCTTCTTGATGCTATGGTGAAGAAGGTGAAGATCGGGATTGCCAAGAGCCAACCCAAGTACAAGTGCTATCGCCTTGATGACAAGGATACTCTTTTCTTCGAGGATCGTATTGTCATGCCCAAAGGTGACCTTCGTAAAGTGATCATGAACGAGGCTCACAATTCTCTCCTCTCCATCCACCCTGGGAGCACGAAGATGTATCAGGACCTCAAGCAGGCTTATTGGTGGACTCGAATGAAGCGAGAGATTGCTAAGTTCGTAAATGAGTGTGATGTCTGCAGAAGAGTGAAGGCAGAACACCAAAGGCCAGCTGGTCTCCTCCAATCTCTTGCCATTCCAGAATGGAAGTTTGACCACATTGATATGGACTTCGTGACTGGGTTTCCAATTTCCAAACGTGGCAATGATGTTATATTCGTTGTCATCGACAAACTCACTAAAGTGGCTCATTTTCTTCCTATCAAAGAGTCTATCACTGCAGCTCAATTGGCGGAGCTGTATACCTCTCGGATTGTCTCTCTGCACGGTATTCCACATGTGATCTCTTCAGACCGTGCCATCATCTTTACCTCCAAGTTTTGGGATTCTTTTCAGAAGGCCATGGGCACCAACATCCGCTTCAGCACAGCTTTCCATCCTCAAACTAGCGGTCAAGTCGAGCGTGTCAATCAGATTCTTGAAGATATGCTCAGGGCTTGTGTGATCTCCTTCGGTATGAAGTGGGAAGATTGTCTTCCATATGCTGAATTCTCCTACAACAACAGTTTTCAAGCAAGTTCGGGCAAGGCCCGATTCGAAATTCTGTATGGCAGGAAGTGCCGTACCCCTCTCAACTAGTCTGAAACCGGCGAACGTCAACTTCATGGAAATGACTTCATCACAGAGGCAGAGGAGATGTGCAAAGTCATTCGAGATAACCTCAAAGCAGCGCAATCGCGCCAGAAGAACTACTATGATAGTAAGCACCGTGATTTGGCTTTCGAGATCGGAGATCATGTTTACCTCCGCGTCTCTCCAATGAAAGGTACTCGTCGCTTCGGTATCAAAGGGAAGCTTGCCCCTAGATACGTGGGACCTTTCAAGATCGTCAGCAAGAGAGGCGATCTCGCCTATCAACTCGAGCTTCCTTCAAACTTTGCAAATGTGCATGACGTGTTTCATGTCTCTCAGCTCCGCAAGTGCTTCAAGACTCCTGACCGCACCGTCAACTTCGAAGACATTGATCTCCAAGAAGACCTCTCTTATCGTGAGCACCCCGTTGTTATTCTTGAAGAGACTGAACGCAAGACTCGCAATAAGTCAATCAAATTCCTTAAAGTCAAGTGGTCACACCATTCCGACCGTGAAGCCACCTGGGAACGCGAGGATCACCTCCGTTCTGAGTACCCGGCGTTCTTCCAGTCCTAGATCTCGGGACGAGATCCTTTCGTAGTGGTGGAGTGTTGTAACACCCCGGATGTAATTCACCTTATATGTAATCCAACTCTTGCCGTTTCCGGCGCTAAGTTATTTTATTTTCTCGGGTCCGGGTTTTTGTCTCCGTGTGTGTCGTCATTGTCATGCATCTCATATCTTGTCATCATGTGCATTGCATTTGCATACTTGTTCGTCTCATGCATTCGAGCTTTTTCCCCCTTATCCGTTTTGCATTCTGGCGCTCCGTTCTCCTCCGGTGGTCATTTCTACCTTCCTTTCGTGTGTGGGGGTTAAACATTTCCGGATTGGACCGAGACTTGCCAAGCGGCCTTGGTTTAGTACCGGTAGACCGCCTGTCAAGTTTCGTACCATTTGGACTTTGTTTGATACTCCAACGGTTAACCGAGGGACCGAAAAGGCCTCGTGTGTGTTGCAGCCCAACACCCTTCCAATTTGGCCCAAAACCCACCAAAACCCTCTCCATCATCTAGAGCGTTCGATCACGGTCGCGTGGCCAAAAACCGCACCTCATTTGGACACTCCTAGCTCCCTCTATGCCTATAAATAACCCCCCTCCGAAATCCATGGGTCCTTCTTCCCCTAAACCCTAAAAAAATCGCCTCGCGCAGCGCCGGACACGTCTGGTCCGGCCGGACAAAGCGCGCCGCCGCCGCCCGATGAATCCAAGGCCGCCACGTGGCCCCAGCCACCGCCTCCCGCCGCCGGTCCGCGGAGCCCGGGGCAGGCCCCCGCGGCCCGAGCGCCCCGCTCCACGCGCCCGTGCGTCCCGCCGCCGCCTTGCTCGAGGCCGGCCAACTTCGGCGGCCGCGCCGCCAACTCCGGCGACCGCGCCGCCCCGTCGCGCCCAGCCGCCGTCCGACTCGCCTTGCCGCCTTCTGCCGGCGCCGACCCCCGCCTCCGCCGTCCACCTCGCCGCCGGTGGAGATCCGGCCGGCCCCTCCTCCTCCGCAACTCCGGCGGCCTCCTCGTCAACTCCGGTGCCGGCCCCGGTGGTCCTCGGTTTCCGTGACTCAGATCTGGATCTGGAAACCCTAGGGGTTGACCTTTTTTCCCTAAGTGCCAGATTATTTTGCATACTTTGACCTGCTATATCTCCGCATCCGTAGATCCGTTTTGGGCATATAATATTACAAAATGTTCGTCTCAGAGAGCACATCATTTCATCTCATTGAATCATTTTCATTTTAGTTCATCTTGACGCCCGAAATGCTGTTGGAAGAGTGCTATTTGAGTTAATTGTCAGATCTACTGCTCCATATAACTATTTGTCATTTTTGTCATGATTATTGTGTGCATGATATGCCCCTGAACTCTACATGAGTTTTGTTATATGCTTTGTCGTCTTTACAGAGGTGCTATCCATGTATTTTTGTGATGTGTGTGGTGACTAGCACAATCTTGCAAAGTGGTGCTTTCGTTAATGTTGATTTCAGGGACTTAGCAATTCTACTAAGTCCTTGAGTTGTTCTTATCAATATGCCATATCCTCATGTTGTTTCCTAGTGATCCGTGCCTCTTTTGAGGATGATCAGTAAGGATGATTTGTTAATCTTGTAGTGCTCTATCCATCCATTTCTTTGTTTGCAATTATGGAGCACCCTAGCTTGAGTCAATCGAGCTCTACTTTTGTCATTTCGTGAATCTGGCAGATTGTCTACTTATTAGCGATTTTGCCGAGGATGTTGTAGTTGATCCGTGCATGCTATGTTATTGTTCTTGCCATGTCTAGCTTGTATAATGTGTATTCTTGATGGGTGTATGATTAGATTATCATGCCTTGCTCTGTAGCGAGTGCATCGAGCTCATAAACATGCCTACTTGATATCTGTTTTGCATGCTCCAGTAATTTCACCAAGTCTGAGATCTGATTATGTCTCGCCATGTTCACCTGCTTGTAATTGTATTTTCTGATCCCTTTTGGCTCAAGGTCACTAAGGGACTTTTGTTAAGCTCTTTGAGTTGCTCCATGCCATGTCTTGCTTTGCCATGTTAAGCTCCTGTAGCATATGGTTTTCATGCTCCAAAGTGTGCTACCTGATCTGAAATTCCAGACAAGTGTCAATTTCACTAAGTCTGAAATCTGTTTACCAATTGCACTTTGGCCATGCTTGTTTGAACCTGTTAATAGATGAATTGGCCGTAGCTCAGTGTTTATATTTTGTTAAGCTTTATGAGTGGATCCCTGCCATGTATTTTGTTGCCATGTTTGGGTGCTGTAGCATAACTATCTTGTTGCATTATTTGGCTACTTGCTGTTTATCGCAGACCGATGCCATATTTGTTTTGCTTGCCATTTCCAAACCGTGCCTCCGATTCCGGTGTTCTTTATATCGTTTTGAAGTGAAATCACCTCACCTTTCCAGTGGCACACTTTGATTTCCAAGTTGAGGCCAGGTTCATTCATCCCTTGTCAAATCTTGCATATGCATCACATATCGCATCCCGCATAGCATACCATGTTTGCATCATGTTGTTTGAGCTTTGCACGTGGTTGATTGCGTTCCCCTTGCTTGTTTGTCTTGTTTGGGTAGATCCAGGAGACGAGTTCGCTAACGAGGAGCCCGTTGAGTTTGCTTTCGAGGATCCAGTCAACTCTCACAACTTTGTAGGCAAGATGATCATACCCTCGAAATCACTTCAATCTTTGCTTTGCTAGATGCTCGCTCTTTTGCTATGCCTATGCTACGATGCATACCATTTGCTTATCATTCCTCCCATATTGCCATGTCAAACCTCTAACCCACCATGTCCTAGCGAACCGTTGTTTGGCTATGTTACCGCTTTGCTTAGCCCCTCTTATAGCGTTGCTAGTTGCAGGTCAAGATTGGAGGTCGTTCCTTGTTGGAACATTATTTACTTGTTGGGATATCACTATATTATCTTGTTATCTTAATGCATCTATATACTTGGTAAAGGGTGGAAGGCTCGGCCTCTTGCCTAGTGTTTTGTTCCACTCTTGCCCCCCTAGTTTCCGTCATATCGGTGTTATGTTCCCAGATTTTGCGTTCCTTACGCGGTTGGGTGATAATGGGAACCCCTTGATAGTTCGCCTTGAATAAAACTCTTCCAGCAATGCCCAACCTTGGTTTTAGCATTTGCCACCTAGCCTCTTTTTCCCTTGGGTTTCCGGAGCCCAAGGGTCATCTTATTTAAACCCCCCGGGCCAGTGCTCCTCTGAGTGTTGGTCCAACCTAGAGCTCCGTGCGGGGCCGTCCCTTGGCAACTTGGGTTACGTTGGCTCCCGTACGCTTAGCTTATCCGGTGTGCCCTGAGAACGAGATATGTGCAGCTCCTATCGGGATTTGTCGGCACATTCGGGCGGTGTTGCTGGTTTAGTTTTACCTTGTGGAAATGTCTTGTAACCGGGATTCCGAGTCTGATCGGGTCTTCCCGCTAGAAGGAATATCCTTCGTTGACCGTGAGAGCTTGTCATGGGCTAAGTTGGGACTCCCCTGCAGGGATTTGAACTTTCGAAAGCCATGCCCGCGGTTATGGGCAGATGGGAATTTGTTAATGTCCGGTTGTAGATAACTTGAACCTTAAATTAATTAAAATGAATCAACGGAGTGAGTTACCGTGATGGTCTCGTCTCGGCGGAGTCCGGGAAGTGAACACGGTGTTGGAGTAATGTTTGCGCAGGTTGTTCTCTAGTTATCCGTTCGTGCATTGCCTTCTCTTCTCGCTCTCATTTGCGAATAGGTTAGCCACCATACATGCTAGTCGCTTGCTGCAGCTCCACATATTCACCTTGCCTTACCTATAAGCTTAAATAGTCTTGATCACGAGGGTGCGAGATTGCTGAGTCCCTGTGGCTCACAAATTTCTTCCAAACCAGATGCAGGGCCTGATGACTCCGTTCCAGATGACGCGCTTGAGCTCAAGTGGGAGTTCGACGAGGACTCACGCCGTTACTATGTGTCCTTCCCTGATGATCAGTAGTGGTGCCCAGTTGGGGCAATCGGGACCGTGTCGCATGTTGGGTTGATCTTTTATTTTGGCACCGTAGTCGGGCCATGAGTGATTGGTTGATGTAATGCTATTTATGTACTTTGTTTGACGTGGCGAGTGTAAGCCAACTATGTACCTTCCCCTTTTATTATCAATTTACATGGGATGTTGTGAAGGTTGCCTTACTTGCGACATTGCTTTCAATGCGGTTATGCCTCTAAGTCGTGCTTCGACACGTAGGAGATATAGCCGCATCGAGGGCGTTACAGGGAGGTCTTGTTGGATTTATTTTACCATTGTCAAAATGTCTTGTGCACCTAGATTCCGAGTCTGATCGGCGGGTCCCGCGATGGAGGATGGTCTTCGCGGATCGTGAGCTTGTCATGGTCTCAGTTGGGACACCCCTGCAGGGTTTAAACTTTTGAGAGCCGTTCCCGTGGTTATGTGGCAGATGGGGATTTTGTTAATATCCGGTTGTAGTGGACTTGAAGTAAACTCAATTAAAATACACCAACCGCGTGCGTAGCCGTGACTCTCTCTTTTTGGGTACGTTCGAGAAGAGAACATGGTTGGGTTATGTTTGAACGTAAGTAGTTCAGGATCACTTATTGATCATTACTAGTTGGCGATCGTTTGCGTAGCTTCTCATGTTACTCTTGTACTCGTGAGTTAGCCACCATACTTTTCTTAGTCGTTGTTGTAACCTCACCACCTTACCCCTTCCTTACCCATTAAGCTTTGCTAGTCTTGATACCCATGGTAATGGGATTGCTGAGTCCTGGTGGCTCACAGATTACTACACCAACAGTTTCAGGTATAGGTAACGCGATGATCATGACGTGAGAACGACGTTTGCTTGTGTTGGAGTTCTTCTTCTGCTTCTTCTTCGTTCAGAGGATAGGTTCCTAGTCGGCAGCCTGGGCTAGCAGGGTGGATGTTGTTTGAGCTTCTGTTTGTTTTTCATCCGTAGTCAGATGTTGTTCTATGTATGATGTATTGATGTGTTCTTGCGGCATTTGTATGCATTGTATGTATCCCCATCTATTATGTAATGGTTTGATGTAATGATATCCACCTTGCAAAAGCGTGTCAATATGCGGTTCTATCCTTGGTGGGACCTTTGAGTCTCTTTAGGATAGAGTCGCATATTGGGAGTGACAAGTTGGTATCAGAGCTTCGACCGACCATAGGAGCCCCCTTGATTGATCGCTGGCATTGTTGAGTTTAGAGAAAAACTTTTTTTAAGTCTTAGGAATATATCTATCAGAGAGTAGGATTTCTTTTTACTCCTCAACCCCTTCGTCGCTCTGGTGAGGACTCCTGACGTAGATGTTTTAACATTCCTGTCCCCAATTTTCACTCAAAATATATTTTAGGATCACGCGGGTATCTTGGAGTCGTTCCGATGATTTTGTGACGAGAACGTTGTTCTTGGTGCCTCTTGTCATCTAGGGGTTGTGGTAGTGTGCCGGGGAGTTGAGCTCTGAGGTGTTGTCATCACCATTTTATCGTTGCAGTTACGGTATACCTGAGTTTCGCCGACATCGAAAATCTCTTATATGAAGTTAGTGGTGACATAACCTCGACGCCACATAGTACTGGGGCGAGAGTTCGGGAGTATTGCCAAAGCTCGTATATCGAATGCTTTTTGAAGGTTGAGGTACACGATTTTCAGAGTTTTCTTGGTTATGTGTTGACGGATGTATACAGTGGAGCGTAGGGCTTGCTAGTTGTGTGACATATATTGTGCCTCTCTGTATCCCAAACACCAGATTGCATAACTAGAAAGTTTCGAGAGTTCTTAGGTGGGAATTAAAGTATCACATAGGATATCTTTCCAACAGACACATGATATGATATGGGATCTATCATATGTTTGTTTCCGGCTTATTCTGCAAGCCAAATCCTTTGTTTTGTTTTGAGTTGTGGTATTCGAGTTGCTTCAAAGTCAAATGTGGATTCCATACCTTTTTTAAACAATGTTCTCATATTTCTATGTGGATGCTAATCCTTCTTGTTTATCAGGATTGTCATGTCAATTCTTTCCAACCGGTTCGCTTCTCGTCAAGATGATCCTACCATTTCCCCATTTGCGAGATCAATTCTAAGTTTTCTCAATGGTGTTTGTTTCATCCGTCCCAAGTTGTCTTTGTTTTCCCGCCCTCCCAACCGAGTCAGATTTCATAATCATGTATCCTTTTATTTGTGAGAAGTCTCTTCGGTCTTTTCTTTCAATGTTTTACCCGGTGTTTCAAGTTCGTCATTCTTCACTCGTTTTCTTCTCCGATGGATTAATTTCAAGCTTCGGTGTTGATCATATCTCTTAGTTTTGTTTCACATATTTTCCCATGTGAATTTCTTATCCAAGGCTCTCTTATTTATTCACCTCTCCCAGTTCATATCCGGAGTGTTGCAGATATCTCAGAAGATTCACGTTTCCATTCTCAATCCGTTCAAGTTATTTTGAGGCTGTTATCTCATTCAAGCCATTTAATTCAACTGATGCAATCTCTCTTTAAAAGTTGTTCAATGGTGTGTCTTTGAGTGGGACCTAACACACAGGTCACTCCCAGGAACTTACCTGAGTCTTCTAAATTTTCCGGAGTTATTCTCAAATTCTTTTCGAAGTATGATGTAAGTATGGATTTCATCAGTCATATGCATTTCCAAGATCGATTTCAAATTATTTTCATTTTCGGCTCAACCTCTTCGCTTTGTTATTCTCCTGGAGTATCTCAACAATTTTGGTGGTGTTCCTCATCGTTATTCTCAACATTTGAAGACCGAAGAAGAGTTTCCCTCTAAATCTTGCCTGTTCTCATGAAGAATCGTGGTTCTAGCTTCATGTTATCCTCGCAAATTATTTCGTTTGCCAGTAATTCTTTTCTTACACATCCGGAGTATGTCAGGAATTTTTTCCATTTCATTTCACCGAAGAACATCATTCTAGAAGAATTCTTCGTCCTCACATTCCAGCTATCCTTATCCAATTATCCCGGCGCGTTTGTCAAGCATTCTTTAATTACTTTGCGATTTCTTCGTTCTCTTGTCTCTAAATTTCCTCAAGTATCTTCGTTCATTTTGTAATTCTTTCCAGTGATTCGTTCTCATCTCTTCGTTCATCTTCGTTGCCACGGTGGTTTGTTTAAGATTTTCACTTCCATTCTTATCATATCAATTCATTCGTTCTTTTCAATCCTACCAGTGGTTCATGAAGACCTTCCCAAATTTTGCGCTATATCTCCCCTTAATCTTTTCCAACGTGAAGAAGTAGTATGGAAATCCATTGCTTCTCATCAATTTAATTGGTGGAGGATAGGCATAACATAATTCTTATTCTTCTTGCATCAAGTTGATTAATCTCTTCTTTTCATCATATCACATTCTCGGTTCAAAGTGTTTTCATCTTTCCTTTCCCGGAGTTCAAAGTTTCCTCGGCCATCTCATTGGAACCTCCATCTAAATAACTACAAGGCTTTAATCTTATTCTTTTCATCCTTCATTTCTATCTCATCATACTTTTTGTTACCGGAGTTCTTCATGGTGGGTCATCATGATTTAAGTCATTACTCAAGTGTTCATCAAGATTCTTGTTGGAGGAGCTCAAGAATATTTTCTTCTTGCATCTCAAGGTGCAATTAATTCTCCATATTCTTTTGAAGTGGAGTTTTGCATTTCTTCGTTCTTCTCAACTATTCAAGCTTTTGTTGGTGGCATAATTTCACCTCAAGTTTTGAGATGTTTTTCCTTAAGCCCACAACAAACTTATTCTTTTCGTTGTTGAATTTCCAACAACTCCGTTCAACCCCTCTTTGTAAAAATGCTCTTCAAATTCATTTGTGGCAGAAGATATTGTTTCTCCTCCGTTCTTTTGATTAAACTCTTTCAATTGCTCTGGAGGCATCGTGTTTTTGCTCTCGTCAAGTATCATTCCATCTTGTCAAGTTCATGTTCTATTCCATTCCATGTTCAATAGGGATGCTATCACAATTTTTTCATTCTTGATCCTTGGCTATCTCGTTATATCTGTGTGTTTTCAAATTCTTTTGGTTCGTTAAGCTCGTGTCTCATGTCATTCAAACTACATGGTTCTCGTAATCTTCCTTGTTCCTCTTTTCTACCAGAGTGTTTTCTATTTCCCTCATCTCCGTTGTATTCTTTCCTTGGAATGTCTTAACCTCTCCAGGTTCTTTGCTTTCACTCATTTGTCCAAGAAGCAGCCTTGTTTTTCTATTCCTCTTCCATCGCGTTCCTAATATCTCGGGACGAGATCACTTGTTAGTGGGGGATTGTTGTGACGCCCCGAGATCGATGCTCCAATTGCCTTCCTTTATTTTAGTTGTTGTCGTGTGTTTGTTGCATTATCATAATTGTTTTGCATATTTCATTCTGATGTGTTTATGCCATGACCATGATGAGTGCCATTGCCATATTTTTTTATTGCATCATGTTCATATTTTATAACATTGCATTGTGCCATTTCATTTTGTTGCATTGAGCCTTTTGTCATTTTGCTTTATGCCATCCTTTGCCTGATGCATCACATTATCGCATTGTGTCATCCATGTTGTTTCCAAGTCCATCATGTGCGTTGCATTCTTCATGTTGATGTGTTGGTTGTCCTCTCCATCTTCTCTTCCTCCTCCTATGGTTGTTTGCATCTCTTTCTTTTCTTCAAGGCCCTTCTCCAAGTGCAAACCATTGCACTTCTTCCTTTCTTCAAATTTCACCCATTGATGCAAGCATCATGTTCTCTTCCCCAAATAATGTTCATTTTTTCCTATAAATTCTCAATCATGCCTACACCCTCTCTGCCAATTTTCAGCTCTTTTGGACTTGATTTGGTTGGAATCAAAATTGCCTCAAGTTTGAATTTAATTCAAACTTGCGATAATTATATTTCTCTAAAAATGTCCAAACCAATTTATCCAGTTAGTGCTAAATTCGAGGATCCCATATCAATTCTCTTTTTAGATTCTTCCCTCTCCCACCCAACTATGCATTTCTGCTCTTTTATTTCTGTCTAATGGACTAAAGGAAAACAGAGAGCGGCAGCTGCCAGCAGCGCTCAGCCCAGCAGACCCGCAACCCAACTCCACCCCCTGCTAAAATTCTCACGCGGCCACTATTTACCCGTTCCCCGGACCCACCTATCATTCTCTCTTCCCCCTCCTTTTCTTCCACCTCACACCCTCCCTTTCTCTCACAGTAACTCTGCAACACAGGCATCCATGGCCACCGTGGCCGGGCGCCCGCACCATCCACACCTTCCAGTCCTCCTATAAAACCCTCACGGCATCCCTAGGGTTTCCCCGATCCCCCTCTTTCCCCATCTCCGCTACCTCCCAAGGGCATCTCCCCTACCTTCCTCCTCCTTCCCCGTGAGAGACCCGAGAGAGCGTAGGAGCATGTGCTCGTCACCGGCGTGCTCTCCGTCAAGCCCAGCTGCAGTAAGTAGCCAGGAGTACCCCGACGTCGACTACTTCCTCTACGTCATGGATCGGACGACATCTCGCCTTCACGCCATTGGCCACGTCTTTCTCCTCCTCTGTTTCATCTTCATAGACCAAGCATCATCGCCTCAATCAGCGTTTAGCCTCGCCGTCTCCGTCGCTTCCCATGCTCCCCTCATCGTCTTGATCGAGCCCCTAGTGAGCAGCCAAACCTCGTAGCCCTCTCTTTGCTCTGCTCCATGCGTGGTAAATGCTGACCCTCGCGGAAAGGAGCTCTGTCGGATTACGGGCTCTAGCAAAACCCTTGAGGTTCGAACTCTAGGGTGCGCACGAAGATCTCTCTCCCCCTAGCTCACACTCTCGCCATGATCTCAAAGCCTAGCTCGTCGAACCCGGGGAACAAGAGACACAAGAATTTATACTAGTTCGGACCACCGTTGTGGTGTAATACCCTACTCCAGTGTGGTGTGGTGGATTGCCTTATAGGCTGGGGATGAACAAGTAAAAGGGAAGAATAGCCTCCCGAGGAGAGGTGTTCTTGAGCTCGATGAGCTTGTGTGTTGAGGATAGTCTGAATGATCCATCCAAGATCAGCTCTCGGTCCCCCTCCTATGGTGGTGGCTAGTCCTATATATAGAGGCCCAGGTTCTCTTCCCAAATATTAGGCAGGAAGGGATCCCACAATGGCCAATTTGAAGGGGGGCAACTAGTACAAGTTATCCTGACAAAAGGTGGTCTTCGGTGGCCAAAGGCTCTGGTGGTGACGTTGGCGTGGGCTCCGTGATGACCTCTGTCCTACCGTCCTACTGGTCTTGGTCTCGTTGCACCGATATGGAATTCTTTGCCTGATGCCTCGGGACTCCTCGCCTACACCTGCCTCTTTAACACCAAAGAGGCAACCAGTACTCTGCACGCGCTGGCGCTCGCCTGGAGCCCGCCTGGCCTTGGTCGTCATGGCTCATGTCACGGAAACCTCACGAGGTTCCCCTCGCTTTGATCTCTCCACTCCTCGTGAGCCAGCCTAGTCAGGCTGCCCCTGAGGAGGTCTTGTGTCGTCCGCCTCGCGAGGGTCATGACTGTTTGTTGATGAAGATGGGTCGTACCAGGCCGCTGGTGGAGCCACGCCCTGGGCCATGGGCAGGCAAGTCTGGGTACACCCGTTCCAAGGATGCCGACAGTAGCCCCCGGGCCCAAGGCGCGCTTGTGCTTGGCTTTGCGGTGAAGACAAGGGTCAAATGCGGAGCGCCGCGGGCCCTAATAGCCTATAGCTTTGATTGACGCATGGAAATTGACAGGACGTGCGCGTCTCCGCTTCCCCATGCTGCCTCAGCAACCGCCCGACTAACAAAAGGCTGGCGCGCACCGTGCTGCCTTCATTGCTCCCCTTCTTGCTCCAGATCCCCTTTCCTGCTCCTCGCTCCCAAACCTCCAGATCTACACCAATCCTCCTCCAAGTCCGCCATCGATGGCGCCCAGCAAGGCAAAGGCCACCCTTCCGCCCTCCTGGTACGAGCCGGTCCTGAGGGCGCCCAGCATCTCGGAGAAGAACCTCGCCGCCACGCTCCTGATGACGGCAGAGGGCAGTGACGAGAAGTGGAAGACCGCACTCCGGGTTGGCTCCGCCGAGCCAGAGGCCTCGGGCAGCACCTTCTATCCCTTCTTCAAGAGTAGCGTTGTCGCAAGGTTCGTTCCCCCCTTCTCTGATTTCTTCTACTCCGTCCTCAGTCATTACAAGCTGCATGCCCTCCATCTTCATCCCAACTCTGTCCTCCTTCTGTCGATCTTCGCCTTCTACTTTGAGGCATACATCGGGGTGATGCCGTTCGTGGCGCTGGTGCGCCACTTCTTCTATCTCCGGATCAAGGACGGCCATTGCTCGGGGTGCGCCAACTTTGTTGCGGCAACAAGACCAACGCGATCTTGAAGGCTGGGAAGAAGGCCGAGGGCTTCAGGAGCAAGTGGCTCCTGATGGACGCCAAGTGCTCCCACCCTTGACTAGTGCTGCCCACGGGGATGCCCACGTCTCACGACTGGTGGTTCCGCGCCAAGCTCACCAACCCCCGGGCAGAGCGTGTGCTGGAGAATATGACTGTCGATCTGAAGCCTGACGACCCAAAGGCGGCGAAGCTGACGGGGGCCATGATCGTCAAGGAATTCCTATCGTAGTGCGTGGCTCCGCTCCAGGCGCGCTCGCGCCCCTTGTGGAAGCTCGGGGAAAAGGATGACGACCTCCGCCTGCGTCCGGAGGCCTTGTCTGATGAGGAACTGGGCTCGGCTCTCCGCTCCCTAGTCTGGGACGACCAGGGGTACTCTCCGGACACCTTTGTTCCTCTGTACCGCCACCCTGACGGAGTGAAGGTTGCTGCCGCCATGCCTGTTTTCGATGGGAGAGGCTCGTGCCACCGGCGCCCTTTGAGGCGCCAGTGGCGACGGCTCCGATGATGGTGTCCTCCGGTGACTCTGACGGGGAGGAGGAGCAGTTCTCGGAGGCGACCCCGGAGGGGACCGGGCAGACCTCTCCTCCGCGCAAGGCCGATCTCCTCCGCGCCCTGCCTGACGATGGCGACGCCGGCAACCACCCGGTGAGGGAGGACCTGCCCCCTGCTAGGTTCACCACAAGGTCCAAGGTCACCCCCTTAAAGAAGTCGCCGACTGCAGTTCCGACGAAGGGAAGATCGCCACTGGTCTCCCGGGGCGACGCTCCTGCCTTGGCGCCGTCTGGTGCTGCCGCTGGGCGGGCAACTGCTTCTTCACCTGCTCCTGGATCCCGCGCACCGGCGCCCCAGACCGGAAGGCCCTTGGGCTCTGCTCTACTGAGGAGGGCACGGGACAGCACCCCCATGGACTAGTAAGCACCTCGCCCTGACTTCGTTCTTTCTCCTGCTTCCGTTGCTGCTTCCTAATGTTCTCCTCTTGCATTATCAGGCCGACGCTGTCGGCGAAGAAGAAGAGAGAGGGGGCGGCCACATCCTCATGAGCCCAGCAGCCTGGCCTGGCCGCACCCCCTCTGGCGCCGAAAGGCGGTGAAGGCACCCAGACTTCTCCCGCTCGATCGTCCTCGCAAGGCCCAGTGGACCATTCTCAAGAGAAGGCGATCTCCTCAACCAAGCCTCCTCCAAAGGCGCCTATCCCTAGCTCGCCCACCGATGTGGCCAAGCTTTAGGAGACCCCAGCACCTCTTCCTGCCATCACCAGTTCACATGTCTTGGCGACGGTGCAGCCTCCTCCTCTGGTTGAACCGCTGGCTCGCGATCCTTCCGCTTTGCCCGACGCCTTGGAGGAGGCCCTTTCTGCACTGGCGCGGCTTCGGGGCGACCTTCAAGGCGCCGACCGCCGCCCCGTGGTGGGTCGCCTAGAGCTGATCTCGGGTTGGCTGCATTTCGATGCGTCTGTCAGGGTGGCGTTGGGCCAGGCTGTGGCAGCTTTCGAAGAGGACAAGCGGGCCACCGACCGAGCCATGGCCGCCCGCGAGGTGGCGCTGAAGGATGCCGAAGCCGCCAAGGGGCGCTGCCCGTCAATGGAGGCCGTGCTGGAGACCATGCGCAACGAGCGCGCGGCCGAGGCTCGTAGTCGCAAGGAAGAGGATGAGAAGATGAAGGCCCGAGAAGACGCCGTCACCTGTCGTGACACCGAACTGGAGCAGCTAGCAAGGGAGCAGGCCACAGAGCGCGGCCACCTGGAGAAGCTGGTCCAGGAGGTGGAGGAAGAAAAGGCCCAACTGGAAGCCAAAGCGAAGGTTTTGGCAAAGGATCGCGCGACCTTCAAGTCCCTTGATGAGAGATCCCGCGAGGCGCTGCGGGCGCTCTACGAGAAGGGCTTGGAGAAACCGCTGGCGATGGACGACGAAGGCCCCGCCCAGCTGCTTCCTTATCTTGTCATGGCGCTCGAGGGTGTCGTCGACGGGATCGTCCCCATGGTGGAGGGTGAAGCCGGCGCGCTTTCTTCTTCAACTCTGATGCAGGTCTTCAGCCACCAGCATCTTCGCGACCCTGACGCCGACCTCGGCGGGCTGCTCGAGCCCGTGGAGGAGGAGTGATGCGTAGCTCCTGCTGCAACCATAGAGGGCCAGGTGGAGGCCCAGTTGATGAAGGTCCTCGCCATCGAGCCGGTACCTCCAACCGATGGCCCCGCCGATCCTGCGACCGAGGCCAACGAACGGCCAACGGTGACGCTTCCGGCAAGAAGCCGCTCCCTGACGATGGCGCCCAAGGCTGGAGAAAAGGATTGCTAGTGAAGAACGGCGCTCCTTCTCGTTTTACTTTCCTGTTAGCTTTCCTGTGACATGAGACGTGCCTCATGGAGGCGTTAAAACTCTGCTTGTTGTTTGGGGGACAATATGATGTGTAATAATTTATTTAGGTTCTGCGATTTCCTTCCTGTTTGCTTGATGTTCTACGTCGGCAGGGCCCAACCCCGCGCATACCTCAGCCACCGTTGGGCCGTCCGGATCACCAGGACGGGACCAAGGGGTGAGGGGCCTTTATACGTGGCCAGTGAGGCTCCGGAGTCACGCTGCTCAGCAGTCCCCCTTGACGTGCAAACGGCCTACGGGAAGGAAATGCAAAAATAGGCCCTAGGATCCTATGTCGGTAGGGCCCGACCCCGTGCATACCTCAGCCGCCATTGGGCCGTCCAGATCACCAGGACGGGACCAGGGGTGAGGGGCTATGTGGCTAGTTAGGCTCCTGAGTTGCGATGCTCAGGAGTCCCCCTTGACGCTCAAACAGACCTTCATACCTGCCCTCGCCGAGGTCCCGCTCGGGAGGGGTACGCGACGACCAAGTCCGAGGGACCTGGGAAGGCGGCGTACGCTAGGCGGGTCCTTAGCATAGCCCCCATGCCCAGCCCCTCACGCGACTCTCCCAAGGGGAAAGCATTGCGGTGAGGCTGGACACTGAGCCGGGTGGCTCTCTGAGGTTGGTACGGCCATGGGGCCGCCCTCAGTCGTTTATCACCAGCGCGGAGCGTAGCACTTCCACACTTGCATGGGCATAGCCGCTCCTCGACCGTGTCGACTGCCAGCGCGGAGCGTGGTGCTTCCAATGGTGCGTGGGTGAGGGCTCCCTCTGAGTGGAGCCCCGGGGGCATGTACAGCCTCGCCCTGACACGTGGCTTGCATGACAGGGCTAGACGAGGTGTGTCTGGGCACCCGTGAGCCAGCGTGGGACTCATGAGGCCCTACCTCAAGGCGGGTTGCGCCTGGTCTTGGTTCCTGATATTTTCGGCGGTCCTGCAAGATGGTTAGCCAACCTGCACCGGACGAATTTCCTAAGGCGGTCACATGAGAAGGCCAGACACCAACGACCCCGAAGAGGTGACGTGAACGGAGCCGACCCCGAGCACAGACGCCATGCCTAGCCTACTCATGCGAGGGATCCTAAAGACAGACAATCGGCGTGCGGTTCTTGTGGTAACGAGGGCAGTCGTGGGTGGGGTATCGAAGTACCAGATAAGCAGGTGATAGTCATGAAATGACTCAAGCAAAGGGGCAGGTTAGCTCAGATAGATGTGTAGGATTGAAAGTATGTCTAGAGGGGGGTGATTAGACTACTTGACCAATTAAAAATCTATCCTTTTCCCAATTTTAGTCTTTGGTAGATTTTAGCTATCTTAGCACAAGTCAAGCAATCTTAACACAATTCAAGCAAGCATGCAAAGAGTCAATGAGCGGCGGAAAGTAAAGCATGCAACTTGCAAGAATGTAAAGGGAAGGGTTTGGAGAATTCAAACACAATTGGAGACACGGATGTTTTTGTCGTGGTTCTGATAGGTGGTGCTATTGTACATCCACGTTGATGGAGACTTCAACCCACGAAGGGTAACGGTTGCGCGAGTCCACGGAGGGCTCCACCCACGAAGGGTCCACAAAGAAGCAACCTTGTCTATCCCATCATGGCCATCGCCCACGAAGGACTTGCCTCACTAGCGGTAGATCTTCACGAAGTAGGCGATCTACTTATCCTTACAGACTCCTTGGTTCAACTCTACAATCTTTGTCGGAGGCTCCCAAGTGACACCTAGCCAATCTAGGAGACACCACTCTCCAAGAAGTAACAAATGGTGTGTTGATGATGAACTCCTTGCTCTTGTGCTTCAAATGATAGTCTCCCCAACACTCAACTCTCTCTCACAGGATATGGATTTGGTGGAAAGAAGATTTGAGTGGAAAGCAACTTGGGGAAGACTAGAGATCAAGATTCATATGGTGTGAATGGAATATCTTGGCCTCAACATATGAGTAGGTGGTTCTCTCTCATAAAATGTGTATTGGAAGTGTAGGTATGTTCTGATGGCTCTCTCCATGAATGAAGAGTGGGTGGAGGGGTATATATAGCCTCCACACAAAAACTAACCGTTACACACAATTTACCAATCTCGGTGAGACCTAATTGAGAAACTCGGTCGGACCAATTTAGCAAACCTAGTGACCGTTAGGATTTTCGGTGGGACTGAGATGCAACTCGGTAGGACCGATATGGTTAGGGTTAGGGCATAACGTAATCTCGGTGTGACCGATTACACAAACTTGGTGGGACCGATTTTGGTAATAAGCTAACCACAGAGTTGGTCAGGTAAACTCGGTGGGACCGATCGCTCATTTCGGTGGGACCGAAATGTTACAAAAGGGAAGCAGAGAGTTTACATTGCAATCTCGGTGGGACCGATCGATCATCTCGGTAGGACCGAAACATTACGAAGGGAGACAGAGAGATTACAACCCCATATCGGTGTGACCGAGATCCCTATCGGTGAGACCGATTTCCCTAGGGTTTGTGGCATTGGCTATGACATCTGAACTCGGTGGCGCCGGATAAAAAGAATCGGTGGGGCCGAGTTTGACTTTTGGTTTAGGTCATATGTGGATGTGGGAAGGTAGTTGAGGGTTTTGGAGCATATCACTAAGCACTATGAAGCAAGAACCTCATCAAGCAACACCTCATCCCTCCTTGATAGTATTGGCTTTTCCTATAGACTCAATGTGATCTTGGATCACTAAAATATAAAATGTAGAGTCTTGAGCTTTGAGCTTGAGCCAATCTTTTTGTCCTTAGTATTTTGAGGGGTCCACTTTCCTCATCCATGCCATGCCATTCATTGAGCTTTTCCTGAAATATTAATCTTGGAATAGCATTAGCTCAATGAGCTATATGTTGTTAGGAATTATCAAAACCACCTAGGGATAGTTGCACTTTCAATCTCCCCCTTTTTGGTAATTGATGACAACATATAGATCAAAGCTTCGACGAATGATAATAAGAGTGAAAAACATTGTCGCTTTGAGAAGTATGTGAAAAGCAAGAGCTCCCCCTAAATTTGTGCATAGTTTATGATTTGCTTTGGACTGCAAATGCACAGAGAATTAGGCTCATGGGTTACTCTTCCATGTCACATACATCTTGGTGGAGCACTCAAAATGATAATAATTAAATACATGCACTCATCACCAAGCAAAGTGAATGATCATATAGGGATAAAATGATAATGTCATCTAACAAGAATTAATGAAGCATATGATCAAACACACATGATCATCCAAGTATCACACAGACAGAAAGTATTTCAAACAAGCAAATAAAGTTCAACCACCAAAGCAAGAGAGAATAAAAAAGCAACACTCTCTCTCGAAGCCTATGATCTATACATTTTTCCCCCTTTGGCAACAAGTTACCAAAAATTTCCTAGAAAATGCATAGAACTAAATCGTCTCTCAGGCTTGGTCTTCAGGTGGTGGTGTCCGGATAACTCCAAGAACGAAGGCTTCAGTCGATGTAGATGGAGCTGATGGAGTAGGTGCTGGAGCTGGTGGCACTGAAGCTGTAGCTGTTGCAGATGAAGCGGCTCTGATGTCTGGAATAGGCACTGCAGTAGACCTCTGAGCTCTAGGCACTCTGGAAAATGCATCAGTGGTTGTCTTGCCCTTCCTCTCCTCCATATCATCCTGAAGTTGCTCCACAATAGACTGGATCTCAGTTACCTTCACATCCAAGTCATAGAACTTCTGCTCCACGATCCTTTCCAAGCTCTCCTGGTTTTGAGTCAGGGTGGCCAGTCCCTTCTCAATCCTCAGAGTAGAGGCAATCAAGTAGCCAAGCTGATCTTGCTTGCTCTTTAGAAGATACTGAGATGCTTCTTCAGTAGTTGGCATCCTTGCAGCCTTTTCAACCTTTGCCTTCTCCTTCTTGGCTTGTGCGTGCACAGAAGATGGTTCATTTTCATCCATCACCATAATGTTGTCCTCAAATTCTGGGTAGATGGGAGGTGCTCCTTGTCCAACAGATATGTGCCAGTGCCCATCTTGGAGTTAATCAGCTCCTGAATCTGTGGGGCATATCCACAACTCCTCTTCTGATCTGTAGCTGTCCTCTTTATGGTTTCCACTATTAGGCTCATGACTTTGAACTTCTGTGGGACATCAAAGATGTGAAGCAAGTTTACTACATGGCCTTTGATCATCTTGTGAACTCCTGACTTTGGCAAGAGAGTGTGCCTGAGGATCCAGTTGATAGTTGGCAATCCTGACAGAAGGTAATGTACAGATCCAAACTTATGTGTCTCAAGAGCAGCATCTCGGATCTCCTTGTACATGTGTGCCATGGAGTTGTGATCCTTCTTCTTCTTGGCATAGACATCCAAGTCATCTTCACTCTCTTCTGGAGCACTGATCAATTTCGCCCATTCAGCATCCGTTGACTGGTACCTAGTGCCTTGAGACATCCAGACAATCCTTCCATCTGGATAGAAGTGAGCTGTGGAGTAGAATTGCATGATGAGCTCATCATTCCATTTTGTGAGCTTCTAAGCCACAAACTCATCAACTCCACAAGCCTTGAAACTGTCATATACACCAGGGAAGTGATCCTCATTTTCCTCAATGAATGTCCAATCGACCCATCTCATGTCACACACTATGGGCTTCTTGTCAAGTAAGATAGTCTCATAGAAGTCATGATGTTCCTTTGTATGGAACCTGTAGTCCACAGCAGTCCTTCTCCTGGTGGCATATGGATCAGACTCTCTCCATAGCCTTAGACCCGAGTCCTTCCTGACTTTCATGTTCTCTGCAACTGGATGAGCATCATTGTGATCTGGAATTTTTGGCTTTAACTTCCTCAAGACAACAGAATCATCTTCTTCTTCCATTGCAGCTTCAGGCATTGGGGCCTTGTCCTTCTCTGCAGCTGGAATGTTCCTGGCAGTTTTGGGTTTTGGGGCAGCTGGCTTAGAAGCTTTTTTGGGCTTTGATGAAGCAGCCCCTGACCTTATAGCATCTCCCATCAGCTTTTGAGCTTTGGGTGCTGGTGCTGCATCCTCTTCCTCTTCCTCTTCAGAGTATCTCATAATTGAGGATCTCCCAAGCACTCTGGCAGTGGTCTTCTTGACCCTCTCTTTCCTCTTCTTCTCTGCCACAACCTCCTCTTTGGGTGCAGATCCCAAAGTCTCTTGAGTAGATGCTCTGGCCTTAGACATTGGAGCTCTCTTGGCAGGAACCTTTTGCTTCATGCCTGGCTTGGTGGCAGCAGCTGTGACATATTCCTTCTTCATGACTTTCCTCTTTGAGGTGGTTTCTTCTTCCTCAGCCACATAGTCCTCATCCTCTGACTTTGAGGTTCTTTTCTTGCTAGCCCTGGTGGCAGCCTTTGGCAGATTGCTTGGTGTGCTCCTGTTGTCATCATCTGAGCTGCTAGAGGGACTAGTGCCCTCACTCAAGTGAACCTGCTCCTCTGACCTGTTCTGGCTGTCACTTTGATCAGACATATTGCAATCTCTGACAACTGACCCTGTGAATAGATTATAGATGAGGTAGAGTGGATGAGCATCACAAAATACAGAGGTTTTTTTGCAAAAGAATGAATCAGAAACTCAGTTTTAGTTTTCCTCAGAAAGCATTTCGGATCTACCGATTTGCAAACTCGGTGATACCGAAGCAGCTTTGGAACCTAAACTAGTGAACTCGGTCAGACCGAGTCACAGTTCGGTGGCATCGAGACTGCTAGGGTTTTACAAAGTGCTGAACTCAGTCACACCGATTTGCAATTCTTGGTCAAACCGAGAATCACATGTGCAATGTCTTGAGCCAAATCAGTGGAACCGATTTCATCAACTCGGTCGGTCCGAGATGGTTTCGGCAGAAACCTAACCCTAAATTTTCAATTCACGACTAAACTACGGAGTGTTTTCGATGGATAGAATGATCTCAATCATGCCAAGATACATGGCAAAGCAATGTGCTGGGGAATCGGAGTTAGAATAGCACAAAGTTCAAGTTCATACCCAAGTTCGGTGATGAACTTGCTATGGCGGCAATGGTGGAGATGATCTTGTTGACGGCGGAGACCAGCGACAGGAGGCGGCTGGCGACGAGGAGGATGATCCGGAGACCCAGGGAGGCAGAGCAGACTAAGCGCGGGTCGAGGAGTGATACGTATCCATCGTATCTATAACTTTTTATTGTTCCATGCCAATTTTATTCAACTTTCATATACTTTTTGGCAACTTTTTATATTATTTTTGGGACTAACATATTGATCCAGTGCCCAGTGCTAGTTCCTGTCTGTTGCATGTTTTTGGTTTCGCAGAATATCCATATCAAACGGAGTCCAAACGGGATAAAAACGGACGGAGCTTATTTTTGTAAAATATGGAAAATTCGGAAGGAAAATCAACGCGAACCAGTGCCCGAGGTGGTCACGAGGCAGGGGGCACCCCCCTAGGGTGCGCCCCCTACCCTCGTTAGCCCACCGTAAGGCGGTTGACGCTCTTCTTTTGCCGCAAGAAAGCTAATATTCAGAAAAAAAATCACGGCGAAGGTTTCAGGCCAATCGGAGTTACGGATCTCCATATATATACAAAACGGTGAAACAGAGCCAGAACAGAACGCAGAAACAGAGAGAGACAGAGAGACAGATCCAATCTCGGAGGGGCTCTCGCCCCTCCCATGCCATTGAGGCCAAGGACCATAGGGGAAACCCTTCTCTCATCTAGGGAGGAGGTCAAGGAAGAAGAAGACGAAGGGGCCCCTTCTGCCCTTCTCTTCCGGTGGCGCCGGAACACTGTCGTGGCCATCATCATCATCATCGCGATCTACACCAACACCTCTGCCATCTTCACCAACATCTCCATCACCTTCCCCCCTCTATCTATAGCTGTCCACTCTCCCGTAACCCGCTGTACCCTCTACTTGAACATGGTGCTTTATGCTTCATATTATTATACAATGATGTGTTGCCATCCTATGATGTCTGAGTAGATTTTCATTGTCCTATCGGTGGTTGATGAATTGCTATGATTGATTTAATTTTCTTGTGGTTATGTTGCTGTCCTTTGGTTCCCATCATATGATTGCGCGCGTGGATCACACCATAGGGTTAGTTGTATGTTGATAGGACTATGTATTGGAGGGCAAGAGTGACAGAAGCTTCAACATAGCATAGAAATTGATGCATACGGGATTGAAGGGGCACCAATTTATCTTAATGCTATGCTTGGGTTTTACCTTAATGAACATTAGTAGTTGCAGATGCTTGCTAATAGTTCCAATCATAAGTGCATAGAATTCCAAGTCAGGGATGACATGCTAGTAGTGACCTCCCCCACATAATACTTGCTATCGGTCTAGTAAAGTAGTCAATTGCTTAGGGGCAATTCCGCAACTCCTACCACCACTTTTCCACACTCGCTATATTTACTTTATTGTTTCTTTATCTAAACAGCCCCTACTTTTTATTTACGTACTTTTATTATATTGCAAACCTATCCAACAACACCTACAAAGTACTTCTAGTTTCATACTTGTTCTAGGTAAAGCAAACGTCAAGCGTGTGTAGAGTTGTATCGGTGGTCGATAGAACTTGAGGGAATATTTGTTCTACCTTTAGCTCCTCGTTGGGTTCGACACTCTTACTTATCGAAAACTGTTGCGATCCCCTATACTTGTGGGTTATCAAGACCTATTTCTGGCGCCATTGCCGGGGAGCAATAGCGTGGGGTGAATATTCTCGTGTGTGCTTGTTTGCTTTATCACTAAGTAATTTTTATTTGTTGTTCTTAGTTGTTCTCTATCTTTAGTTATGGATATGGAGCACGAAATACCAAAAAAATTAGGTGTACTTTTTGCTCATGGAGATGGGGAACCTCCTAAAACCCTCGATGCTGGTTATGTGAAAGATATTATGTACTACTTTGATAATCCTGAGAAAACCCCATTCAACTATGTAATGGGAGTAACGTTGGATCAACGTGAATACTTTAGGGATTATGGCTTGACACAAAAATGGAAACTATTATGGGATCAAATTCATATATTGAAGTGGTATGCTAGACAACTATGCTCAGAATATGATTATACCTGTTGCTCTAAGATGAATGCTCCACACCTTCCGTTTTCATGCAAATTTAATGATAATAAAACCTTAGCTTCTTATGCTAATGGTATATATGATTACTATGATGTGGAACAAATAGAAGAATTTGTTGCTTTTATGGGTGCTTATGAAATTGAATCTATGTTTAAAAAGTTTGAAGATATTGATGATGCTTCTTATAGATCTAAAAATTTAGCTATCCTCAAATATTGCTATGAGAATTATGAATACAATTCTGAAATTAATGCTCTTATTAAGAAAGTCTCCGCTGTCCAAGAAGAGACTAATATTTTGCAGGAATCTATGGAAGAAGAAATTGATGAAACTATGAGCTCATTGGATGAAAAAGATGAGGAGGAGAGTGAAGAACAAAAGGAGGAAGAGCGGATTGATCACCCGTGCCCACCTTCTAACGAGAGTAACTCTTCAACCCATACATTGTTTAATTCCCCTTCGTGCTTACCGAAGGATGATTGCTATAATGACTATTATGATCCCGTTGATTCTTTTGAAATATCCCTTTTTGATGATGCTTGCTATGCTTGTGGCCAAGATGCCAATATGAATTATGTTTATGGAGATGAACTTGCTATAGTTCCTTATGTTAAACATGAAATTGTTGCTATTGCACCCATGCACGATAGTCCTATTATCTTTTTGAATTCTCCCGATTACACTATATCGAAGAAGTTTGCACTTATTAAGGATTACATTGATGGGTTGCCTTTTACCGCCGCACATGATGATTTTGATAGATATAATACGCATGTGCTTTCTGCTCCTACTTGTAATTATTATGAGAGAGGAACTATATCTCCGCCTCTCTATGTTTCCAACACGATAAAATTGCAAGAAACTATTTATACTATGAATTGGCCTTTACTTTGTGTGCATGAATTGTTATTTTATGACATGCCGATGCATAGGAAGAGAGTTAGACTTCGTAATTACATTATATATGTTACTTTTTGCTCACTACTAAATTACAAATCATTGCTAATTAAAATTGGCTTTGATATACCTTGGGATCTGGGTGGATTCACTACTTGAGCACTACATGCCTAGCTTAATGGCTTTAAAGAGAGCGCTGCCAGGGAGACAACCCGGTAGTTTTAGAGAGTCATTTATTTATGTTGAGTGCTTTCTATAGTTTAAAAACAACAAAAATAAAGAGGGGAACCCAAAGCTTTTTCAAAAAAAGAAAAGTGAAAGTGAGAGAGACGAGCATTGTGAAAGTGGGGGGCATCCTTGAACTTTGTTCATGCCCATGGGAACTTTGTGAATATTAATTACAGAAACTTTTCAAAGAAAATAATTATCCCCTTGTACAATTCCATTGTATTATAAAAATAATGTGCCAAGGTTTGCCTTTAGGATGTTTACATTTTCTTGATGGTTTGTATGGTGCAGGACAGAAACTTTGACTGTAGTGCGTGATTTTACATTTTTAGCTGGAACGTCAAATGGTTCTGATTCTTTTTGTACTGTATTCCTATACAAATTGTTTATTTTTCCTAATTTTGGTGAATTTTTCAAGTATCATAAGTATGGTGAATGTTCAGATTTCTACAGATTGTTCTGTTTTAGACAGATTCTGTTTTTGATGCATAGTTTGCTTGTTTTGATGAAACTATCAATTTATATCAGTGGATTAAGCCATGAAAAAAAGTTATATTACAGTAGACACAATGCAAAAACAAAATATTAATTGGTTAGCAACAGTACCTAGAGTAGTGATTTGCTTTATTATACTAACGGATCTTACCAAGTTTTCTGTTGAAGTTTTGTGTGGATGAAGTGTTCGATGATCAAGAAGGTTTCGATGTGAGAAGAAGGAAGAGAGAAAAGAGCTCAAGCTTGGGGATGCCCGAGGCACCCCAAGTAAATATTCAAGGAGACTCAAGCGTCTAAGCTTGGGGATGCTGGGGAGGCATCCCCTCTTTCTTCAACAAATATCGGTATGTTTTCGGATTCGTTTCGTTCATGCGATATGTGCAAGTCTTGGAGCGTCTTTTGCATTTAGGTTTTTATTTTTATTTTTATGCACCATGCTGGTATGATATAGTGCTAGGTTGATTTATAGAATTCTCATTGCACTTCACTTATATCTTTTGAGTATAGCTTTATAGAATGCTCATTGCACTTCACTTATATCTTTTAAGTATAGCTTTATAGAATGCTCATTGCACTTCACTTATATCTTTTGAGTATAGCTTTATAGGATGTTTCATGTGCTTCAATTCTATCATTTGAAGTTAGGATTGTCTATTTCTCTTCACTTAGACAACCGCCATTTGTAGAATGCTCTTTTGCTTCACTTATATTTGTTAGAGCATGGGCATATCTTTTGTAGAAAGAATTAAACTCTCGTGATTCACTTATATCTATTTAGAGAGATGACAGAAACTGGTCATTCACATGGTTAGTCATAAAATCCTACATAAACTTGTAGATTGTTGAATATGATATGTTTGAGTCCTTGCAATAGTTTTGCGATATAAAGATGGTCATATTAGCGTCATGCTAGTCGAGTAATTGTGAAATTAAGAAATACTTGTGTTGAGGTTTGCAAGTCCCGTAGCATGCACGTATGGTGAACCGTTATGTGATGAAGTCAGAGCATGATTTATTTATTGATTGTCTTCCTTATGAGTGGCGGTCGGGGACGAGCGACGGTATTTTCCTACCAATCTATCCCCCTAGGAGCATGCGCGTAGTACTTTGTTTCGATGACTAATAGATTTTTGCAATAAGTATGTGAGTTCTTTATGACTAATGTTGAGTCCATGGATTATACGCACTCTCACCCTTCCACCATTGCTAGCCTCTCTAGTACCGCGCAACTTTTGCCGGTACCATAAACCCACCATATACCTTCCTCAAAACAGCCACCATACCTACCTATCATGGCATTTCCATAGCCATTCCGAGATATATTGACATGCAACTTTCATCGTCATCATATACATGACATGAGCATTCATTGTCATATTGCTTTGCATGATCGTAAGATAGCTAGCATGATGTTTTCATGTCTTGTCCGTTTTTTGATGTCATTGCTACGCTAGATCATTGCACATCCCGGTACACCACCGGAGGCATTCATATAGAGTCATATCTTTGTTCTAGATATCGAGTCATAATGTTGAGTTGTAAGTAAATAAAAGTGTGATGATCATCATTATTAGAGCATTGCCCTAGTGAGGAAAGGATGATGGAGACTATGATTCCCCCACAAGTCTGGATGAGACTCCGGACTTTACAAAAAAAGAGAGGCCAAAGAAGCCCAAATAAAAAAAGAGGCCAAAGAAGCCCACCAAAAAAATAATAATAAAAAAATGAGAGAAAAAGAGAGAAGGGGCAGTGTTACTATCCTTTTACCACACGTGTGCTTCAAAGTAGCACAATGTTCTTCATATAGAGAGTCTCTTGAGTTATCACGTTCATATACTAGTGGGAATTTTCATTATAGAACTTGGCTTGTATATTCCGATGATGGGCTTCCTAAAATGTCTGAGTTCTTCATGAGCAAGCAAGTTGGATGCACACCCACTTAATTTCCAGTTTGAGCTTTCATAAACTTATAGCTCTTAGTGCATCTGTTGCATGGCAATCCCTACTCCTCACACTGATATCTATTAATGGGCATCTCCATAGCCCGTTAATACGCCTAGTTGATGTCAGACTTTCTCCCTTTTTGTCTTCTCCACATAACCCCCATCATCATATTCTATTTCACCTATAGTGCTATGTCCATGGCTCACGCTCATGTATTGCATGAAAGCTGAAAAGGTTTGAGAACATCAAAAGTATGAAACAATTTCTTGGCTTGTCATCGGGGTTGTGCATGATTTAAATATTTTGTGTAGTGAAGATGGAGCATAGCCAGACTATATGATTTTGTAGGGATGAGCTTTCTTTGGTCATGTTATTTCAATAAGACATAATTGCTTGGTTGGTATGCTTGAAGTATTATTGTTTTTATGTCAAAGGATAGATTATTCCTTTGAATCACTCGTGTCTTAATATCCATGCCATGATTAGACATATGATCAAGATTATGCTAGTTAGCATTCCACATCAAAAATTATCTTTTTTATCATTTACCTACTCGAGGACAAGCAGGAATTAAGCTTGGGGATGCTGATACGTCTCCGTCGTATCTATAATTTTAGATTGTTCCATGCCAATATTATTCAACTTTCATATACTTCTTGGCAACTTTTTATATTATTTTTGGGACTAACATATTGATCCAGTGCCCAGTGCCAGTTCCTGTCTATTGCATGTTTTTGGTTTCGCAGAATATCCATATCAAACGGAGTCCAAACGGGATAAAAATGGATGGAGCTTATTTTTGTAAAATATGGAAAATTCGGAAGGAAAATCAACGTGAACCAGTGCCCGAGGTGGTCACGAGGCAGGGGGGCGTCCCCCCTAGGGCGCGCCCCCTACCCTCGTGAGCCCATCATAAGGCGGTTGACGCTCTTCTTTTGCCGCAAGAAAGCTAATATTCAGGAAAAAATCACGGCGAAGGTTTCAGGCCAATCGGAGTTACGGATCTCCATATATATACGAAACGGTGAAACAGAGCCAGAACAGAACGCTGAAACAGAGAGACAGAGAGACAGATCCAATCTCGGAGGGGCTCTCGCCCCTCCCATGCCATGGAGGCCAAGGACCAGAGGGGAAACCCTTCTCCCATCTAGGGAGGAGGTCAAGGAAGAAGAAGAAGAAGGGGTCCCCTCTCCCCTTCTCTTCTGGTGGCGCCGGAACACTGTCGTGGCCATCATCATCATCACTGCGATCTACACCAACACCTCCGCCATCTTCACCAACATCTCCATAACCTTCCCCCCTCTATCTACAGTGGTCCACTCTCCCGCAACCCGCTGTACCCTCTACTTGAACATGGTGCTTTATGCTTCATATTATTATCCAATGATGTGTTGCCATCCTATGATGTTTGAGTAGATTTTCGTTGTCCTATCGGTGGTTGATGAATTGCTATGATTGATTTAATTTGCTTGTGGTTATGTTGTTGTCCTTTGGTGCCCATCATATGATTGCGCGCATGGATCACACCATAGGGTTAGTTGTATGTTGATAGGACTATGTATTGGAGGGCAAGAGTGACAGAAGCTTCAACCTAGCATAGAAATTGATGCATACGGGATTGAAGGGGGAGCAATTTATCTTAATGCTATGGTTGGGTTTTACCTTAATGAACATTAGTAGTTGTGGATGCTTGCTAGTAGTTCCAATCATAAGTGCATAGAATTCCAAGTCAGGGATGACATGCAAGCAGTGGCCTCTCCCACATAATACTTGCTATCGGTCTAGTAAAGTAGTCAATTGCTTAGGGGCAATTCCGCAACTCCTACCACCACTTTTCCACACTCGCTATATTTACTTTATTGTTTCTTTATCTAAAAAGCCCCTACTTTTTATTTATGTACTCTTTATTATCTTGCAAACCTATCCAACAACACCTACAAAGTACTTCTAGTTTCATACTTGTTCTAGGTAAAGCGAACGTCAAGCGTGCGTAGAGTTGTATCGGTGGTCGATAGAACATGAGGGAATATTTGTTCTACCTTTAGCTCCTCGTTGGGTTCGACACTCTTACTTATCGAAAACTGTTGCGATCCCCTATACTTGTGGGTTATCAAGGAGGGTCAGAAAGTTTTCCAAAATATGACCTGTGGATATATATAGCCCGACCCTGTCGGTGTGACCAAGTGGAACAACTCGGTGGCACCGAGATTCATAACTGCAAGCAGTTACTAAAAATCGGTGTGACCGAAAAGTTTGAATCGGTTGCACCGAGGTTGAAAACCTAGATCGACTTAGTGATCTTGGTATGACCGAAATGGGTGAATTGGTCAGACCGAAACACACAAAGAAGTTTTGGAAGTTTAAGTCTATGACGAATCGGGGACTCCGAGTGCTCCTCACACAGTGTGGTTCGAATCTGACTTGATCAAATTTTGTGATGTAGCATGAATAGAGTTTGAGAAAAGAAAAGCATAGATAGCTAGAGAAGGTTCTTAGGCATTCTTGTCCATCCACTTGGCCAAAAGAAAAGGAAACCAATCAATCAAAAGAACAAGTGGATGTCCTCAAATGAGCAAATTATGCAACCAACATGCTCACACAATAAAATGACAAATGAAATATGTGGCAAAGCATGCACAAAAAATTCTAGCATCTATCAAGCAATTGGTGATGACTAGGTCATCTACATATGAGTATATTGACTTAGGAGTCAAATGAGAACATTTGATCATAGGTCATACTCATCGTTCAAGCACAAGTGGGGTTACCACTTCTACATAAAGCATTGTTGTGTTCACACCATTAGAGTTTCTTTAACTCAATTGTTAGAGTAAAGCTCCCCCTAGATGTGAGATCCCCCCTAACAAGGATGAACTAACCTTGGGTTTTTTTGATGATGACTTCATGTAGATGTTGAAGATGTGGATGCTCAATGTTGATGTAGATCATTTGGAGCTATCCTTTGGAGTGAGTTGCACTTTCAATACCTACACGGGTTAGTCCCACAAGGAACAAACAAGGATATCCATAGACATAGAGTGATGCACACACAAGATGATGTCTATGGAAGCTTTAGGTTACCTTGTCCCTTGTCTTACCAACAAGAGGGTTTGTGACTCCTTGAACTAGTGCAAGATGTGGAAGTTGATTGCACTTGTTCTTCCCAAAATGGTAGTAGTGAAGTATGTTGGCGGAGTCACCCTCAATAACTCTCTAGTTCTTCTTCTTCGGGATCCTCACCATCTTGATGGGAATCCTCGGAGTTGTAGTTGTACTTGATGAAGTGGAACTTGATGTAGTCTTGGGAACCCACTTGACCAAGGCCCTAGGAGCTTCTTCAAATGCATCAATTTCCTCTTGAAGCTTGTCCTTGCCTTTTTGCTTGGGGTCTTGTGGTGGAAGATCATTTTGAGCTTGTGTCCCTTTGAAAGAAGTAGGATCATACTTCTCTTGTTGAGGAAAAAACTTCATCTTGGGGTATTGATATTCTTCCCACTCAACTCCATTGGCATTGAACTTTCGTTCAAAACCAATACCTTGATTCTTCCGGTGCCTTCCTTGCTTGCGTACAATTTCCTCGAATTGCTTACTCCCGGCAAGGCTCTTGTGAACACCTTTCTCTATAATTCCCTTCAATAAGCTATTTTCTTGCTAAAGTGTAACTTGGCTAAGAGAATCATTAGTGGAATCAAGAGAACTACTAGAAGCAACAATATTGGATTTAGCATGATTATTGTTACTACTAGAAGAAGAATCCTTCTTGTTCTTGTTACTAGACTTGACTTGAGGCATGTAAGTGGATAAGAGTAAATGCTTGGCAATGTAAGAAGAACTTTTCTTGCGAAGATCATCATTGATTGCCTTTAAGAACTCATGCTCTTGCTCAAGATTGAGCTTTTCAAAACGTAATTTCTCATGAGTCCTTAAAAGTTCTTGATGATCTCCTAAGATAGTTTGATGATCTAACTTAAGAGTGTTTAGTTCTTTAGTTAGAGACTCAATCTTCTCCTTATCATTGTCATTCGTTTCATCATAGTATTCATCACTATAGTTGTCAACAAGTAAATGATCATCACCTAACAAGTCATCTTCATCACTATTGAAATCAACATACTCGGGGTGTGATACCTTTGGACCTTTGGCCATGAAGCATCTTCCAATTCCTTCATTTGGTGAATCAAATATGTCGTAGGAGTTGGTTGACACAAGTGCTAGACCGGCAACACCTTCATCTTGAGTATATTCGAAGTCGGAGTGATAGCTTCTCTCAGAGTCATTGTCGGAGTCGGAGCCGGATACCCATTCACCAACATGAGCTTGATGTCTTCGTTTTGTGTAGCTCCTTGATGAATTGTCCTTCCTTTCCGAATCCTTGCTTCTCCGTGAGGGTCTTCGTTCATATCGATCATCCCTAATCCTTCTCTCCCTTGATGGTGATTCTTCTCTTCTACTTCTTCTTTTGGGAGAATCTTCTCTTCTCTTGTGGGGAGCCGTACACTCATTGGAGTAGTGTCCGGGTCTTCCACAATTGTAGCAGTTTCGCTCTCGACTAGAAGATCTTTTGTCATTGTAGGACCTTGACTTGGAACTTCTCTCTTTGCTTCTATTCTTGTAGAACTTGTTGAAGTTCTTCACCATTAAGCTCAATGCTTCATCGAAGGTTTGTTTCTCACTTGATGATGTGGGGGCTTCACATGAGGCTTTGTAAGCACCACTTGACTTGTTATGGAGCTCCTCCTTGTCCTTGAGTGACATCTAATGAGCAACAATTCTTCCAATGACTTCCGTTGGCTTGAGATCTTTGTAATTTGGCATCATTTGGATCAATGTGCATATGGTATCGTATTTTCCATCCAAGGCTCTTAGGATCTTCTTGATGATGAATTTGTCGGTCATCTCTTCACTTCCTAAGCCGGCAATCTCATTTGTGATAAGAGCAAGCCTAGAGTACATTTCAGCGACACCTTCACCATCCTTCATTTCGAACTTGTCAAGTTAACTTTGAAGCAATTCCAACTTGGATTCCTTGACGGAGTCAGTACCTTCGTGCATATCAATCAAAGTATCCCAAATTTCCTTTGCATTCTCAAGACGGCTGATTTTGTTGAATTCTTCGGGGCACAATCCATTGAAGAGGATATCACAAGCTTGAGCATTGTATTGTAGCATCTTCAACTCTTCCGCGGTAGCTTCACGATTCGGTTCTCTCCCATCAAAGAATTCACCTTGCAAGCCAACACACACAATAGCCCAAACGGCGGAGTTATGTCCAAGAATATGCATTTTCATCTTATGCTTCCAACTAGAAAAATTAGTAGCATCAAAGTAAGGACCTCTACGGGGGTAATTTCCCTCGCTAGACGCCATACTCTCCTAGGTTGTGAAACCAAGGCTATGACCACTAAAATCTATGGAAATCAAAGCAAATGGAGACCAAAGCTCTGATACCACTTGTAGGATCGGAAGTATGTCTAGAGGGGGGTGATTAGACTACTTGACCAATTAAAAATCTATCATTTTCCCAATTTTAGTCTTTGGCAGATTTTAGCTATCTTAGCACAAGTCAAGCAATCTTAACACAATTCAAGCAAGCATGCAAAGAGTCTATGAGCAGCGGAAAGTAAAGCATGCAACTTGCAAGAATGTAGAGGGAAGGGTTTGGAGAATTCAAATGCAATTGGAGACACGGATGTTTTTGTCATGGTTCCGATAGGTGGTGCTATCGTACATCCACATTGATGGAGACTTCAACCCATGAAGGGTAACGGTTGCGCGAGTCCACGGAGGGCTCCACCCACGAAGAGTCCACGAAGAAGCAACCCTGTCTATCCCATCATGGACGTCTCCCACGAAGGACTTGCCTCACTAGCGATAGATCTTCATGAAGTAGGCGATCTCCTTGCCCTTACAAACTCCTTGGTTCAACTCCACAATCTTTGTCAGAGGCTCCCAAGTAACACCTAGCCAATCTAGGAGACACCACTCTCCAAGAAGTAACAAATGGTGTGTTGATGATGAACTCCTTGCTCTTGTGCTTCAAATGATAGTCTCCCCAACACTCAACTCTCTCTCACAGAATATGGATTTGGTGGAAAGAAGATTTGAGTGAAAAGCATCTTGGGGAAGGCTAGAGATCAAGATTCATATGGTGTGAATGGAATAGCTTGGCCTCAACACATGAGTAGGTTGTGCTCTCTCAGAAAATGTGTATTAGAAGTGTAGGTATGTTCTGATGGCTCTCTCCACGAATGAAGAGTGGGTGGAGGGGTATATATAGCCTCCACACAAAAACTAACCGTTACACACAATTTACCAATCTCGGTGAGACCGAATTGAGAAACTCAGTCGGACCAATTTAGCAAACCTAGTGACCGTGAGGATTTTCGGTGGGACTGAGATGCAACTCGATAGGACCAATATGGTTAGGGTTAGGGAATAATGTAATCTCGGTGTGACCAATTACACAAACTCGGTGGGACCGATTTTGGTAATAAGCTAACCAGAGAGTTGGTCAGGTAAACTCGGTGGGACCGATCGCTCATTTCGGTGGGACCGAAATGTTACAAAAGGGAAGCAGAGAGTTTACATTGCAATATCGGTGTGACCGATCGCTCATCTCGGTAGGACCGAAATGTTACGAAGGGAAACAGAGAGATTACAACCCCATCTCGGTGTGACCGAGATCCCTATCGGTGAGACCGAGATCCCTATCGGTGTGACCGAGATCCCTATCGGTGAGACCGATTTGCCTAGGGTTTGTGGTAGTGGCTATGACATCTGAACTCGGTGGCGCCGGATAGAAAGAATCGGTGGGGCCGTGTTTGACTTTTGGTTTAGGTCATATGTGGATGTGGGAAGGTAGTTGAGGGTTTTGGAGCATATCACTGAGCACTATGAAGCAAGAACCTCATCAAGAAACACCTCATCCCTCCTTGATAGTATTGGCTTTTCCTATAGACTCAATGTGATCTTGGATAACTAAAATATAAAATGTAGAGTCTTGAGCTTTGAGCTTGAGAAAATATTTTTGTCCTTAGTATTTTGAGGGGTCCACTTTCCTCATGCATGCCATGCCATTCATTGAGCTTTTCCTGAAATATTAATCTTGGAATAGCATTAGCTCAATGAGTTATATGTTGTTAGGAATTACCAAAACCACCTAGGGATAGTTGCACTTTCAAGATGCAAGAATGATACATGCCACTGGGATGGACCCGAGCGGCCTAGGGATGATGCATCCCGAGGGGCGCCCCCATCAAAGTAAGCTAGGGATGCAAAAGGATACATGTCGCAGGGATAGGCCCGTTCAACTTGGGGATGATGTTGGATGAGGGGCGCCCCCAACTGGATGAACTGGAAAGAGTCACTAGATACAGTAGACGGAGTGGTGTTGAAGTAGCTAAATGTGCACGTTGAAGGAGTCCTTCCTCATGAGCCGCCAGGGCCCTGAGCCTCGGGAGGATCAGGGGGCTCGGGTGGTTCCTTGAGGACCGTTGATACGTCTCCAATGTATCTATAATTTTTGATTGTTCCATGCTATTATATTATCTGTTTTGGATGTTTAATGAGATTTATTATACACTTCTATGTTATTTTTGGGACTAACCTACTAACCCAAGGCATAGTGCAAATTGTTGTTTTTTTTGCCTATTTCAGTGTTTCGCAGAAAAGGGATATCAAACGGAATCCAAACGAAATTAAACATTGGGGAGAGTTAATTTTTGGAACAAACGTGATCCAGGGGACTTGGAGTAGACGTCAAGAAAGGGGTGAGGAGGCCACGAGGCAGGGAGGTGCGCTTGCCCCCTGGCCACTACCCCACCCTCGTGGGCCCCTCGCAGCTCCACCGACCTACTTCTTCCTCCTGTATATATCCATATACCCCAAAAACATCCAGGAGCACCACGAAACCCTATTCCCACTGCCACAACCTTCTGTACCCAAGAGATCCCATCTTGGGGCCTTTTCCGGAGCTCCGTCGGAGGGGGAATCGATCATGGAGGGCTTCTACATCAACACCATAGCCTCTCCAATGATGTGTGAGTAGTTTACCACAGACCTTCGGGTCGATAGTGATTAGCTAGATGGCTTCTTCTCTCTCTTTGGATCTCAATACAATGTTCTCCTCGATCTTCTTGGAGATATATTCGATGTAACACTTTTTGCAGTGTGTTTGTCGAGATCCGATGAATTGTGGGTTTATGATCATGTTTATCTATGAAAAATATTTGATTCTTCTCTGAAATATTTTATGTATGATTGGTTATCTTTGCAAGTCTCTTTGAATTATCAGTTTGGTTTGGCCTACTAGATTGATCTTTCTTGCAATGGGAGAAGTGCTTAGCTTTGGGTTCAATCTTGCGGTGTCCTTTCCCAGTGACAGCAGGGGCAACAAGGCATGTATTGTATTGTTGCCATCGAGGATAAAAAGATGGGGTTTATATCATATTGCTTGAGTTTATCCCATGACATCATGTCATCTTGCCTAATGCATTACTCTATTCTTATGAACTTAATACTCTAGATGCATGCTGGATAGCGGTCGATGTGTGGAGTAATAGTAGTAGATGCAGAATCCTCTCGATCTACTTGTTGCGGACGTGATGCCTATATACATGATCATGCCTAGATATTCTCATAATTACGCACTTTTCTATCAATTGCTCGACAGTAATTTGTTCACCCACCGTAATACTTATGCTATCTTGAGAGAAGCCACTAGTGAAACCTATGGCCCCCGGGTCTATCTTTTATCATATAGGTTTCCAATCCATTTTATTTTGCAATCTTTACTTTCAATCTATATCATAAAAATACCAAAAATATTTATCTTATTAATATTATCTCTATCAGATCTCACTCTCGTAAGTGACCGTGAAGGGAGTGACAACCCCTTTATCGCGTTGGTACAAGGGACTTGCGTGTAGTCTCCTACTGGATTGATACCTTGGTTCTCAAAAACCGAGGGAAATACTTACGCTACTTTGCTACATCTCCCTTTCCTCTTCGAGGGAAAACCAACGCAGTGCTCAAGAGGTAGCAAGAAGGATTTCTGGCGCCGTTGCCGGGGAGATCTACCCAAAAGTCAAGACATACCAAGTAGCCATCACAAACTCTTCTCCCTCGCATTACATTATTTTCCATTTTCCTCTCATTTTCCTCTCCCCCACTTCACCCTTGCCTTTTCTTCGCCCATCTTCTTTTAGTCTTTTCTTTTGCCTTGATGTCTTACTTGGCTCGTTTGCTCGTTTGCTTGGAATAATTGTTTATTTATTGCTAAACAGATAAACTAAGATCTATGGATCCTCATCCTCTTGATAATCTTTTTATGTGATCCAATTATGATGAACCCATTGCTAGTGAGTTTTGTGCACTAGATTATCGTTAAGAGGTTTTGCTTGAAATTCGTGAATCTGAAAATTGTGATGAAGTGCTTTATGAAGTGATTCTCGATGGATTTTTGAATAAAAATCATGATTGCAATGCTATTATTATAAATCCTATTAACGTCAATTGTGCTAATAATATGCAAAACCCTAAGCTTGGGGATGCTAGTTTTGCTATGTCCACTACTTGTTGCAATGATCATGATTGGGGTGATTCTTCTTATGATCTTGAAAATTTATTTAAGACCTATGATAATAGTGTTTGAAATATTATTGAAAGTGGGTTTGGAAGAGTGTCAAATTTAGATCCCACATATTTGTAGAATTTTCAATCTTATGAAGTTTTTGATAAAAGTGGGTTTGGAGAGGTCATGACTTTAGTGAATGATAATCCCACTATTTTGGAAGAGTGTCAACTTCGCATGCAAGTGGATCGTGTTAAGAATATGTTTTGTGATAGCTATATTGTTGAATTTTCTTATGATCCTACATTTAATTATTATGAGAGAGGAAAATATGGTTGTAGAAATTTTCATGTTACTAAATTACGTCTCGTTATGTTGAGATTGCTTTTATTTTTTTCCGCTTCCTTGCATATGCTAGTTTCTGCTTGCCTTGATAATTTGTTTGCCTATAAAATTCCTGTGCATATGAAGTATGTTAGACTTAGATGTGTTTTTCACATGCTTTATGATGCTCCTTTTGTGCTTAAATTCTTGTCTTTCATGTGAGCATCATTAAAATTATCAATGCCTAGCTAAAAGGCTTTAAAGAAAAGCACTTGTTGGGAGTCAACCCAATATATTTAATTTATGTTTTTAATGAATAATTTATCTAGACTCTGTTAAGATGTGTTTTTATGCTTTTAATTAGTATTTGTGCCAAGTTGAACCTTTGGGAAGACTTGGTGGAAGTTTTTGCGACCTTGCTGTAAAAAACAGAAACTTTAGCGCTCACGAGATTTGGTGCCATTTTTTACTGGAGAGTGCAATAAGGTTGATTCTTTTTGAAGATGATTAATAGATATATTCCTCACGTCCAACAATTTATTTCAGAATTTTTTGGGTTACATAAGTATTCTAAACCTACATATTACTACATACTATTCTGTTTTTTACAGATTCTGTTTTTCGTGTGTTGTTTGCTTATTTTGATGCATCTATGGCTAGTATCGCAGGGTATGAACCATAGAGAAGTTGGAATAAAGTAGGTTTAACACCAATATAAATAAAGAATGATTTCATTACAGTACCTTAAGTTGTGGTTTGTTTTCTTATACTAACGGAGCTCATGAGATTTTCTGTTTAGTTTTGTGTTGTGAAGTTTTCAAGTTTTGGGTAAAGGTTTGATGGATTATGGAATAAGGAGTGGCATGAGCCTAAGCTTGGGGATGCCCAAGGCACCCAAAGGTAAAATTCAAGGACAACAAAAGCCTAAGATTGGGGATGCCCCGGAAGGCATCCCCTCTTTCGTCTTCTTCCACCAGTAACTTTACTTGAGGCTATATTTTTATTCACCACATGATATGTGTTTTGCTTGGAGTGTCTTGTATGATTTGAGTCTTTGATTTTTAGTTTACCACAATTATCCTTGCTGTACACACCTTTTGGGAGAGAAACACATGAATTGGAATTTATTAGAATACTCTATGTGCTTCACTTATATCTTTTGAGCTAGATAATTTTGCTCTACTCCTTCACTCATATCTTCTAGAGCACGGTGGTGGTTTTATTTTATAGAAATTATTGATCTCTCATGATTCACTTATATTATTTTGAGATTCCTTTAGAATAGCATGGTAATTTGCTTTGGTTATGAAATTATTCCTAATATGATAGGCATCCAAGATGGGTATAATAAAAACTATCATAGAAAGTGCATTGAATACTATGAGAAGTTTGATATTTGATAATTGTTTTGAGATATAAAGATGATGATATTGGAGTGTGCTAGTTGAGTAGTTGTGAATTTGAGAATTACTTTTGTTTAAGATTGCAAGTCCCGTAGCATGCACGTATGGTAACCGTTGTGTAACAAATTTGAAACATGAGGTGTTATTTGATTGTCTTCCTTATGAGTGGCAGTCGGGGACGAGCGATGGTATATTCCTACCAATCTATCCCCCTAGGAGCATGCACGTAATGCTTGGTTTTTGATGACTTGTCGATTTTTGCAATAAGTATATGAGTTCTTTATGACTAATGTTGAGTCCATGGATTATACGCACTCTCACCCTTCCATTATTGCTAGCCTCTTCGGTACCATGCATTTCCCTTTCTCTCCTTGAGAGTTGGTGAAAACTTCACCGGTGCATCCAAACCCCGTGATATGATATGCTCTATCACACATAAGCCTCCTTATATCTTCCTCAGAATAGCCACCATACCTACCTATTCTGGCATTTCCATAGCCATTCCGAGATATATTGCCATGTAACTTTCCACCGTTTCATTTATGACACACTTCATCATTGTCATATCGCTTTGCATGATCATGTAGTTGACATCATATTTGTGGCAAAGCCACCATGCATAATTTATCATACTTGTCACCCTTGATTCATTGCCCTTCCCAGTACACCGCTGGAGGCATTCATATAGAGTCATATTTTGTTCTAGTATCGAGTTGTAATCATAGAGCATTGTCCCTAAAAAAGAGAAAGGCCAAATAAGAAAAGGCCCAAAAAGAAAAAAAGAAAAGAAAAAGAGAAGAAGAGAAAGGGACGATGCTACTACACTCTTTTTCCACACTTGTGCTTCAAAGTAGCACCATGATTTTTATGATAGAGAGTCTCTTGTTTTGTCACTTTCATATACTAGTGGGAATTTTTCATTATAGAAGATGGCTTGTATATTCCAACAATGGGCTTCCTCAAATGCCCTAGGTCTTCGTGAGCAAGCAAGTTGGATGCACACCCACTTAGTTTTTTTATTGAGCTTTCATACATTTATAGCCCCAGTGCATCTGTTGCATGGCAATCCCTCCTCCTTGCATTGACATCAATTGATGGGAATCTCCCTAGCCCATTGATTAGCCGTGTCAATGTGAGACTTTCTCCTTTTTGTCTTCTCCACATAACCCCCATCATTATATTCTATTCCACCCATAGTGCTATATCCATGGCTCACGCTCATGTATTGCGTGAAAGTTGAAAAAAGTTTGAGATTACTAAAGTATGGAACAATTGCTTGGCTTGTCATTGGGGTTGTGCATGATGAGAGCATTCTTGTGTGACGAAAATGGAGCATGACCAAACTATATGATATTGTAGGGATGAACTTTCTTTGGCCATGTTATTTTGAGAAGACATGATTTCTTATTTAGTATGCTTCAAGTATTATTATTTTTATGTCAATATTAAACTTTTGTCTTGAATCTTCGGATCTGAATATTCATGCCACAATAAAGAAAATTACATTGAGAATTATGCTAGGTAGCATTCCACATAAAAAATTCTGTTTTTATCATTTACCTACTCGAGGACGAGCAGGAATTAAGCTTGGGGATGCTTGATACGTCTCCAACGTATCTATAATTTTTTATCGTTCCATGCTATTATATTATCTGTTTTGGATGTTTAATGGGCTTTATTATACACTTTTATACCATTTTTGGGACTAACCTACTAACCCAAGGCCCAGTGCAAATTGTTGTTTTTTTGCCTATTTCAGTGTTTTGCAGAAAAGGAATATCAAACGGAATCCAAACGGAATGAAACCTTCAGGAGAGTTATTTTTGGAACAAATGTGATCTAGGGGACTTGGAGTAGACGTCAAGAAAGGAGCAAGGAGGCCACGACGTAGGGAGGCGCACCCGCCCCCTGGGCACGCCCCCCACCCTCGTGGGCCCCTCGTAGCTCCACCGACCTACTTCTTCCTCCTATATATATATCCATATACCCTGAAAACATCCAGGAGCACCACGAAACCCTATTTCCTCCACCGCAACCTTCTGTATCCAAGAGATCCCATCTTGGGGCCTTTTCTGGAGCTCCGCAGAGGGGGAATCGATGACGGAGGGCTTCTACATCGACACCATAGCCTCTCCCATGATGTGTGAGAAGTTTACCACAGACCTTCGGGTCAATAGTTATGAGCTAGATGGCTTCTTCTCTCTCTTTGGATCTCAATACAATGTTATCCTCGATCTTCTTGGCGATCTATTCGATGTAACTCTTTTTGCGGTGTGTTTGCCGAGATCCAATGAATTGTGGGTTTATGATCAAGCTTATCTATGAACAATATTTGATTCTTCTCTGAAATCTTTTATGTATGATTGGTTATCTTTGCATGTCTCTTCGAATTACAGTTTGGTTTGGCCTACTAGATTGATCTTTCTTGCAATGGGAGAAGTGCTTAGCTTTGGGTTCAATCTTGCGGTGTCCTTTCCCAGTGACAGCAGGGGCAGCAAGGCACGTATTGTATTGTTGCCATCGAGGATAAAAAGATGGGGTTTATATCATATTGCTTGAGTTTATCCCTCTACATCATGTCATCTTGCCTAATGCATTACTCTGTTCTTATGAACTTAATACTCTAGATGTATGCTGGATAGCGGTCGATGTGTCCAGTAATAGTAGTAGATGCAGAATCGTTTCGGTCTACTTGTTGCGGACATGATGCCTATATACATGATCATGCCTAGATATTCTCATAATTGTGCACTTTTCTATCAATTGCTCGACAGTAATTTGTTCACCCACTGTAATACTTATGCTCTCTTGTGAGAAGCCACCATTGAAACCTATGGCCCCCTGGTCTATCTTTTATCATATAAGTTTCCAATCTATTTTATTTTGCAATCTTTACTTTCAATATATATCATAAAAATACCAAAAATGTTTATCTTATTATTATTATCTCTATCAGATCTCACTCTCGTAAGTGACCGTGAAGGGATTGACAACCCCTTTATCGCGTTGGTTGCGAGGTTCTTATTTGTTTGTGTAGGTACGAGGGACTTGCATGTAGTCTCCTACTGGATTGATACCTTGGTTCTCAAAAACTAAGGGAAATACTTACGCTACTTTACTGCATCACCCTTTCCTCTTCAAAGGAAAGCCAACGCAGTGCTCAAGAGGTAGCAACCATCGCCATCTCCGCCAGAACAGCGTGATGCCTGGCCTCCTGAGCTGCCCGAATGCTCCGCAGGTGATGCTGGAAGGCGGCAGCCATGCTCGGCAAGCCAAACAGAATGCAAACATAGTTGTGAGGTGGACCCTCGCACCGACCAACGCGTGAAGGCCAGAAGCACTCTTGAGATGCGACCCTATTGAGCCCTAGAATGTCGACGCAGACGCGCAGCCCGCTGTCCTCGCTAGGATGGCAAGCTACACCGGGTGGTGGGTGGTGGTCGCCACATATGGCCCTTGCCTCTTGATGCTCCTGGGTCGCCTTGACGATGAACTCCTGAGCACCGGGCGCTCCTCGCCCAGAACCCTTCTGAGGGAAACATGCAGCGAAGCATGCCTCCACATGGTGCCCGAGCGCCTCCCTCGTGATGTTGGCTAGGTCCGAGGCCCTCAGAAGAGAGCCCATGAGCCTTGCCCAAGGAGTGCATCGGGCACTCCTTCCTATGCGAGGGAAGGAGGCGCCCCAGCTGTGGGCGCGGATCCTGAGGTGGTGCTGCTGGAGACGCCGCTCTCCTGAGGCCCTGGGAGGAGTAGCTACTTCTTCTTCTTGGGGATGGCCTTAGGAGGGTACGGGGTGCCTTCGTTGTCACGGTCTTCAATCGTAGCATCTTGGAAGGTGCGCTCAAGGGAACACACCGCATCTCTTTCTTCGCAGGGGACCGTGATGACTCCGCCACTCCCTGTCATCTTGAGGACGTTGTAACCATGGTGGGTCACTGCCATAAACTTGGCCAATGCCGGATACCCAAGGATGGCATTGTACGGCAGACGGATGTGGGCAATGTTGAAGTCGATGAGCTCGGTGTGGTAGTTGTTACGCTGGCCGAAGGTGACAAGGAGGTGAACCTGCCCTATCGGGGTGTTGGAGCCGTCGGTCACTTCTAAGAAAGGATTGGTAGGCTGTAGCTGATCGTATGACACTTGCAGGCTGTCGAACGTCTTGATGGACAGGACATTGAGCCCTGCGCCGCCGTCGATGAGGGTCTTGGTGACTAGGACGTTGCTGATGACGGGTGAACAAAGCATCGGAAGGACACCGGCGGTCACCACGCACTTCAGCTAGTTCGCCAAGCTGAAGATGATGGCGCACTTGGACCACCTGTACGGGCGCGTGGCCTCGAGCCTGGGAAGGCCCGCGTTCACCTCACGAGCAAACTGCTTGAAGATGCGCTGGGAGGCTGGGGCCTGAGCACCGCCCAGGATGCAGGCGATAGCGCGCGGCTCCTGGAAGGCCCCAGCCCCAATATCCTGATGGTGGTCGTCGTTCCGCCTTGGTGGTGGCGGCAGCGGAGGGAGGCCAGCATTGCCCTGAGAACGGTTCTCATGAGGCTGGTCCCTCCAGGCGCCCTCGTTAAGCTGGTCCTGCCAGTGGTCCTCGCGAGGCCGGTAGCACCACTTCAATCTCCTCCTTGGCCGTAGCCCCGGTCGTTGCGCTTGGGGTGCCGACCGAAGCGTCCATCTTGAATGGCCATGAGCTCTTGGGAGTCATTGGTGTTGTGGCTGTGTACGTTGTGGAAGGCACAGAACGGACGGCTGCCCATAGAGGACTCGGGGTGGTCTCGGCCGCGCTTCGTGTCCGGCTCCGTCGCGAGCACGGCTACTCCTTTGCGCTTCACGTCCTCAGCCTCGACTTTCTTCTCTTCTGGGTCGGCAGCAGGGAGCTCGAGGAGGGAGAGGCGCCCCACCTCAGCTCTTGCGCACTTGGTCACCATGTTGAACATCTCCAGGGCCGAGCATAGCTCCTCGTGGATGGCGAGCTCCTCCTTCATCTTGACGTCACGGACGCCATTGGAGTACCTCGCTGGCGGGGTGTTTACAATTGTGACCACGGTCTGATTCCGTGGCTGGTGGTTTCTCGTTGCCCTTAAAGAGCAACTTCCAGGCCCCTTCGTGAGAAGTCTCGAAGAGCCTTTTCCGGGTCTGGTGCTTCTTTGAATTGAACTCCCATAAAGGGTGGCTTCGGCGCTGGCACGGAAGAATAAGGTGGACTACCATCACCTGGATAACGTCAACGAGCCTGACATCCTTGGTCACCATGCTTTGAACGCGCGTCTACAGCGCTATCAGCTCGTTAGGTGAACACTAGTTCGGACTCTTCTCGAGCCAGGAGGTGAGTCGCATGGGAGCACTGGAGGGGAATTCGGCAGCTGCGGCCCTGGTGGTGCCGCGAGGTTCTATGATGTAGAACCACTGCTTCTGCCATTCCTTTCTGTCTCCACAAAGGTGCCTTTGGGCCAGGAGACGTTGGATAGCTTGCTCACCATGGCCCCTCCGCACTCCATGTGCTGGCCATCCACCACCTTCGGCTTCACATTGAAGACTTTGAGCCACAGCCCGAAGTGGGGATTGATGCGGAGGAAGGCCTCGCACACGATGATAAACGCCGAGATGTTGAGGAAGGAATTCGGGGACAGATCATGGAAATCTATCCCGTAACAGTACATCAGCCCGTGGACCAAAGGGTGGAGTGGAAACCCTAGCCCGCGAAAGAAATGGGGGATGACTACTATCCTCTCTGTGGGCTCCGGCGTGGGGACGACTTGTCCCTCAGCTGGCAGACGATGGGCGATCTCCTTCGCCAAATATCCGGCCGCCCGGAGCTTAGTAATTTCCTCCTCCTTGACGGAGGAGACCATCCACTTGCCCTGACCACCAGATCCGGACATGGTTGCTTGAGTGGAAAGGAGATGAGAACTTGGGCGCTGGAGCTTGAGATCGGAAAGGCGGAGACAGAGAGAGAGCGTGAGGAGAGGAAGAGGGAATCCTTATCCCCTTATAAAGGCAACAAATATTAAACGCCTCCTCGCTCGCCTTAGGATTCGCATGTTCCCTAGGGCTGTATAAAAGGCACGGTTGAGTTGCCCATGCCCGCATTGATGAGAATCCCGCAATAAGGGGACACGATCAATGTTTTGACAAGACGTGTGTCAGTGTCAAACCGGTGGATCTCGGGTAGGGGGTCCCGAACTGTGCGTCTAAGGCAGATGGTAATAGGAGGCAGGGGACACGATGTTTTACCCAGGTTCGGCCCTCTTGATGGAGGTAAAACCCTACGTCCTGCTTGATTTATTCTTGATGATATGAGTATTACAAGAATCTACCACGAGATCTGAGAGGCTAAACCCTAGAAGCTAGCCTATGGTATGATTGTATGTTGTCCTACGGACTAAAACCCTCCGGTTTATGTAGACACCGGAGGGGGCTAGGGTTACACAAGGTCAGTTACAAAGGACGAGATATACATATCCGTATTGCCTAGCTTGCCTTCCACGCCAAGTAGAGTCCCATCCGGACACGAGACGAAGTCTTCAATCTTGTATCTTCATAGTCCAATAGTCCGGCCAAAGGATATAGTCCGGCTGTCCAAAGACCCCCTAATCCAGGACTCCCTCGGTAGCCCATGAACCAGGCTTCAATGACGATGAGTCCGGCGCACAGTGTTGTCTTTGGCATTGCAAGGCGGGTTCCTCCTCCGGATACACCACAGAAGAGTCCGAATAAAAGGATAGTGTCTGACCCTGCAAAATAAGTTCCACATACCACCGTAGAGAGAATAATATTTCCACAAAACTAATCTGCTGACATGTTTCAGCAACATGACATCATGCTATGGCTCGGTGATTATTCAAACTGTTTTTCTTTAACTAGCCCCGCACATAACGCGAGGCAGTTTCTTGACACGTCTTGTCAAAGCAAAGATCGTGTCCCCCTTATTACGGGATTCTCATCAATACGAGTGTGGGTAACCCAACCGCGCCATCAATTACGGCGCTTGGGGGATAAGCGAGTTTTACCAGGCTAGTGGGTGGCGCATAGTTTCGACCGCCCTTATAAAGGGACAAGGTTTATCCTTTTTCTACCCATGCCTTCTTCCTCCTTGCTCATCCGTTCTTGCGCACTCGAACTCCAACGCCCAAGTTCACATCCTTCTCCTCAACCTCCTCCAAACATGTCCGGACCGGGAGGCAAGTGGATGGCTCCCTCTGTCACAGAGGGCCACATCAAAAAGCTACGTGGAGCCGGATACTTAGCCGCGAATATCGCGTATCGGCTGCCCGCTGTGGGGCAGATCGTCCCTACCCCGGAACCTCACGAGAGGGTAGTTTTCCTCCACCACTTCCTCCGCGGACTGGGGTTTCCACTCCATTCATTCGTCCATGGTCTTATGTTCTACTACGGGCTGGACTTTCATGATCTAGCCCCGAACTTCATCCTCAACATTTCGGCGTTCATCGTCGTGTGTGAGGCTTTCCTCCGCATCCGGCCCCACTTCGGCCTATGGCTGAAGACCTTCATATCAAGCCGAAGGTGGTGGGAGGCCAACAAGCAGAATGCGTCGGAGCCATGGTGGGCAAGATGCCCAACGTTATATGGCTTGAAGGCTCCTTCATGGAGACCATAAATGGGTGGCAATCGGCATGGTTCTACATCACCGAGCCGCGCGACACCAACTGGGTGGCAGCCCCCGAGCTTCAATCCGGAATCCCCACGCGGCTCACCTCCTGGAAAGAGAAGGGACTATCCTGGGGTTCATCAGTGGAGCTGGACGGACTCCAGAAATGTATCCGGAATATGGCAAGCAAGAATCTCAAGCTTGTCAACATATTCCAGGTCATGCTCATCCGCCGGATCCTCCCGTGTCAACAACGGGATTTCAACTTGTGGGAGTTCGACCCGGCCCAGCACCAGACTCTGAGCGAGCTCTTCGACACGATGCACAAGGACGTCTGGAGGGTGCTGTTCAAGGGCGCCGAGGTCCCTCCCTCTCACACTGAGGACCGTGGGCTAAGCGCGAAGCGCCTAGCGCATTCGGTGAGTTCTATACATCCGGTAGGATATTTATTTCCCCTAGCTTAATCATGTGTGGGGTCTGAGCTCCATGCCTTTGACAGGATGGGTGGAGACATCGGGGCAGATTAACTGTCCGTCCCCTCTAACCGGAGACACTGCGGACGCTCTGCTGACGGAGATGCTGACTCCGGCTCCTTACAAGGTGCCGAAGAAGACAAAGAAGGCCAAGGGAACCCGAAAGAGTTCCCGGTGCCAGGTGGTATCGGACTCATCGTCTGATAACTCCGTGACGCACTCCTCCCCCGAAGACGAGGAGGAAGTTGAAGATGCTCCCCCTTCAGTCGGGGGAGACAAGAAAAGGAAGGCCGCCCTGACCGGGGGGGCGAAGGGTCCAAGAAGGGGAGGACCCTCCTTCCGTACTACTCCACCACCGCCGCCGAAGGCGAAGACGAGTGGCTGCTCAGGGCCAAGCCCCTGGCGAAGTCGTAAGTATTCGAATACCAAAGTAACTCATAGCATACCTTTGTCGCACTGCTTCTCCTCACGCCGAATATGATTATGCAGACCGCCCCAAGCCCGTATCGAAGTATCTTCGTTGGGCGGCTCCTTGGACTCGTCGGACATGGATAGCGATCCACTTCCGACCGCCACCTCCCCTTACCCTACAGACATCGCTGAGGTATTGTCTCAAGAGGCACCGGGTTGAGGGGAGACAATCCCGGAGGCGCCTCAAGGCGATCTTCCAGACTCCAGGAGCAGAGGGAGTAAGGCTCCCGAGGGCTCCGAGTTCGGCCCTCAGCCGAACACCGCGCCGGAACCTCCAGTGGTTCCGGACTCGGGCAGGCGGCCTCCTTCCAAAAGGGACAAGATGCCTGTGCCGGTAACCTCTGCCCATCCAGGGGCACCGGATAATCTGCTGGTAGCGCTTCGCTGCGCTTCCATCGACGAAGAGCACCGCACTATTACGAGTGCGGTGATCCAGAAGGTTCAGTCTGACAAAAGCGGACTGGCTGAAGCCTGTGCCAGCCTTCTAACAGGCTTTGAGGTAAGTATTTGAAATATAGGAAAAATATTACCACATAGACAGTAGCCCCTGATGCTCTGTTCGGTGTTCATAAAGAAAAGCCGACAGAGGATCAAACAATATCGCAGGAGTCTAATATAAGTATGTCTATATGCGTATGCAGGCTTCGCTGCTGGCCTCTGCCGCACTGAAGCAGGACCTCGAAGGGTCCAAGGAAGAGCTCGGCCTAGCCAAGAGGCAGCTCGAGGAGAACAAAGGTAAGTAGTACCTAGTCTATGGATATATATAAAAAAAATGCGATTGCAAAATGACAGGATCATCATAAATTTGCCAGGGGCCACGACCGAGGTGGCGACCCTGAAGCAAGCGCTATCCGAGGCCGAAAACAAAGTGGCCCAGGAGCGCACCGAGCGGGTAAAACAAGAGGCACGGGTGGGCGAGTTGCAGCAAGAGCTCCACGCTCTCGTGACGAAGCACGAGGCGTTGGAGCTTGACTTGAAGACACGAGAGTCCGAGCTTGCCGTGGCCCTTGAGAGTGCAAAGAGTGCCAAGGCTGAAGCCCAAAAGGCTCTCTAGGAGATTGATGTGATGAAGAAGATAGCGGCGGGTAAGGCATTCTATATGCAAAGCAAGCATGTGAAAGTAAATTACTTGTTACTTACCCGAATCCGGAGCTCTCGAGGAGCATTCGCAGATTTGCCCCGTAGCGTGTCGGGTGCCGCACAGTTCTACCAGGCCGAGGAGGGAAGCTCAACGGAGAAGCTATTCTGGTCTAAGTATACTGAGACCGAACACCCGATGCCTCTGAGCGACCAGCTAAAGCAACTGGTTGAGCTGCACAAGGAGGGCCGAACGGGCCATGAAGGGCTTTATAGTCCGAATGTGGCCTTGTGACGCCCTTCCCAACAGCTACTTCGGCCTGGTGAGGCGGCTTGTGGATGTCTGCCCCCGGCTGGAACTCATCAAGCGGTCCGTCTGCATCGAAGGTGCATGCCGGGCTTTCGCCCATGCGAAGGTGCACTGGGCCAAGATCGATGCCATGAAGCTGGTGAAGGAAGGGCCGCCGCAGGGCAAGGAGCATCGCCACCCCGAGATGTATTATGAGGGTGTCCTGAAGGGTCCCCGTCTTGTAGCTGACGAGTGTGCGAAAGATGTAATATTTGAGTAAACTTGCTCCTGTAATCCTGTATTATGAAAACTTGTTCATATGCGCAATGCAATGCTTGTTTGAATTTAAAATATTGCCTTCTGTTCGGCTGTTTATCAAATCTGAGAGATGGCTAGTCGTCGGCTTCTGCCCCCACGCTACGAGTGCTGGGGTGTTCGGGGTAAACCTGAGCACTCTTGTTCCCATTGTTGGGTCCTTCGAGGGAGGTGCTCAGCACAAGAACAAGGTAATTGGACTGTAATGCGTTATCACTCTCACTTAGCCATAGAATTCTATAATTTTAAATTTCGGCGAAGCCCCTAGTATTCGAATGGCTGAATTCGGGGCGGGATTGATACGTCTCCAATGTATCTATAGTTTTTGATTGCTCCATGCTATATTATCTACTGTTTTGAACTATATTGGGCTTTATTTTCCACTTTTGTATTATTTTTGGGACTAACCTATTAACCGGTGGCCCAACCCAGAATTGTTGTTTTTTTGCCTATTTCAGTGTTTCGAAGAAACATAATATCAAACGGAGTCCAAACGGAATGAAACCTTCGGGAACGTGATTTTCTCACCGAACGTGATCCAGGAGACTTGGACCCTACGCCAAGGCATCAGAGAGGCCATCATGAGGGTGGGGGCGCGCCCCCCCTTAGTGCGCGCCCCCCTGCCTCGTGGGCCCCTCGGAGCTCCACCGACGTACTTCTTCCTCCTATAAATACCTACGTACCCCCAAACGAACAGAGATGGAGCCAAAAACCTAATTCCACCGCCGCAACTTCCTGTATCCACGAGATCCCATCTTGGGGCGTGTTTCGTAGCTCCGCCGGAGAGGGCCGTCATCACGGAGGGCTTCTACATCATCATAGCCCCTCCGATGAAGTGTGAGTAGTTTACCTCAGACCTTCGGGTCCATAGTTAGTAGCTAGATGGCTTCTTCTCTCTTTTTGGATCTCAATACAAAGTTCTCCCCCTCTCTCGTGGAGATCTATTCGATGTAATCTTCTTTTTGCGGTGTGTTTGTTGAGACCGATGAATTGTGTGTTTATGATCAAGTCTATCTATGGATAATATTTGAATCTTCTCTGAATTCTTTTATGTATGATTGGTTATCTTTGCAAGTCTCTTCAAATTATCAGTTTGGTTTGGCCTACTAGATTGGTTTTTCTTGCCATGGGAGAAGTGCTTAGCTTTGGGTTCGATCTTGCGGTGTCCTTTCCCAGTGACAGAAGGGGCAGCAAGGCACGTATTGCATCGTTGCCATCGAGGATAACAAGATGGGGTTTATTTCATATTGCATGAATTTATCTCTCTACATCATGTCATCTTGCTTAAAGCGTTACTTTATTTTTAACTTAATACTCTAGATGCATGCTGGATAGCGGTCGATGAGTGGAGTAATAGTAGTAGATGTAGAATCGTTTCGGTCTACTTGTCACGGACATGATGCCTATATACATGATCATGCCTAGATATTCTCATAACTATGCTAAATTCTGTCAATTGCTCAACAGCAATTTGTTCACCCACCATAGAATACTTATGCTCTTGAGAGAAGCCACTAGTGAAACCTATGGCCCCCTGGTCTATTCTCATCATATCAATCTCCATCGCTTTAATCTTGCTTTGCTTTTCTACTTTGCCCTTTACTTTGCATCTCTATACCAAAAATACCAAAAATATTATATCTATCAGATCTCACCCTCGTAAGTGACCGTGAAGGGATTGACAACCCCTAATCGCGTTGGTTGCGAGTAGCTATCGTTTTGTGCAGGTACGAGGGACTTGAGCGTGGCCTCCTACTGGATTGATACCTTGGTTCTCAAAAACTGAGGGAAATACTTACGCTACTCTGCTACATCATCCTTTCCTCTTCGGGGAAAACCAACGCAAGCTCAAGAGGTAGCAAGAAGAATTTGTGGCGCCGTTGCCGGGGAGTCTACGGAAAAAGTAAACATACCAAGTACCCATTACAATCCCTATCTCTCGCGTTACATTAGTTGCCATTTGCCTCTCGTTTTCCTCTCCCCCACTTCACCCTTGCTGTTTTATTCGCCCTCTCTTTCCCAATCTCCTTCTCCTTCTCTTTCTCCGTTTGCCTTTTTCTCGCTTGCCTTTTTGTTTGCCCGTGTGTTGGATTGCTTGTTTTCGCGATGGCTCAAGATACTACCAAATTGTGTGACTTCACCAATACCAATAATAATGATTTCCTTAGCACTCCGATTGCTCCTCTTGCCAATACCGAATCTTGTGAAATCAATACTGCTTTGTTGAATCTTGTTATGAAAGATCAGTTCGCCGACCTTCCTAGTGAAGATGTCGCTACTCATCTGAGTAGCTTCGTTGATTTATGTGATATGCAAAAGAAAAAAGATGTCAATAATGATGTCATTAAATTGAATCTATTTCCTTTTTTGCTCAGAGATCGTGCTAAAGCTTGGTTTTCGTCTTTGCCTAAAAATAGTATTGATTCTTGGAACAAGTGCAAAGATGCTTTTATCACTAAGTATTTCCCTCCCACTAAAATCATCTCTCTTAGAAACGATATTATGAATTTTAAGCAACTTGATCATGAACATGTTGCACAAGCTTGGGAGAGAATGAAATTAATGATACGTAATTGCCCTACTCAAGGTTTGAATTTGTGGATGATTATACAAAAATTTTATGCCGGATTGAATTTTGCTTCTAGAAATCTTTTAGATTCAGCCATGGGAGGTACTTTTATGGAAATCACTTTAGGAGATGCTACTAAACTCCTAGATAATATTATGGTTAATTATTCTCAATGGCATACTGAAAGATCTTCTAATAAAAAAGTCCATGCGATAGAAGAAATCAATGTGTTGAGTGGAAAGATGGATGAACTTATGAAATTATTTGCTACTAAGAGTGTTTCTTCTGATCCTAATGATATGCCTTTGTCTACTTTGATTGAGAATAACAATGAATCTATGGATGTGAATTTTGTTGGTAGAAATAATTTTGGTAACAATGCTTATAGAGGGAATTTTAATCCTAGGCCATATCCTAGTAATCCTTCTAATAATTATGGGAATTCTAACAACAACTCTTATGGAAATTATAATAAGATGCCCTCTAAATTTGAGAATAGTGTTAAAGAGTTTATGAATTCACAAAAGAATTTTAATGCCTTGCTTGAAGACAAATTGCTTAAAGTTGATGATTTGGCTAGGAACATTGATAGAAATTCTCTTGAGGTTGATTCTTTAAAGCTTAGATCTATTCCTCCTAAGCATGATATCAATGAGTCTCTTGAAACCATGAGAATTTCCATTGATGAGTGCAAGGAAAGAACCGCCAGGATGCGTGCTTCCAAAGATGCCTTTATTAAAGCGTGTTCTTCCAATTCCTATGAAAATCAAGATGAGGATGATGTGTCTCCTATCAAATCTTTGTTTTGCAATATGAATCTTGATGAAACTGAATATGATCTTCCTTTACCTAGAAGGCGTTCTAAAAATTCGGAGTATTTAGATCTTTATGGTGAAATTGATGAAAGTGGGATTGAAAGAAATAAAAATCTAGATGTTGCTAAACCCACTATATTGGATTTCAAGGAATTTAATTATGAAAGTTTCTCTTTAATTTATTGTATTTCCTTGTTGCAATCTGTGCTAAATTCTCCACATGCTTATAGTCAAAAGAAAGCCTTCACCGAACATATTGTTGATGCCTTGATGCAATCTTATGAAGCAAAACTTGACTTGAAAGTTTCTATCCCTAGAAAACTCTATGATGAGTGGGAACCAACTATTAAAATTAAAATTAAAGATCATGAGTTTTATGCTTTGTGTGATTTGGGTGCTAGTGTCTCCACTATCCCCAAAACTTTGTGTGATTTGCTAGATTTCCGCGATTTTGATGATTGCTCTCTAAACTTGCATCTTGCAGATTCTACTATTAAGAAACCTATGGGAAGGATTAATGATGTTCTTATTGTTGCAAATAGGAATTATGTGCCCGTATATTTCATTGTTCTTGATATAGATTGCAATCCTTCTTGCCCTATTATTCTTGGTAGACCTTTCCTTAGAACGGTTGGTGCGATTATTGATATGAAGGAAGGGAATATTAGATTTCAATTTCCATTAAAAAAGGGAATGGAACACTTTCCAAGAAAGAAAATAAAATTTCCATATGAAACTATCATGAGAGCCACTTATGGATTGCCTACCAAAGATGGCAATACCTAGATCTATCCTCGCTTTTATACCTAGCTAGGGGCGTTAAACGATAGCGCTTGTTGGGAGGCAACCCAATTTTATTTTTATTCCTTGATTTTTGATCATGTTTAGTAATAAATGAATTATCTAGCCTATCTTTTGGTTGTGTTTTTTTGTGTTAATTAGTGTTTTTGCCAATTAGAACCGTTGGGAAGACTTGGGGAAAGTCTTGTTAAACTTGCTGTAAAAAACAGAAACTTTAGCGCTCACGAGAACTGCTGTCATTTATATTTGGGAAGTGCTATTTAGTTAATTATTTTTTAAGATGATTAATAGATAAATTCCTCACGTCCAGGAATTTATTTTAGAATTTTTGGGGTTCCATATATTGTACTAGCTACAGATTACTACAGACTGTTCTGTTTTTGACAGATTCTGTTTTTCGTGTGTTGTTTGCTTATTTTGATGAATCTATGGCTAGTAAAATAGTTTATAATCCATAGAGAAGTTAGAATACAGTAGGTTTAACACCAATATAAATAAAGAATGAGTTCATTACAGTACCTTGAAGTGGTCTTTTGTTTTATTTCGCTAACGGAGCTCACGAGTTATCTACCTTAAGTTTTGTGTTGTGAAGTTTTCAAGTTTTGGGTAAGGATTTGATGGATTATGGAACAAGGAGTGGCAAGAGCCTAAGGTTGGGGATGCCCATGGCACCCCCTAGATAATCTAAGGACACCTAAAAGCCAAAGCTTGGGGATGCCCCGGAAGGCATCCCCTCTTTCGTCTACTTCTATCGGTAACATTACTTGGAGCTATATTTTTATTCACCACATGATATGTGTTTTGCTTGGAGCGTCTTGTATTATTTGTGTCTTTGTTTATTAGTGTGCCACAATCATCCTTGCTGTACACATCTTTTGAGAGAGCCATACATGAATTGGAATTTGATAGAATACTCTGTGTGCTTCACTTATATCTTTTTGAGCTAAGTAGTTTTGCTCTATGTGCTTCACTTATATCTTTTGAGCATTATAATTTTGCTCTATGTGCTTCACTTACATCTTTTAGAGCACGGTGGTGGATTTGTTTTAAATAAACTATTGATCTCTCATGCTTCACTTAGATTATTTTGAGTGTCTTAATACCATGGTAATTTGCTTAATAATAACATGCTTGGTATTCAAGATTTGTGGAACTTTCTTTTGAGTGTGTTGAATACTAAGAAAAGTTGGATGCATGATAATTGTTTTGAGATATGAAGGTGATAATATTAGAGTCATGCTAGTTGAGTAATTTTGAATTTAAAGAATACTTGTGTTAAAGTTTGTGATTCCCGTAGCATGCACGTATGGTGAACCGTTATGCGATGAAGTCAGAGCATGGTTTATTTATTGATTGTCTTCCTTATGAGTGGCGGGCGGGGACGAGCGATGGGCTTTTCCTACAAATCTATCCCCCTAGGAGCATGCGCGTAATACTTTGCTTTGATAACTTCTAGATTTTTGCAATAAGTATATGAGTTCGTCATGACTAATGTTGAGTCCATGGATTATAAACACTTTTTCCCATCCTTTCACCATTGCTAGTCTCTCTAATACCGCACACTTTTCACCGGTATCATACACCCACCATATACCTCCCTCAAAACAGCCACCATACCTACCTATCATGGCATTTCCATAGCCATTCCGAGATATATTGCCATGCAACTTTCCACCATTCCGTTTATTATGACACGCTCCATCATTGTCATATTGCTAGCATGATCATGTAGTTGATGTCGTATTTGTGGCAAAGCCACCATTCATAATTCTTTCATACATGTCACTCTTGATTCATTGCATATCCCGGTACACCGCCGGAGGCATTCATATAGAGTCATATTTTGTTCTAAGTATCGAGTTGTAATTGTTGAGTTGTAAGAAAAATAAAAGTGTGATGAGCATCATTTTTAGAACATTGTCCCAAGTGAGGAAAGGATGATGGAGACTATGATTCCCCCATAAGTCGGGATGATACTCCGGACGAAAAAAAGAGGCCATGAAAAAGAGAAGGCCCAAATAAAAAAATAAAAAAAGAGAGAAAAAGAGATAAGGGACAATGTTACTATCCTTTTACCACACTTGTGCTTCAAAGTAGCACCAAGATCTTCATGATAGAGAGTCTCTCGGTATGTCACTTTCATATACTAGTGGGAATTTTACATTATAGAACTTGGCTTGTATATTCCAATGATGGGCTTCCTCAAAATTTCCCTAGGTCTTCGTGAGCAAGCGAGTTGGATGCACACCCACTTAGTTTCTTTTGTTGAGCTTTCATATGCTTATAGCTCTAGTGCATCCGTTGCATGGCAATCCCTACTCACTCACATTGATATCTATTGATGGGCATCTCCATTGCCCGTTGATACGCCTAGTTGATGTGAGACTATCTTCCCCTCTTTTTGTCTTCTCCACAACCACCACTCTATTCCACATATAGTGCTATATCCATGGCTCACACTCATGTATTGCATGAAGATTGAAAAAGTGAGAGTATGAAACAATTGCTTGGCTTGTCATCGGGGTTGTGCATGATTTAAATACTTTGTGTGGTGAAGATAGAGCATAGCCAGACTATATGATTTTGTAGGGATAACTTTCTTTGGCCATGTTATTTTGAGAAGACATAATTGCTTTGTTAGTATGCTTGAAGTATTATTATTTTTATGTCAACATGAACTTTTTTCTTGAATCTTTCCAATCTGAATATTCATACCACAATTAAGAAAGATTTGCATTGAAATTGTGCCAAGTAGCACTCCGCATCATCATTTACCTACTCAAGGACGAGCAGGAATTAAGCGTGGGGATGCCTGATACGTCTCCAACATATCTATAATTTTTGATTGCTCCATGCTATATTATCTACTGTTTTGGACTATATTGGGATTTATTTTCCACCTTTATATTATTTTTTGGACTAACCTATTAACCGGAGGCCCAGCCCAGAATTGTAGTTTTTTTGCCTATTTCAGTGTTTCAAAGAAACGGAATATCAAACGGAGTCCAAAGGGAATGAAACCTTCGGGAACGTGATTTTCTCACCGAACGTGATCCAGGAGACTTGGAACCTACTCCCCCCCTTAGGGTGCACCCCTGCCTCGTGGGCCCCTCGGAGCTCCGCCGACGTACTTCTTCCTCCTATATATACCTATGTACCCCCAAACGAACAGAGACGGAGCCAAAAACCTAATTCCACCGCCGCAACTTTCTTTATCCACGAGATCCCATCTTGGGGCCTATTCCGGAGCTCCGCCGGAGAGGGCCGTCATCACGGAGGGCTTCTACATCATCATAGCCCCTCCGATGAAGTGTGAGTAGTTTACCTCAGACCTTCGGGTCCATAGTTAGTAGCTAGATGGCTTCTTCTCTCTTTTTGGATCTCAATACAAAGTTCTCCCCCTCTCTCGTGGAGATCTATTCGATGTAATCTTCTTTTTGCGGTGTGTTTGTTGAGACCGATGAATTGTGGGTTTATGATCAAGTCTATCTATGAATAATATTTGAGTCTTCTCTGAATTCTTTTTTGTATGATTGGTTATCTTTGCAAGTCTCTTCGAATTATCAGTTTGGTTTGGCCTACTAGATTGGTTTTTCTTTCCATGGGAGAAGTGCTTAGCTTTGGGTTCGATCTTGCGGTGTCCTTTCCCAGTGACAGAAGGGGAAGCAAGGCACGTATTGCATTGTTGCCATCGAGGATAACAAGATGGGGTTTATTTCATATTGCATGAATTTATCTCTCTACATCATGTCATCTTGCTTAAAGCGTTACTCTATTTTTAACTTAATACTCTAGATGCATGCTGGATAGCGGTCGAAGAGTGGAGTAATAGTAGTAGATGTAGAATCGTTTCGGTCTACTTGTCACGTACGTGATGCCTATGTTCATGATCATGCCTAGATATTCTCATAACTGTGCGCTTTTCTATCAATTGCTCGGCAGTAATTTGTTCACTCGCCGTAATACATGGTATCATGAGAGAAGCCACTAGTGAAACCTATGGCCCCCGGGTCTATTTTATATAATATAAGTTTCCGATCTACAATTCTAGTTTACTATTTATTTTATTTTGCAATCATTACTTTTCAATCTATACAACAAAAATACCAAAAATATACATGATCGTGCCTAGATATTCTCATAAATATGCTCAATTCTGTCAATTGCTCAACAGTAATTTGTTCACCCACCATAGAATACTTATGCTCTTGAGAGAAGCCACTAGTGAAACCTATGGCCCCCAGGTCTATTCTCATCATATCAATCTCCATCACTTTAATCTGGCTTTGCTTTTTTGCTTTGCCTTTTACTTTGCATCTATATACCAAAAATACCAAAAATATTATATCTATCAGATCTCACTCTCGTAAGTGACCGTGAAGGGATTGACAACCCCTAATCGCGTTGGTTGCGAGTAGCTACCGTTTTGTGCAAGTACGAGGGACTTGAGCATGGCCTCCTACTGGATTGATACCTTGGTTCTCAAAAACTGAGGGAAATACTTATGCTACTCTGCTGCATCATCCTTTCCTCTTCAGGAAAATCCAACGCAAGCTCAAGAGGTAGCAGCGTTACATGCCTTAAGCCGGACAAAGCCGACTCCTCGCTCTAAGCGGCATAAGTCTTTAGGGACTTGAAACCTCTCGAACAGCGACCAGTCTCTCGCCTTATCATGACAGTCAGTTTTAGCTTTCTCTATTGAGGTGCTTAGCCCAGCAGAACCGGGGCACAATCGCAGTAGTTCTCCCAGTGCTACCTTAGCCGATATAGCGGAACGTAAGGTACCAAAACATGGGAGCCGGGCAAACCCAACTATTGACACAAGACATGATTCGGAGCTGATGCATATAATGCTATAAGTTCGGGGTGCCGCACTATGGAAAGTGTTCGGACTTCTCACGCCGCATTATGGGGTATGCTTAAGCCCCTCGCATATTGACCGTACCAGAGTGTACGGGTGCTAGATGTCATGAATGAACATATACATATATATATATAAAGAAGAATGCAATAATAGTCTTAATGCTATGTATTGTTTATTCAAAAAGGTGTGTTAAAGCAGAATGATACAAGTAGTGCAATAAGCAAAAAGTAGGACAGTTTGACATGTCCCTTCCAAGGGCAAGCTGAGGAATAGTACTAAAGCAAATATTTCACTCTATATCATAATCCACCTGGGAGTTCCGTGGTGTGACGTAGCTTTATGCCTCCTTGGTTGCTGCATCATGTGTTCGGCAATCATGCTGCCGGACAGGGTTTCCAGAGATTAAAGTCCTGAAAGAGAAAAATAACAAAGCGGGAAGCCCCTAGTGCGGTTTAAGCCGCGTCTTGGGGCGTGTCGTAGTTGTGCCCCCCTCCCCACCTGTGCCCATGGTATTTTTAATGCGTAATTATGTACGCATGGCACGGATTTAGTCGTTTGGCTAGGACCGGGGTGGGGGCCGCATTTCTATGCGAGCTCGGAACGTGCCAGGAGGTCCTGTTGCCGATTACTCCGGGCGTGCTTGAAGGTGTCCGGGTCATTAATCGCCGAACTAGTGGATTGCCTTAAGAGGCTGCTTTGTGCTTCTGCTGCGAGGGCCACAGTGTGCTCCTCCGTGCGGAGAGAGTGCTCTGCGTTTCCATTGACTGTGATGACCCCCCGAGGTCCTGGCATCTTGAGCTTGAGATATGCGTAATGCGGTACCACATTGAATCTCGCAAATGCGGTTCGCCCGAGCAGTGCATGGTAGCCACTGCGGAACGGGACTATGTCGAATATTAACTCTTCACTTCAGAAGTTATCCGGAGATCCGAAGACCACTTCCAGTGTTACTGAGCATGTGCAATGGGCCTCTACACCTGGTATGACGCCTTTAAAGGTCGTTTTAGTGGGTTTGATCCTTGAGGGGTCTATACCCATTTTGCGCATTGTGTCCTGATAAAGCAGGTTCAGGCTATTGCCACCATCCATAAGGACTCGAGTGAGGTGAAATCCGTCAATGATTGGGTCTAAGACCAATGAGGTGAATCCGCCATGACGGATACTAGTGGGGTGGTCCCTACGGTCGAAGGTGATCGGGTAGGAAGACCATGGGTTGAACTTTGGGGCGACTGGCTCCAACGCATATACGTCCCTGAGCGCATGCTTCCGCTCCCTCTTGGGGATGTGGGTTTCGTATATCATGTTCACCGCCCACACTTGTGGGGGGAACCTGTTCTGTCCTCCGGTGTTTGGCTGCCGGGGCTCCTCCTTGTCATTGCTATGTGACCCCTTATCTTTGTTTTCGGCATTTATCTTTCCGGCCTGCTTGAACACCCAACAATCCCTGTTGGTGTGGTTGGCTGGCTTGTCGGGGGTGCCGTGTATTTGGAACGAGAGATCGAGTATACGGTCCAAACTGGACGGGCCCGGAGTGCTTCTTTTGAATGGCTTTTTCCGCTGACCGGGTTTAGAGCCTTTGAATCCGGCATTGACTGTCGTGTCCTCGGTATTGTCGTTGTTAATGCGGCGCTTATGTTTGTTGCGACGTGACCTGCCATTGCCATCCTTTGTATCCGAAGTACCATGGTTCTTTGATATGTTATTTCTGCAAGCCAGCCAGCTGTCTTCTCCCACACAAAAGCGGGTCATGAGTATCGTGAGGGCTGCCATAGATTTTGGCTTTTCCTGACCAAGGTGCCAGGCGAGCCACGCATCGCGGATGTTGTGCTTGAAAGCTGCTAGGGCCTCTGCATCCGGACAGTCGACGATTAGATTTTTGTTTGTTAGGAAACGTGTCCAGAATTGCCTGGCCGATTCCTCTGGCTGCTGAATTACGTGGCTCAAGTCATTGGCATCTAGTGGTCGCACATAAGTGCCCTGAAAGTTGTCTAGGAATGCGGCTTCCAGAACTTCCCAACAGCCAATGGACTCTGCTGGCAAGCTATTGAGCCAATGCCGAGCTGGTCCTTTGAGTTTGAGTGGGAGGTATTTGATGGCATGTAGGTCATCACCGCGGGCCATGTGGATGTGCAGGAGGAAATCCCCGATCCATACCACAGGATTTGTTGTGCCGTCATATGATTCTATATTTATGGGTTTGAAACCCTCTGGGATTTGATGATCCATTATTTCGTCTGTGAAGCATAAGGGGTGTGCGACGCCTCTGTACTGGGCTATATCGCGACGCAACTCAAATGAGTCTTGCCCGCTGTGTTCGGCCTGGCTGGACTTACTTTTACTGTATCCGGCGTGACGATTATCGTCTCGCATAGTGGTGCACCCTCATGATCCGTAGATCGATCTTGCATGTTTTGCTTTGTCCTCCAGTACGTCTCGCAGGTCTGGCGTATTTCCCCATGCCTTTTTATTTGATTGGCGTTGGGGTGCGGGCTGAGTTTTTGGCTGGAATGCCTCTCTGTCGCGGCCACGAGGTGGCCGATCAGCCGCGTCATACACAGGGGATGTGGGTTTTGGTGCTTCCTCCTCCAGTCGGGGTAGCAACCTGCACTTTGGGTAACTCTTGGAGGGGCGTTCGAGTTTATATTCCTCGGCTGCCAGGACTTCAGTCCATCTGTCAGCTAGCAAATCTTGATCAGCTTGAAGCTGCTGCTCCTTTTTCTTAAGGCTATTTGTCGTGGCTATAAGCCGGTGCTTGAAGCGCTCTTGTTTGACGGGATCCTCAGGCACGACTATCGTCATCGTCGAGGCTTGTCTCGTCTTCAGAGAGAGGCATGTAATTATCATCCTCCAGCTCTCCATCTGCCGCTCTCTCTGGAGGGCTGGCTTCTCCATCCTCCTGCCCTAAATGTTGCTGGAGGGGATTGTTGCCGTCTTCGGCACTGTCTGGAGTGCTATTATCTCCTGTGCTGGTATCACCACTTTTGCCTTGGCGGGACTTAGAGCGGCGCCGCTGACGCTGGCGCTTGGGTTGCTTCTTGGAGGGGTTATCCTCCGTTGTCTCGTCGCCATTGCCTTCTTTGGGTGTCTCCACCATGTATATGTCATATGATGAGGTGGCTGTCCAGTGCCCTGTGGGCAGTGATTCCTCTTCGTCTTCCGCATCGTCGTCCACACCGTCGATGTCTTTGGAGTCGAAGTCGAGCATGTCGGTTAAGTCATCGACAGTGGCTACTAAGTGGGTGGGCAGCGAATTTCTTCGTCATCCGCATCCCAATCCTGCCAGGCATAGTTCGGCCAGGATCCTCGTGACAAGGAGAGAGACCTTAATGAGTTCAGTATGTCACCGAAGGGCGAGTGCTGAAAAATATCCGCGGAGGTAAACTCCATGATCGGCGCCCAATCGGATTCGATAGGAACGGGCGCAGGCGGTTCGGAGTCCGTGACCGGAGAACGATCTGGCAGTTTGGCAACACGGCTCTCGTGAAGGGTTAGGTCGATATTCGGCTCGATCGCCGCAGAGGATATGGCCTCCGTGGAGGGGTCTATCCACCCAACCATGGATGGCGCATCTGGCTCAGAATTGAGGGTCGGAGCGGCTGCCGGTGCAATTTCTTGACCACTGTCCGATGGTAGAGCTAAATCGTACTCATCGTGACCGCGCGGCGCACAAGGCAGGGGCTCGAATCCGTCGAAGATCATGTCTCCGCGGATATCGTCCGTGTAGTTTAAGCTTCCAAACCTGACCTGGTGGCCAGGGGCGTAACTTTCGATCTGCTCCAGATGGCCAAGCGAGTTGGCCTGCAGTGCGAAGCCGCCGAACACAAAGATCTGTCCGGGGAGAAAAGTCTCACCCTGGACTGCATCGCTATCGATGATAGTAGGAGCCATCAAGCCTAACGGCGACGACACAGAGGAACTCTCAATGAAAGCACCAATGTCGGTGTCAAAACCGGTGGATCTCGGGTAGGGGGTCCCGAACTGTGCGTCTAAGGCGGATGGTAACAGGAGGCAGGGGACACGATGTTTTACCCAGGTTCGGGCCCTCTTGATGGAGGTAAAACCCTACGTCCTGCTTGATTTATTCTTGATGATATGAGTATTACAAGAGTTGATCTACCACGAGATTGAAGAGGCTAAACCCTAGAAGCTAGCCTATGGTATGATTGTATGTTGTCCTACGGACTAAAACCCTCCGGTTTATATAGACACCGGAGGGGGCTAGGGTTACACAAGGTCGGTTACAAAGGAGAAGATATACATATCCGTATTGCCTAGCTTGCCTTCCACGCCAAGTAGAGTCCCATCCGGACACGAGACAGAGTCTTCAATCTTGTATCTTCATAGTCCAACAGTCCGGCCAAAGGATATAGTCCGGCTGTCCGGAGACCCCCTAATCCAGGACTCCCTCAATGTGCCAATAGCAACCACGTCTCGAAGCGTGGAATGGTAAAAGAAAAACAGTTTGAAATTATAACCAGACAGACGCGATGTCATGTTGAAAAAAGCTGTCGACAGATTAGATTCGTGCAAATATTATATTCTCTCTGCGGTTGTGTATGGTGTGTGTAACAGGTCAGGATACAATCATTGCATCCAAAGACTATCTCGAAGTTCGGAGAAAGGGGAACCCGCCTTACAATGCCGAAGACAATCAGCGCGCCGGACTCCTCGTCATTGAAAGTCAGGTTCAGGGGCTACTGAGGGAGTCCTAGACTAAGGGGTCCTCGGGCGTCCGACCTATTATCCATGGGCCGGACTGATGGGCTGTTAAGACATGAAGTCGGAAGACTGCACCATGTCTAGATTGGACTCTACTTGGCGTGGAAGGCAAGCTTGGCGACTGAAGATTCCTTCTTATGTAACCGACTCCATGTAAACCCTAGATCCCCTTGGTTTCTATATAAACCGAAGGGGATAGTCCGGAAAGGACGCCACATATACTCATTACCATACCCACATAGGCTAGACTTCTATTGTTTAGCCATTACGATCTTGTGGTAGATCAACTCTTGTAATACTCATATTCATCAAGATCAATCAAGCAGGAAGTAGGGTATTACCTCCATAGAGAGGGCCCGAACCTGGGTAAAAATCGTGTCCCCCGTCTCCTGTTACCATCGATCCTAGACGCACAGTTCGGGACCCCCTACCCAAGATCCGCTGGTTTTGACATGGACATTGATCTCTTAGGGTATTTCTTCAGATCAGAGATATGTGTCATTCTTAACATTATGTGTTTTCTACATCTTCAGCCACACCATCTTCCTTCTCACCACAGCTACTCCAACAAGGGAAGCATACACTAGAACGGAGCTACAGTCCCCACTCAACAGTTCCCTGCATCGAATGTGTGTGCCCAACAGGGAGAGCCACAACAACTGCACGGCCATCGACAAGTCACCACATGATGCTCACTCCTATGGATGGTGGCCAGATAGGTTGTACCCTCATCTTACTTGTGTGCAACATTTATGGCTTTATTATTCATCTAAGCATGGAAAATAGATTATCACATTTCACTGTATCACTACAAGGGAAAAGCCTAGCAGTAGCGCGAGTTTTAGGTATATCAGTAGCGCGGGTGCCCGCACTACTGATACGACACTACAGCTAACAGGTAGTAGTAGCGCGGGTGCCAGCCGTGCTACTATTACGTCCGTTAGTAGTAGCGTGGATACCACCCGCGCTACTACTAATAGTAGTAGCGTGGTTCTAGACCCTCGCTATTGCTAACTAATTAGGAAATAAAAAAATTAATTCCAGCCATGGTTGTTGTTGCCAGGCGTCATCGTCCTCTTCATCCATGGCTGATGCTGATCCTGGAGGGGATGAAGTCGTCCATGGAGATGGTGCTTCCCCATACAACTCTTCTCCAGACCTCTCCTTTGTTGCTGCTGCTACAAAAAAAGAGACAAGCATTAGAAGAGGTAGAGAGAGATAGAGAGGATTAGGTGTAGCAACTCACAAGTGGCCGCTGGAGTTGGAGCCGAAACCCTAGATGAAGCCATGGGTTGCGTCCATCAGAGATATGGCCATCGTCATGGGCGGCGCTATGATAGATCTTCCTCTCCTTCCAGCGGCAGAGGAGGAGGAGGAAGGAGGGGAATTGGAGGAGGAGGAGGAGGAGGAGGAGGAGGAAGGAGAGGCTACGGTGGAAGAGGAGGTCGCCGGATTTGAGGGAGACATCGCGGCGTGAGGCCGACAGTTGCCGTGGAGGAGGAGACACACATGTGCAAGAGAGCCATGGAGAGAGAGAGGAGGAGGAGAGGGATGGGGAAGAGGAGTGATTTGGATGAGGAGGTGGGGATTTCAGGGTTGTTAAAATACCCAGTACTTAGTAGTAGCGCAAGTTTTTACCCCTCTCTACTACTATGGCATGTCCCGGGGGGCACGGATGAGACCACTTAGTAGTAGCGAGGGATAAAAACCCGCGCTACTACTATCAACTTAGTAGTAGCACAGGTTTATAACCCTCGCTACTATTATGGCATGTCCAGGGGCACGGTAGAGACCGCTTAGTAGTAGCGAGGGTTAAAAATCCGCGTTACTACTATCAACTTAGTAGTAGCGAGGGGTAAAAACCCGCGCTACTAGTAAGTAGCAGTAGAGAGGGGTATAAACCCGCGCTCCTAGTAAGCGTCTGTGTATAAGCTTTTCCCTAGTATTGTATATTCATGCTGATCTCTTACGGGTCTTGTTCGGGAGTTAACGTTGTTCCATAGTTCAGATAAGCGACTTGTTCTTTAGGTAACATTGTTCCATAGTTATCATCCATCAGCCAATGCTATCCCACAGGCTGGTGATTATAGTATTATACCACTTCTAGTATTACCTATGTTGTTCTTTAATACTTTTGTGTGCCATCTAGTTAATCTCGAGTACAAACGATACATATTCTGTAGCTTTCATCTGTGTTCTCCCTTTAGTTTTTGAGACCTGTAGCTGCTAGTTAACCCCAGTCCAACTATTTATGTCATCTCCTACAGGCACTTACTAAATAAATCTAACTAGTTGTTGTCTTCCATGCATGCCAGATATAATTGCACACACTGATATATCCACAAGAACCACACAGAGCAATGTAACGGCCAACAAACTTGATCTCAATGATACCCAATATAATGGAACATGTAAAGGCAGCTCTTCAGAAGACTTGCAGAAATATGATGAATCCTATTCACCCCACAAGGTCTTTGCTCTAACTTGGCCTGTGATATGGGTACAACATGCATATAATGTCCTAGAGTGCATCTACTCTGTTGCAATGCCATGTGCTTAGCCTGCTGATCATGCATCTAAATATGTCATGCCTTCCTGTTTTTTAGTACCTATTCCATTGATGATAACATGTTTTCAAATTCAAGTACTGTCATTCTACTCTATCGCAATGCCATCTGCTTAGTTTGGACATCATGCTTCTGAATATCCTATGCATTGTTATTCATCAGTATGTACTTCATCCGTCTACCATACAATGTTTTTTTACATTTAAGTGTTGTTCTAGTGCCCTGTTGCAATGCCATCTTAGTGTCACAATCATACATGCATATGTTGCCTTAGTGTTTTTATGTATGTATTCTGCTATCATACACACATATGTTGCCTTAGTGTTTTTCTGTATGTTACCTTAGTGTTTATTCCTCTGTTGTCATGTCGTATCCCTAGCGCTTACATCATACTCCCTCCGTCCGGATTACATGTCGCAGAAATGGATAAAATGGATGTATCTAGAAATGAAATATGCCTAGACCCATTCATTTATTTCCAGAAGGAGGGAATACATGTCAATATGTCATGCCTTTCTATTCTTCAATACCTATTCAATATCTTTGTTGTAGCATGTTTTATAATTGAAGCACCATTCTTCTATATAAAGCATGCAAGGGGAAGACAGTTATGTTAGAATCTGAAGGGTTACAAACAAGGTCTTTGCAAAAGATCCAAATGCCAGGAGATAGTAAACCAACTCCAGCGTTCATAGATACTACTCCAGCACAGAGAAACCCAACTCCTATTGATAAATAGAAGATTCCTGTTGCCAAGGAACTAGTCTACTCCAGTCCAGCAAAAATCTGTCAACTCCATTCTAAGAAGCATGTGCGTATCCTCGCATCATGAAATTTTATAGCATTCTGATCATATTTTCTACATGTTTCTTATACATCTCTCTTTTAGAAAATAAGCTTAAATGATAGAGAACTTTCTATACTGGGATCGTATTTGAAGAAAGTATCTTGCGGGAATTCTCTGTGCTCCAATGTTGATGTAAGTACATGTTGTATATCAATATATTTTCCCATCAGCATGTATTTTGTTAATTGACGTGAATCAAACCTTTATCTGATCCAAATTTAGTTGTAGCAAAATGTATAATTAAAGGCAACAACGTTGATTTTTGTAAGGAAAACTACATGGTAGTTTTGCATACTGATTTGCATGAGTATACTATCTCATATCATGCACATTACTAAATTATAGTGTTGTTTTGGTTGCCCATTCATTCATTGTGTAAATGTTGCTTTCGTATTACCTTACCTGGCTGATGATAGTTGTGCCATATTGTGTTAATTTGGTGTAGGCTGGTGTGGTCTGGTTGCCCAAACATTCATTGTGTCAATGTTGCTTTCCTATTATCTGACCTGGCCAATGATAGCAATGCTAGTGTGTTAATTTGGTGCAGGCTGCTGAAGATAAGAAGACAAACTCTGAAAATAGCAAGGCAACCCCATTGTTTCTTTCCATTAAATCTAGGCTAGGAAATATGGCAATAACTCTTGATTAATATGTTCGATTCCCATCCTAATTTATGTTATGATGGAGTGGTCAAGATACTCTCCACTATCAATAATACAAGCCTGCCAAAAACGCCATCTGAATCAGCTCAGTTTCCTCTTTCTCGAATGCAACGAAAAAAATGTATATTTGTGAACCAACTACTAGCTGAAGCAATGATGGAAATCGTGGAGGAATCAGAGGTGCACATTCTTGCTCAACAACAATGGATCAATGTTTTTAGAGATAGTGTAGCAAATAAGGAAGAAATTGCTCACATGCTTATGGGCGCCATCCACGCCGAGGTTGCAGATTGTGAGGTTGTAGATCATTAGCTTCTATTCATTTATTTGCATTGGCATCAATCTTTGATTGCCTAGTGGATGTAATTTCCTGTAATATATGCTGGATGTGCAACGTTTTTCCTTGTATGTCATACGTTTTCTTAGCGTGTGTGGCTCCCCGATCCGCATGGAGCAGGGGCCTTCGCACATCAACCCAGGATAACACCTGACGGACGACAGGTCCATAATACAGCATTCTAGGTACAATAATATTCATCAAATACATGTGCATAAGCTTACATCATTAATGAATACAATCATCTGGCATAGCCCTACGGCTATTTAAATTGTAGCGGAAGCTTATTTAAAATGGTGGCGCAAGTCTTGGTTGGGCAGCATAACAACTCTAGCTGGGTTCCACAACTCACAGGACTGGCAAGGTTATGGCCTAGCACGACGGATCAAGCGAACAACTTGGGTATGACCTACAAAACTGGCATGACACGCCAGGTCAGTACATTGAATGTACTTGCAAGACAACCAAATACATAGCATCCAAACAAGCAGAAGACAAGGCACGAACCAGGCGCATGCAACAACTTATCTCATATCAATTACTGAAGATGGCATGATAAAGATCAACTAAGCATGAACAACATCATAGCACCTACTAACATGGTAGAAAACCTGGCATAATTTAACATGTCAATCAAAGCATGGCATGGCATCATGAAACTATGCTGAAAATAAACTACCAAATATATATCCCATGCAAACATAGCATGTTAACTTTATGCAACCATCTCTAGTTCTGCCTTGGTTTTTAAATGCAACATATTACTCATGCAATGCAACTAAATTTGTGCACTGAGTCCCTCGGACTCTATTACCAACGGGTTGCCTCGCAACCAAACGTGATCTTTCCGACGATCACAACCAGTCCAACAATGATCTTTCCAGCTATCACAACCAGTCCAACAATCATCTTTCCGGTGATCACAACCAGTCCAACAATGATCTTTCCGGCGATCACAACCACGACCAACACTTGCTCTCCAACACTCACTGAGTCCTCGTCTCGTGATCATACCAAAATATCACCGTGACTTCTCACGAATATCCCATAGTCCAACTCACCATATTCTTGTTATCACATATTTATATACCAACTTAATTATTTCAGGTTTATCCCCCATTTCGACCAAGACCAGATAGTGGGACCTACTATGAACTGTGTTGCTATCGATAGACTTTATATACACTCTGCAGAGGTAGCACACTGTATGCACACCACGGAACACATGGCCTCGCACTCCCATTCGGGTGGACCAACGACATTCCGACGAAACCGACCTACTGCCCTGACACTCTCCCGGCCACTCCGACCCACTCCCAACTGGGCTAGTCCTGGGTGGCCCCGTGTCTACCAAAGGCAACACGACCACCGTCGTGGCCAAAATGTCCCTCACGAGGACCGGTACCAAAAATCTCAACAACGGGCACACAAGGTTATGTCCGCCTACCTGATCAGGGTAAGCATGCCCATAACCATCCCTAGCTGGAGGCACCGGCGAGAGGCACGACAATAGATCGCATTAAGGCCTTCCCATAAGGCAAATGTGGCTGCACTGAGATAGTTCGATTTGGTGGCACTATGACTCAATCCCATCGATGACGGAGGAGGATTGTTATTATTAAGTCATTTTAATTCCTTCTCCACCATCATGAACATGAATGCAGCAATGAGCATGATGCATACAAATGCAAGAACAAAATATTGAACTTCTCAAGTGCACAACTATAGCATAAAGAACATGACAATACCAAGTAATGGCATATCGACGGTGCATTACAATCCTCATAACATTTTATAATGATGACATGCATATAAAGTAGAGTAGTGACATGGCAATAACAACATTCTAATTAGCATGGCAAAGATATCATGAAAACACAAGCATGCATGAAAAGCATAACGGAATAACTACAGAAGAAAACGATAAGAAACAATTGCAACTACACACACTCCAGGTGCAAGAAAAGTCAACATGCAAGTTCGGGGCTCATGATAAGAGGCTGGCTTGCTTGTGGTCGACAAATACTCCGGGAAGAAGTGTGGAACAATCACGGAAAGATTTGCCGGAAACAGTTCTCTCTCGGAGGGGGCTGTTTACGGGCAAGGGAAAAATGGTCATTTTCAGAATGGGCAAACATTATGAAAATGACACCAACAAAAAGAGCTCAACGATCAGAGAACATGAGCGTTGGAATCACCTCATTCCGAGTTACGGGTAAAAAGATACGGACGTTTAAACCTCAGAGACTAGTCTGTAAAAATACTTCTACAAACAGGTCCCTGGTAGCTTAAACAGAACGTGTCTTTTCTAAAAATACGTCTTCTAGAGAAGGAAACGTATTCCCGGCCGTAGAAGAGGAAAAATACACTTTCTGAAATGGGAAACATTCTAACCTCGAATACGCTTTCCACGCAGGGAGACGAATTCGCGGCAGGGCCACCACCACTTATCCACGCTGGTAGGACCGGTCAACACAGCAGCGGCGGGGCCGGGCGACTAGGTCGCTGCCAGGTGGGGTCGGGGACAAAGGCACGGGGCCCGCCTCGTCAGCACTGAGACCATGACAGGAGGGGGCCACGACGTCTTCTCTCTCCCCCGCCTGGTCCTTCTTCTCCATCGCGACACCGAGGCAGAGGAGCACCGCGGCTCCCATCGGAGCCGGCGGCTGGCGGCATAGGAGTGCTAGGCGACGCGCGCGGTGGCTCCGCCACTCCATGCCTCGCCCGTAGGTAACCTTGAAGGGTCTCGGGGCAGCCTGGAGCACCGGGTTTGTGGAGGTCCGCGGCGGCCAGAGACAGAGGGCGACGGGGTCAGTGGTTGGGTGGCTCCGGTGGAGGAAAAGGACGGGCAGCGAGTCAGGGAGGACCGCCGAAGAGTGGTGCGTCCATCCATGGGTTGGGACAGGGCAGGGGACGGTCGGAGAGAGGGGTTTGGCGCGGAGGCCGTGGACGAACTCCGGCTAAATTGCCGGGCTCCGGCGAGGGATGTGGTCAGGCTCGGGCACTGGAGTGCTCTAGAGAGAGGGGGTAGGGGTTTGAGAGAGCTGGCTTGCTTGGGGAGGGTCATGGACGGGCTATAAATAGCCGAGGCATAGGCACCCGAGCCAGGCATCTTCGAGCGCGTCCGGCCGAGGCTCTGCCGGTCGCAGCAGTCACGGGGAAGGCGTGGGAAGACGACGAGGAGGGAAGTGGACGCAGCGCAGAGGCTCACGGAGACGAATGGAGGAAGAGGACATCGGGGAGGAAGGCGACGATGCACAGGAGTGCACTATTCCGGTCATTGGCACGACTCGCCGGAGAAGAAAACGAATGGGGCCAGAGGTCCATAGGGAACAGGACGACGAGTGGGAACTATTGGGCATTAATGGCGAGGTCAGAGGCGGTCAGAGCAGCTATGCTGACTCAAATAGTGGCTAGACCACCATTTTTCCTGGCATTGCCCGTGGTCACCACTGACATGGCGTGCTCTGGGGTTTTTACTGAGGCCAGCTCATGTCTACTGCGTAGTCCTTCATAACTTGAGTGTTACTACGGTAAAGAAACGGGGAAAGACAAATTGAGCTGAGTAAACCAAGCTCCACAAATTTGCTGTTGCTAGCTTGGCCACACTCCAGAGATTAAAACAGGGAGGGTAAAAGGTAAATTTGATGTCTGGGAGGCTTAGGGTAGAAAGGACTATGGTCCTGGTAATTTTGAGGTCATTTGGTCAAGTATTTAGCATAGTTGCTTTACAACTGCCAAATCTGACCCAGAAATTAAATCACGAAGGAGAACTCACTAGGAGTCAGGGATTACGCTAAAACTTGTCAAAGCTTGATGATTTGGACATACCATGATGCTGTAAAAAGTTCATACCAAATGAACTTACCAAAATGGTACTTCCTTCATAGCTATCATTTCTGTCCAAAAAGTTCAGAGAAATCCTTAGGGAAATTACCTAGATGAAATGAGGCAAAATCTTGTGGAGATAGTTTATATGGATATGGGAAGCCCTAGAAATATTTTCAGCCATAATGGAGCAAGATAAACTCCACTTGCTTCACAAACTGAAAAATTGGACGTAAACCAAGAATTGCTGCTGTGATCACATAGTTAAATGAAATGAACTGAATTTGGGTGGAGGCTAATGATTTCAGATACTTGAGAGGATGGAAAAGTTTCATGCCATTTGGAAACTCAATGAAGGTACCTCCTTCACAAAGCTGCATTCTGGTCAGAAAATTTGAAAAATTGCACAGGGAGCTAGGATGAATGGATTGGGCTCATATTTTGCATCCATGGGTTATTTATCAAGGTTAATCACCCTGAAAAGTTGCAGTTCCATTGGAATTAGGAATAAAGCACTTCCTTTGCAAAATTTCAGAGAAGGCAGAAACTTGCATTGGATCATGTGCCAAATTTTTGAACTGAGGAACATGAGATGAGGATGTAACTAGTGATTATATAGCAAGGAAAAGCTCCACAATTTATGTGGGAATTTTCCCTGCTATTAAAATAGTAGTTCCTTTGGGAAATGGCAGAAATGCAATATTGGCATTAAATAGGAAAAGACAATTTTCCTTATTTAATTATGGCCAATATATTTGCCAGTGCTTGGACTAGGCATAAGTATCAACTCCACCAATTCTCATGAATTTAGGAGATGGCTAGCTATGCCTTTGGATTTTATTCCTTAGAAAAGCAAGAAAAGGAATAAATCACAATTCAAAAATATTGCATGGGACCTAGCAATATTTTTGCATATCCAAGGTTCAGAATGGTAGAATGGTCTCTAGGAACAATTGGAATGATCAACAGATCAAGGAAAATGATGGCTCTTTCGTAAGCACAAAGGGCATATCCAAATTCCAAAAATTTGGAATTTGGGTTTGAGAGGGTTTGAGATGATGCAATCAGGTCTTGCCCACTGAAAAAGGCATGAGCAAGGTTTTGAAAGGTTGAAATGACAAAAAATCTCAGAGTCATCCAACAAACTTAGGAGAAAGATTTTGAAGATGAGTGCCAGGAAGGAATAACAGCACAAAAATTGATAACCCAATTTTGGGGTTGTTACAACTCTTCCCCCCTTAAAAAGAATCTTGTCCTCGAGATTCCTAGGATTACATCACAAATCAAAGAGTAGCCATTGCAGGATAAAACCTGGAGTTAATTTTAACACCTTTGGACAAATTCAAACGAGATGGAGGCACCGATAATTGGTACACCCGGGAAGGGATATATGGGCAAAACAGGGTTACCTCCCCGGCTAGGGGCACTTGAGATCAGACTCCCGAAAAATACTAGATGCACCCCAATGAACAGTGGTTTCACCTACAGACACGTGGGTCGAGGGCCCACTAGCAGCCTCCTTCTACCTCCAGCTTGCTGCTTCTTCTTCGTCGCTGCTCCGCGTGCGGCGTAGCGCAGCGTGCATCTAGCTTCTAGGGCGATGAGGACCCTAGTGCCATAGTGCGCGGCGTGCACGGCGCCGATGCAGCGAGCACTCACGTCGCGGGCCAGCACTGTGACGCCCCCGATTTGACCGTACACTAATCATACACGCAAACGTGTACGATCAAGATCAGGGACTCACGGGAAGATATCACAACACAACTCTACAAATAAAATAAGTCATACAAGCATCATATTACAAGCCAGGGGCCTCGAAGGCTCGAATACAAGAGCTCGATCATAGACGAGTCAGCGGAAGCAACAATATCTGAGTACAGACATAAGTTAAACAAGTTTGCCTTAAGAAGGCTAACACAAACTGGGATACAGATCGAAAGAGGCGCAGGCCTCCTGCCTGGGATCCTCCTAAACTACTCCTGGTCGCCGTCAGCGGGCTGCACGTAGTAGTAGGCACCTCCCGAGTAGTAGTAGTCGTCATCAACGGTGGCGTCTGGCTCCTGGGCTCTAGCATCTGGTTGCGACAACCAGGTAGAAAGGATAGAGGGAAGGGAAGGAGAAAGCAACCGTGAGTACTCATCCAAAGTACTCGCAAGCAAGGAGCTACACTACATATGTATGCATTGGTATCAAGTGGAATAAGGCTATTATATGTGGACTGAACTACAGAAAGCCGGGATAAGGGGGGATAGCTAGTCCTTTCGAAGACTACGCTTCTGGCAGCCTCGTCTTGCAGCATGTAGAAGAGAATAGACTGAAGACCTCCAAGTAGCATCGTATAGCATAATCCTAACCGATGATCCTGCCCTCGTCGCCCTGTGAGAGAGCGATCACCGGTTGTATCTGGCACTTGGAAGGGTGTGTTTTATTAAGTATCCGGTTCTAGTTGTCATAAGGTCAAGGTACAATTCCGGGTCGTCCTTTTACCGAGGGGCACGACTATTCGAATAGATCAACTTCCCTGCAGGGGTGCACCACATTTCCCAACACGCTCGATCCCCTTTGTCCGGACACACTTTTCTGGGTCATGCTCGGCCTCGGAAGATCAACACGTCGCAGCCCTACCTAGGCACAACAGAGAGGTCAGCACGCCGGCCTAAATCCTATGGCACAGGGGTCTGGGCCCATCGCCCATTACACACCTGCACATTGCGTACGCGGCCGGTGAGCAGACCTAGCAACCTCCATTGTAAAGGAAGTTGCATTACACGGTCCAACCCGGCGCGCGCCGCTTAGTCGCTGACGTCACGAAGGCTTCGGCTGATACCACGACGTCGAGTGCCCATAACTGTCCCCGCATAGATGGTTAGTGTGTATAGGCCAGTGGCCAGACTCAGATCAAATACCAAGATCTCGTTAAGCGTGTTAAGTATCCGCGAACGCCGACCAGGGCTAGGCCCACCTCTCTCCTAGGTGGTCTCAACCTACTCTGTCGCTCCGGCTCAAAGTAACAGTCGGGGGCCATCGGGAACCCAGGCCCACCTCTACCGGGATGGAGCCACCTGCCCCTTCAGCCCCCAACTCTGAACAGTACCACAGGTAATGTAACTGTGTAAAGTATATAGTATATGCCCGTGATCACCTCGCGAAGTGATCACGGCCCAGTAGTATAGCATGGCAGACGGACAAGAGTGTAGGGCCACTGATGGAACACTAGCATCCTATACTAAGCAATAGGATAGCAGGTAATGGTAACAACGGTAGTAGCAAGGACAGGCTATGCATAAGGTTAGGAATAACGGAAAGCAGTAACATGCTACACTACTCCAGTGCAAGTAGTATAGAGAAGAGTAGGCGATATCTGGTGATCAAAGGGGGGGGCTTGCCTGGTTGCTCTGGCAAGAGAGAGTGGTCGTCAACACCGTAGTCGTACTGGGTAGCAGCGGCGTCGGTCTCGGTGTCTAGCGAGAGAAGAGGGGGAAGAAACAATAAATGTAATGCAAACAATTGCATGACGATGCATGACATGACAAAGCGTGATGCTAGGTGTGCCCTAACGCGGTACGAGGTGGTACCGGTGAAGGGGGGAAACATCCGGGAAATTATCCCCGGTGTTTCGCGTTTTCGGGCAGAGGAGTTGGAGGGGGAAAGTTGCGTGTTTGATACGTTAGGGGTGTGTGGCGGATGAACGAGCTGCGTATCCGGGTTCGTCTCGTCGTTCTGAGCAACTTTCATGTTGAAAATATTTTAATCCGAGTTACGGATTAAAAGATGTGATTTTCTAAAGATTTTATTAAATTCTAGAATTATTAATAATTCGAAATAAAAACTAAAATGCTAGATGCACCCAGCACAGGGTACACAGAACTGTACCTAGTGGCTGACAGGTGGGCCAGGGGGTCCCATTTGACCAGTCAACGTGACTGGTCAACAGGGGGTGGGGCCCCCTGTCATTTACAACAGCTAAACTAACATGATTAGTTAGTCTAATTAGTTAGTTAACTGGTTAATTAAGCAACACTAATTAAGTTAATTAACCATTAAATTAATTAATTAATTTAATTATTTATATATATATATTTTATTTTATTAAACGTTTTCAGGGCGTGGGGCCCGTTCGTCAGTGGCACTAGGCCAACCCCGCGGGGCGGGTTAACGGGCGGAACCCCGGGGTCGGGAGCGGGGCGGGCGCCCGTGAGGCCGCAGCCTGCCTGGGGCGGGGCGAGGCCGGCGGGGCGCCGGCAGCTGCCAGCACTGGCGAGGGACGGCAGTGCAGGACGGCGACGAGCAAAGGCGCGAGCGGCAGGCGGGGCAATGGCGTGGTCCTAAGCAGTAGCAGGGGACGGGGACGGTGGGCGAGGCGCGGACAGGCGCGGTCGTGGCGGGTGCGGGCGCGGCGATGCGAGCCGCGGCGAGGGAGGCCGGAGCGGAGCGGGGGAAGCAGGGGTGAGCACGAGCCGCGGTGAGCGCGGGCCAAGCGGGGCGCGAGCGGGGGAGGCCCGAGGCGCGGGCGACGAGCAGCGCGTGCGGCGGGCGCGGCCGCCGCGCGGCGGGTGCGTGCGTGCGCAGAGGGGGAGCGGAGCGAGGGAGAGAGAGGAGGCCGGGGGCCTCACCGGGAGTGTGGGGTCTAGGGCAATGGGCGCGGTGAGGTTCGGGGAGGCTGCCGGGGACGACACGCCGGAGTGGGAGGCAGTCCGGTGGGGGAGGGCGAAGCAGGCCGGCGAGGAAGAGGCGCTCCGGGCGGCGGTGGCCAACAGCGACGGCGAGGCGCGTCGGTGGCCTCCTCTCGATCCTGATCTAGATCGGGAGAGAGGAGGGGAGGGGATATTTTGCGGGAGAGGAGTGGGGGGTGTCGGTGGAGTGGGGGTGAGGTGGTGAGTGGATAAGGGGGCATTGGGTGGCCGGTTGGGCCGATGGGTTGGCCCAGTTGGGCCACGGCCCAGGGGGGTGGTTTCTCTGATTTTGTTTTCTGTTGGTTTGTCCCTTTTGTATTATCTTTTACTATTTCTTTTCTGTTTTAATTCATTTAAAAGTATTTAGGAATTTTATAAAAATGTGTTTACTTCACCATAATTACCGATGCAATAATAGACATAGCCCGAACATTTTATTTTAGTATTTGAAAACTTTTGTCGTTTGACTTATTTAGGATTTAAATTTGAAACGGTTTTGAATTAACCCGAGATTAATTACAGTGACAGAGGTGACGTGTCACCATTAACGTGAGATCACTGTAGCATGATTATCCGGGCGTTACAAGCACCTTGTCGGCACTGCTCGTGGATTCGCCTCCTGGACGCCGGTGATCGAGCGACGAGCGGTTCTCCTGGACCTCGCTCACTGTACACCAGGGTTGGGCTATAAAAATGGCAGCGTGGCTCTCCTCCAACGCACAAACTCAATGCCACTCTACTACCTCTTTGGTTTGGACGAGATTGAGCCGAGCTCCTTCGGCGAAGAAATGTTCTTGGCGGCACTTCGGTTGTTCCTCGTGGCACTGCTGGGAACGCTCATCGGCTTTTCGATCCTCCTACTGATACTCATCAGGAATGATCGGGCTCGGGAGAACCAGCGGCTGGGTGCGGGTTCTCGAGATGCGGGAGAAGACGGTGCTCCGTGTGGTCCTCCGACACGCTTGATCCTCCGCCGCTTTGTGCCGGCAGAGTAATCGCGTGCGGCGGTGGAGCGGGTGGCGACTTGCTTGCACCACGCAAGGCAGACAAGATGGTGGGGGTGGGGGCCATGTGCAGGAGAGGTGGTTGCGCCAGCTCCGGAAGCACACTGGGGTTACAGGAAAATTTTGCGGATTGCTCCATGAACAGTAGGTGTCGAGGTAGAATCGGAGTTGAAATCTGTATCGGGGTAGTTGTACTGGTTCGAATGAAATAAAGTGGGTAGTGTTTCCCCCAGAAGTGAAATCGGGAGGAAGAATTAGAGACGAGGAATTTCCAGGCAGAAATGCCTCTGCGAGGTTCTGGGTTTGAGAATCAGTTATCCCGTGTATGCACAGATAGATAGGGATATGTGACTTTGCATTCCCCCGAGTACTGCCCGAAGGAACTCGTGGGTGAACCGGGTAGGCGTGTATTATGCAGTAATCTAAAGTAACACACAGACAGAGACAAAAATCATGCAATGAAAAACACAGCAGACAAATTATTATAAGGTGTTTTAATGCTAGCGGGTATATATATACCTAAACCAGCGCGAATTTTATTAAAGACTCGAGATGAGTCAATGTTGTTTTTAGCGTATGTGCTCTACTTATTAAAATCTTGTTAGCAACATAGTGTCAACCCTGTCAAACATTTCTGCTTGATAGAGAGACAAGCAAAAACAACACAAAAAACAAACACACAAAAACATACATAGCACACAACATACGGATCATAGCAGTACCGGCATACAACAAAGCACGAATGCTCTACGCGCTAAATGAAACAACTCATACCGGGATACATAGCTCTATCCTCATACCGGGGATGAACCGACAGACTACTCATCTCACTACTGGACTGAGGTCATGCAGAGGACTTGCCTTGCTGGGGCTCTCCGGGAGGACGAAGACTGAGCCAATCTCCATCTTCATCATCCGAGATCACTATGGGTTGGGGTTCGGCTACTGGGGGTGTGGCCGAAATTGATCCAAGCATATGTTGCTGGTGGATCCAGAAAAGAGTCTTGTCGAGGGTGATGATGTTTGGCTGAGGCCACAGGACCGGCTGAGAGGGTAGCACTGGCTCGGATAGCGTTGGGTGAACTACTTGAGATGCAAACTTATGAGCCTCACGGTAAGTTTCCTTGACAACTCGCACCGCATTGTTGTCCAACGTTCTGAATTCGGCAAGCATCTTTGAAATCATCATTCCCTGGGCAGTGATATACTGCACCACGCGAGCGATTGCAGGGCCATTCCCTTGGATAGAGGGGGATGGTTGAATTCCTGACGCTGTAGGAATGGGGAAGAAACAGAATTCCTTTGATCTGCCACTTGCGGGAACTTGGTTCGGAGCTATAGGATCGCCTCCACAGCAGCGACCTGAATGGACAAATCAGTGGTAGGCATGGCTCTACCCTGAAATACCAATGGCTGGCCATCTGCTGCGGGACCGGGGCTGATGTGCACCCTTGCATCATAGCGATGAAGGTGAGGAACGGGTGTTGACTGGAACACCAGGTAGTCGGGGCTAGCATCATAGCCAAAGGCTTGGGTGAGCATCTCATCAAGAAGGGGTGGAAATCCAGCATGGTTGACGGTGCCTGTGCGGCTGTGGAACTTGGTAGTTTTGAGGGTGCTAGCCATGACTGAGTGTTACTAACTAGGCTTCTCTGCAGGGACATGGCTGAATGAGGAGTGAGCGATATGGCTAGCGGAAAGGGGGCTTTTATAGGCATCTATGTGGGACATGCCCGCATGGTGTGGCCCCTTTCGCTTAATGGCGAAGGGCAAGCGGTGCGGCCGACCAGAAAGGATGTGGTTGCTTGTTGCTCCACGGATAACTAGGCGGGGACAGCGGGGTGAGGACGTGTTGGTCCCGACTGCGCCACCTGTGGATTAACAGTGGCCATGCCGGATGCCACAGATGAGTCAAATCCCTTAGGGCAATTATGGTTAATGGTAGCGGTGATCTAATGCTAGGATAACCTATGCCAGCCTGGCTACTCTGATACCATGTCCTATGGCACCCCGATCCGCATGGAGCAGGGGCCTTTGCACGTCAGCCCAGGATTACACCTGACGCACGACATGTCCATAATACATCATTCCAGGTACAATAATATTCATCAAATAGATGTGCATAAGCTTACATCATTGATGAATACAATCATCTGGCATAGCCCTACGTCTATTTAAATGGCAGCGGAAGCTTATTTAAAATGGCGGCGGAAGTCTTGGTTGGGCAGCATAACAACTCTGGCTGGGCTCCACAACTGACAGGACTGGTGAGGTTACGGCCTAGCATGACGGATCAAGCGAACAACTCGGGTATGACCTACAAAACTGGCATGACACGCCAGGTCAGTACATTGAATGTAGTTGCAAGACAACCAAATACATAGCATCCAAACAAGCAGAAGACAAGGCAAGAACCAGGCGCCTGCAACAACTTATCTCATATCAATTACTGAAGATGGCATGATAAAGATCAACTAAGCATGAACACCATCATTGCACCTACTAACATGGTAGTAAACCTGGCATAATTTAACATGTCAATCAAAGCATGGCATGGCATCATGAAACTATGTTGAAAATAAACTACCGAATATATATCCCACGCAGACATAGCATGTTAACTTTATGCGACCATCTCTGGTTCTGCCTTGGTTTTTAAATGTAACATATTACTCATGCAATGCAACTAAATTTGTGCACTGAGTCCCTCGGACTCTATTACCAACGGGTTGCCTCGCAACCAAACGTGATCTTTCCGGCGATCATAACCAGTCCAACAATGATCTTTCCAGCGATCAAAACCACGACCAACACTTGGTCTCCAACACTCACTGAGACCTCATCTCGTGATCATACCAAAACATCGCCGTGACTTCTCATGACTATCCCATAGTCCAAGTTACCATATTCTTGTTATCACATATTTATATACCAACTTAATTATTTCAGGTTTATCCTCCATTTCAACCAAGACCTGATAGTGGGACCTACTATGAACTGTGTTGCTATCGATAGACTTTATATACACTCTGCAGAGGTAGCACACTGTACCCACACCACGGAACACATGGCCTCGCACTCACATTCGGGTGGACCAACGGCATTCCGACGAAACCGACCTACTGCCATGACACTCTCCCGGCCACTCCGACCCACTTCCAACTGGGCTAGTCCTGGGTGGCCCTGTGTCTACCAAAGACACAACGACCACCGTCATGGCCAAAACATCCCTCACTGGGACCGGTACCAAAAATCTCAACAACGGGCACACAAGGTTATGTCCGCCTACCTGATCAGGGTAAGCATGCCCATAACCTTCCCTAGCTGGAGGCACCGGCGAGAGTCATGACAATAGATCGCATTAAAGCCTTCCCATAAGGAAAATATGGCTGCACTGAGAAAGTTCGATTTGGTGGCACTATGACTCGATCCCATCAATGACGGAGGAGGTTTGTTATTATTAAGTCATTTTAGTTCCTTCTCCATCATCATGAACATGAATTCAGCAATGAGCATGAAGCATACAAATGCATGAACAAAATATTGAACTTCTCAAGTGCACAACTATAGCATAAAGAACATGACAATACCAAGTAATAGCATATCGACGGTGCATTACAATCATCATAACATTTTATAACGATGACATGCAAATAAAGTAGAGTAGTGACATGGCAATAACAACATTCTAATTAGCATGGCAAAGATATCATGAAAACACAAGCATGCATGAAAAGCATAACGGAATAACTACAAACATAAATGATAAGAAACAATTGCAACTACACACACACAAGGTGCAAGCAAAGTCAACATGCAAGTTTGGGTCTCATGATAAGAGGTTGGCTTGCCTGGGGTCAACAAATACTCTGGGAAGAAGTGTGGAACGATCGCGGAAAGATTTGCCGGAAACAGTTCTCTCTCGGAGGGGGCTGTTTACAGGCAAGGATAAAATGGTCATTTTCAGAATGTGCAAACATTATGAAAGTGACACCAACAGAAAGAGCTCGACGAACAGAGAACGTTAGCATTGGAAACACCTCATTCGGAGTTACGGGTAAAAAGATACGGACGTTTAAAGCTCAGGGACTAGTCTGTAAAAATACTTCTACAAACAGGTCCCTGGTACCTTAAACAGAACGTGTCTTTTCTGAAAATACGTCTTCCAGAGAAGGAAACGTATTACCGGCTGAAGAAGAGGAAAAATACGCTTTTTCTGAAATGGGAAACGTTCTAACCTCGAATACGCTTTCCACGCAGGGAAACGGATTCGCGGCAGGGGCGCCAACACTTATCCATGCTGGTAGGACCGGTCAACATAGCAGCGGTGGGGTCGGGCGACTGGGTTGCTGCCAGGTGGGGTCGGGAACAAAGGTGTAGGGCCCGCCTCGTCAGCACTCAAACCATGATAGGAGGGTCCCACGACGTCTTCTCTCTCCCCCGCCTGGTCCTTCTTCTCCATCGCGACACCGAGGCAGAGGAGCGCCGCGGCTCCCGTCGGAGCCAGCGGCTGGTGGCACAGGAGGGCTAGGCGACATGCGCGGCGGCTCCGCCACTCCATGTCGCACCCGTAGGTAGCCTTGAAGGGGCTCGGGGCAGCCTGTAGCGCGGGGGTCGTGGAGGTCCGCGGCGGCCAGAGACAGAGGGCGACGGGGTCGGTGGTTGGGTGGCTCCGGTGGAGGAAAAGGATGAGCGGCGAGTCAGGGAAGACCGCCGAAGAGTAGCGCGTCCATCCATGGGCTCGGACAGGGCATGGGATGGCCGGAGAGAGGGGTTTGGCATGGAGACCATGGATGAACTCTGGCTAAATTGCCGGGCTCCGTCGACGGATGTGGTCGGGCCCGGGCACCGGAGCGCTCTGGAGAGAGGGGGAAGGGGATTGAGAGAGCTGGCTTGCTCGGGGAGGGTCGCGGACGGGCTATAAATAGCCGAGGCAGAGGCACCTGAGCCGGGCATCGCCGAGCGCGTCCGACCGAGGCTCTACCGGCCGCAGCAGTCACGGGGAAGGCGCGGGAAGGCGACGAGGAGGGTACTGGACGCGGCGCAGAGGCTCATAGTGACGAGCTGCGCTCGGAGACGAATGGAGGAAGAGGACATCGAAGGCGACAATGCACAGGAGCGCACTATTCCGGTCGTTGGCACAGCTCGCCGGAGAAGAAAATGAAGGGGGCCAGAGGTCCAGAGGGAAGAGGACGGCGAGGGGGAACTGTTGGGCATTAATGGTGAGGTCAGAGGCGGTCAGAGCAGCAATGCCAACTCGAACAGTGGCTAGACCACCGTTTTGGCTGGCATTGCCCGTGGTCACCACTGACATGGCGCGCTCTGGAGTTTTTACTAAGGCCAGCTCATGTCTACCGCGTAGTCCTTCGTAACTTGAGTGTTACTATGGTAAAGAAACGGGCAAAGACAAATTGAGCTGAGTAAACCAAGCTCCACAAGTTTGTTGTTGCAATCTTGGCCACACTATAGAGATTAAACCAGAGAGGGTAAAAGGTAAATTTGATGTCTGGGAGGCTTAAGGTAGAAAGGACTACGGTCCTGGTAATTTTGAGGTCATTTGGTCAAGTATTTAGCATAGTTGCTGTATAACTGCCAAATCTGACCAAGAAATTAAATCATGAAGGAGCACTCACTAGGTGTGAGGGATTAAGCTAAAACTTGTCAAACTTGATGATTTGGACATACCATGATGCTGTAAAAAGTTCATACCAACTGGACTTACCAAAATGGTACTTCCTTCACAGCTATCATTTCTCTCCAAAAACTTCAGAGAAATCCTCAGGGCAATTGGCTAGATTAAATGAGCCAAAATCTTGTGGAGATAGTTTATATGGATATGAGAAGCCCTGGGAATATTTTCAGCCATAATGGAGCAAGATAAAATGCACTTGCTTCACAAACTGAAAAATTGGACAGAAACCAAGAATTGCTCATGTGATCACATAGTTAAATGAAATGAACTGAATTTAGGTGGAGGCTAATTATTTGAGATACTTGAGAGGGTGGAAAAGTTTCATCCCATTTGGAAACTCTATGAAGGTACCTCCTTCACAAAGATGCATTCTGGTCAGAAACTTTGAAAAATAGCACAGGGAGCTCGGATGAATGGATTGGTCTCATATTTGGCATCCATGGTTTATTTATCAAGGTTAATCATCCTGCCAAATTGCAGCTCCATTGAAATTAGGAATAAAGCACTTCCTTTGCAAAATTTCAGAGAAGGCAGAAACTTGCATTGTATCATGTGCCAAAATTTTGAACTGAGCAACATGAGATGAGGATGGAACTAGTGATTATATAGCAAGGACAAGCTCCAAAATTTATGTGGGAATTTTCCCTCCTATAAAAATAGTAGTTCCTTTGGGAAATGGCAAAAATGCAATATTGGCATTAAATAGGAAAAGACAATTTTCCTTATTTAATTATGGCCAATATATTTGCGAGAGCTTGGATTAGGCATAAGTATCAACTCCACCAATTCTCATGAATTTAGGAGACGGCTAGCTATGCCTTTGGATTTTATTCCTCAGAAAAGCAAGAAAAGGAATAAATTACAATTCAAAAATATTGCATGGGACCTAGCAATACTTTTGCATATCCAAGGATCAGAAAGGTAGAATGGTCTCTGGGAACAATTGGAATGATCAACAGATCAAGGAAAATGATGGCTCGTTTGTAAGCACAAAGGGCATATCCAAATTCCAAAAATTTGGAATTAGGGTTTGAGAGGGTTTGAGATGATGCAGATGAGGTCTTGCCCACTGAAAAAGACATGAGCAAGGTTTTGAAAGGTTGAAATGACAAGAAATCTCAGAGTCATCCAACAAACTTAGGAGAAATATTTCGAAGATGAGTGCCAGGAAGGAATAACAGCACAAAATTTGATAACCCAATTTTGGGGCTGTTACAGCGCGCCTCGCATTCTAGCTAACTGGTCGCTAGGAATATAAAAAAGCAGTGAAATTATTAGTTAGTACGAACACTCGTGGGCCCTATATGAAGGAAGCAGCCCACTGCCCTTAATGCGCTTCCCTAATGGGCTCGCATGGGGCCAAAATTCTCATAGACCTTTGATTGCTCGGTTTTTGTCCTGTCCATAATTGCTCGTCGTAATGGGCCCAAATTATCTAATTGGGCCTACAGACATGTTCCAATTTTAGTGGGCCCATTAAGTCAATGGGACGTTACCAGGACGAAAGCTCTATTGGGTCTATATAATTGAAACGAGACGATAGTTAATGCTCGGCCCTATTACCTCTCGGGTCGTTAACAGGCCGACATCAAAGCGGGCAACAGGTGGGCCCATTTGATTTCACGGGCCATTAACAGGCCGATTCTGTGATGCCCCGAGATCGATGCTCTAGTTGCCTTCCATTATTTTAGTTGTTGTCGTGTGTTTGTTGTGTTTGTTGCATTATCATAATTATTTTGCAAATTTCATTCTGGTGTGTTCATGCCATGACCACGATGAGTGCCATTGCCATATTTTGTTTATTGCATCGTGTTCATCTTTTATTATATTGCATTGTGCCATCTCATTTTGTGGCGTTGAGCCTCTTGTCAATTTGCTTTATGCCATACTTTGCCTCAAGCATCACATTATCGCATTGTGTAATCCATGTTGTTTCCAAGTCCATCATGTGGGTTGAATTCTTCATGTTGATGTGTTGGTTGTCCGCTCCATCTTCTCTTCCTCCTCCTATGGTTGTTTGCATCTTTTTCTTTTCTTCAAGGCCCTTCTCCAAGTGCAAACTATTGCACTTCTTCCTTTCTTCAAATTTCACCCATTGATGCAAGCATCATATTTTCTGCCACAAATAATGTTCATTCTTTTCCTACACATTCTCAACCATACCTACACCCTGTCTGCCAATTTTCGGCTCTTCTGGACTTTATTTGGTTGGAATCAAAATTGCCTCAAGTTTGAATTTAATTCAAACTTGCGATAATTTTCTTTCTCTAAAAATGTCCAAACCAATTTATTCAATTAGTGCTAAATTCCAGGATCCCATGTCAATTCTCTTTTTAGCTTCTTCCCTCTCCCACCTAACTGTGCATTTCTGCTCTTTTATTTCTGTCCAATGGACTAAAGGAAAAGAGAGAGCAACAGCTGACCAGCAGCGCGCAGCCCGGCAAACCCGATGCCCAACTCCACCCCCCGGTAAAATTCTCACGCGGCCACTGTTTACCCCTTCCCCGGACCCACCTGTCATTCTATCTTCCCCATCCTTTTCTTCCACCTCACGCCCTCCCTTTCTCTCACAGTAACTCTACAACACAGGCACCCGTGGCCACCGTGGCCGCACGCCCGCACCATCATACCTTCGAGTCCTCCTATAAAACCCTCGCGGCATTCCTAGGGTTTCCCCGATCCCCCTCTTTCCCCATCTCCGCCGCCACCCAAGGGCATCACCCCTGCCGTCCTCCTCCTTCCCCGTGAGAGACCCAAGAGAGTGAACGAGCATGTGCTTGTCGCCGGCATGCTCTCCCTCAAGCCCAGCCGCAACAAGTAGCCAGGAGTACCCCGACGTCGACTACTTCATCTACGTCATGGATCCGATGGCATCTCGCCTTCACGCCTTCGGGCATGTCTTCCTCCTCCTCTGTTTCGTCTTCATGGACCGAGCATCGTCGCCTCGGTCAGCGCTTAGCCTCGCCATCTACATCGCTTCCCACGCTGCCCTCGTCGTCTTGATTGAGCCCCTAGTGAGCAGCCAAACCTCGCAGCCCTCTCTCTGCTCTGCTCCATGCATTATAAACGCCGACCCTCATGGACAGGAGCTCCGGCCACCATGTCCATGCCATGGCCACGCACGTGAGCACCTACACTCAGTGCCTCCACAGCATGCACACGCACACACCCAAAACCCGAGCCCCTCACGCCGATTGACTCGCGTCGCCGTCGCCCGAGCCCAGCCATGCTCGTGCTCGAGCAAGTCCTGCTGCCACCTTCCCTGCTTCACCTCGCCGCTCTTGCCTCGGGCACACGCCTCTCCCGCGCATGCCCACACACCAGCGCATCACCTGCAGCTCGTGCTCAGCACGCTCACGCCAGAGCAGTGTCCCGCAGCCCGCTGACTGCCCTGTTTCTCACCCGTGCCCGCCAAGCTGTTGTAGTCGCCTGACATGCCGTGCCCGAGTTGAGCGCGAGCTCGAGGTCAGGCCACTGTACACGCACATCCTGTAGTTGCACCCTCACCGTCTTCCGCACCCCGTCGTCCCTTTGCAGCCGCGGTTGCCGCTGCTATGCTCGTCTGCGTCACCGGCAATCACTGTGAGCCATGGCTCCAAAAGCTCGACCTTCTGCAGTTCGCTCAAGTAACCTGGCGTCCTCATTTCTTTGGTGACCATGGCATAGCCGACTTGGCTAGCACAGCAGGCATCCAGACCAGAGGTCATGGGTTTGAGTCCCAGGCTCCCTAGTTTTTGCCCCCGTTTCTTTTCTTTTGCACACACGACCACTTGGGCCTGATTCCTCCTCTGGGCCTCTGCAAACTGTACCAGCCCGCAAATGTTTTTTTCCTTTCCTTCTTATTTGTGTTTTTCTGTATTTTCTAGTGCATGCATAATTACAGAAAAATGCCATCATTTTGTATTGGGAATAACTAAATATCTATGCATCCAAATAAAACATGTCATATATGTAAAATGCTTGGAATTCCATGTACTTTCACAATATGCAACTTTCATCCGTGTTAAAAAAATTTAAAATTGTTGTTTGCATTATTTTGCATAAATGCCATGTTGAAATGGTTTATTTCATAACTTAATAGCCGTAGCTCCAAATTTAATAAACTTTATATGTAACTTGTCTAGAAAAATGCATAGATTAACATGATGCACTTACTTTTGCTGTTTAACATATCTAAAATATGGTTTAGACAGAACAAGAGAAAATTTTAATATGCACATGAGGATTTTCCGGAATTGTTGTTTGTTGTTTTCGGCCTCATTTAAACTTGCCTAGATAGTTGTTTTACTTGTGCTTCACCTCTTGCCATGTTTATCAACACTTAATATTGTCCGGTTCATAAACAGGAGTGAATTATATAATTAAATGTGGTGTTTCGTCAATATGCAACTCGTTGCATATTGAGCTCCAATTAACTTGTAGTATTGTTTGTTGAACTTTGCCATGTCATGCCTCATTAAACTGGACATGCATCATACTCGATTGTGCAGCATGCCATGTTTAGGTGATGGTTGTTTACCATGTTCTTTGCTTCTTTTCCGATTGTTCTTCTTCTCGATAATTCCGATTACATTGCGATTGTGAGGATCCGTTCGACTACGTTGGTTCGTCTACTTCTTGGACTTGTTCTTCTTCCTAGCGGGATTTCAGGCAAGAGGACCGTCCCCTTGGATCTCACTACTATCTTTGCTATGCTAGTTGTCTCGATGCTATTGCTATGTCGCGCTACCTACCACTTGTTATCAAGCCTCCCAAATTGCCATGATAGCCTCTAAACTTTTCACCCTTCCTAGCAAACCGTTGTTTGGCTATGTTACCGCTTTACTCAGCTGCTCTTATAGCATTGCTAGCTGCAGGTTGTTCCATGTTGGCACACGGATATCATGGATATCATGGGATATCACAATATCTCTTATTTAGTTAATGCATCTATATACTTGATAAAGGGTGGAAGGCTCGGCCTTATGCCTGGTGTTTTGTTCCACTCTTGCCGCCCTAGTTTCCATCATACCGGTTTTATGTTCCTTGATTTTCCATCCCTAACACGATGAGGGTTTATTGGCCCCTCTTGACAGTTTGCTTTGAATAAAACTCTTCCAGCATGGCCCAACATTGGTTTTAACATTTGCCATAATAATACTTGAACCTAATAATTAATTGGCATAGGGCGTCATGAACCCGAGGACTTCTACATACGGGGGGGCAGTGCTGATGGTGTTGGTCCCAAATAGAGCACCGTGCGGGACCGCCCCTAGGCAACTTGGGGTATTTGGATCCTGTACGCCTCGCTCATTCAGTTTACCCTGAGAACGAGATCGCGCAACTCCTATCAGGCTAGGTTGGTGCATCGGGAGGTCTTGCTGGATTTGTTTTACTATTGTCAAAATGTCTTGTGCACCGGGATTCCGAGTCTGATCGGAGGGTCCCGCGATGGAGGATTGTCTCCGCGGATTGTGAGCTTGTCATGGTCTAAGTTGGGACACCCCTGTAGGGTTTAAGATTTCGAGAGCCGTGCTCGCGGTTATGTGGCAGATGGGGATTTTGTTAATATCCGGTTGTAGTGGACTTGAAGTAAACTCAACTAAAATACACCAACCGCATGCGTAGCCGTGACTGTCTCTTTTCGGGTACGTTCGAGAAGAGAACACGGTTTGGTTATGTTTGAACGTAAGTATTTCAGGATCACTTATTGATCATTACTAGTTGGCGACCATTTGCATAGATTCTCATGTTACTCTTGTACTCGTGAGTTAGCCACCATACTTTGCTTAGTCGCTGTTGTAACCTCACAACCTTACCCCTTCCTTACCCATTAAGCTTTGCTAGTCTTGATACCCATGGTAATGGGATTGTTGAGTCCTCGTGGCTCACATATTACTACACCAATAGTTGCAGGTATAGATGATCATGACGTGAGAGCGACGTTTTCTTGTGTTGGAGTTCTTCTTCTGCTTCTTTTTCGTTCAGGGGATAGGTTCCTAGTCGGCAGCCTGGGCATGTAGGGTGGATGTCGTTTGAGCTTCTGTTTGTGTTTCATCCGTAGTCGGATGTTGGTCTATGTATGATGTATTGATGTATTCTTGCAGCATTTGTATGCCTTGTATGTATCCCCATCTATTATGGAATGGTTTGATGTAATGATATCCACCTTGCAAAAGCGTGTCAATATGCGGTTCTATCCTTGGTGGCACCTTTGAGTCTCTTTAGGATAGAGTCGCATATTGGGCATGACAAGTTGGTATCAGAGCCTTGACCGACCATAGGAGCCCCCTTGATTGATCGCTGGCATTGCTGAGTTAGTTAAAAACTTTTTTAAGTCTTGGGAATATATCTATCGGAGAGTAGGATTTCTTTTTACTCCTGAACCCCTTCGTCGCTCTGGTGAGGACTCCTGATGTAGATGTTTTAACATTCCTGTCCCCAATTTTCACTAAAAAATATTTTAGGATCACACGGGTATCTTGGAGTCATTCCGATGATTTTGTGATGAGAACATTGTTCTTTGTGCCTCCTGTCATTTAGGGGTTGTGGCAGTGTCCCGGGGAGTTGAGCTCCGAGGTGTTGTCGTCGTAATTTTGTCGTTGCAGCTACGGTATACCTAAGTTTCGCCGACATCGAAAATCTCTTATATGAAGTTTGTGGTGAGATAACCTCAACGCCACCCAGTACTGGGGCGGGAGTTCGGGAGTATTACCACAGCTCGTAAATCGGATGCTTTTCGAAGATTGAGGTACATGATTTCCGAAGGTTTCTTGGTTATGCGTTGATGGATGTATACAGTGGAGCGTAGGGCTTGCTAGTTCTGTGATATATATTGTGCCTCTCTATATCCCCAACACTAGATTGCATAACTAGAAAGATTCGAGAGTTCTTAGGTGGGAATTCAAGTATCACATAGGATATCTTTCCAACAGACACATGATATGATATGGGATCTATCATATGTTTGTTTCTGGCTTATTCTGCAAGCCAAATCCTTTGTTTTGTTTTGAGTTGTGGTATTCGAGTTGCACCAAAGTCGAATGTGGATTCCATACCTTTTCTAAACGATGTTCTTGAAGGAAATATGCCCTAGAGGCAATAATAAAGTTATTATTTATTTCCTTATATCATGATAAATGTTTATTATTCATGCTAGAATTGTATTAACCGTAAACATAATACATGTGTGAATACATAGACAAACAGAGGATTTTGTGATGAGAACATTGTTCTTTGTGCCTCCTGTTTTGAGTTTGTGGTGATTAACAGGATCACATCATTAGGAGAATGATGTGATTGACTTGACCCATTCCGTTAGCTTAGCACTTGATCATTTAGTTTGTTGCTATTGCTTTCTTCATGACTTATACATGTTCCTATGACTATGATATTATGCAACTCCCGTTTACCGGAGGAACACTTTGTGTGCCACCAAACGTCACAACTTAACTGGGTGATTATAAAGGTGCTCTACAGGTGTCTCCAAAGGTACTTGTTGGGTTGGCGTATTTCGAGATTAGGATTTGTCACTCCGATTGTCGGAGAGGTATCTTTGGGCCCACTCCGTAATGCACATCACTATAAGACTTGCAAGCATTGCAACTAATGAGTTAGTTTCGGGATGATGTATTACGGAACGAGTAAAGAGACTTGCCGGTAACGAGATTGAACTAGGTATTGAGATACTGACGATCGAATCTCGGGCAAGTAACATACCGATGACAAAGGGAACAACGTATGTTTTTATGCGGTTTGACCGATAAAGATCTTCGTAGAATATGTAGGAGCCAATATGGGCATCCAGGTCCCGCTATTGGTTATTGACCAGAGAGATTTCTCGGTCATGTCTACGTAGTTCTCGAACCCGTAGGGTCCGCATGCTTAACGTTCATTGACAATATAGTACTATATGAGTTATGTATGTTGATGACCGAATGTTGTTCAGAGTCCGGGATGAGATCACGGACATGACGAGGAACTCTGGAATGGTTCGGAGATAAAGTTTGATATATGGGATAGTAGTGTTTGATCTCCGGAAGGGTTCCGGAATTCACCGGAAGGGGTTCCGGATGTTTCCCGAAATGTTTGGGCACAAGAACACTTTATCTAGGCCAAAGGGGAAAGCCCACGAGGCTTTTGGAAAGTGCAAAAGGAAGTTTTGCGGAGACCAGAGGCTAGACGCCAGGAACCCTGGCGTCTAGGGGGTAGACGCCGGGAACCCTGGCGTCTAGCCCTGGAGTCCGAGAAGGACTCTTGCCTTTCGGGTAAAACCGACTTTGAGGAGGCTTTTACTCCAAGTTTCGACCCCAGGGCTCAACATATAAATAGAGGGGTAGGGCTAGCACCAAAGACACATCAAGAAACACCAAGCCATGTGCCGGCAACCCCGTCCCCTCTAGTTTATCCTCCTTCATAGTTTTCGTAGTGCTTAGGCAAAGCCCTGCGGAGATTGTTCTTCACCAACACCGTCACCACGCCGTCGTGCTGCCGGAACTCATCTACTACTTTGCCCCTCTTGCTGGATCGAGAAGGCAAGGACTTCACCGAGCCGAACATGTGCAGAACTCGGAGGTGCCGTTCTTTTGGTACTTGGATCGGTCGGACGTGAAGACGTACGACTACATCAACCGCGTTGATATAACGCTTCCGCGAACGGTCTATGAGGGTACGTAGACAACACTCTCCCCTCTCATTGCTATGCATCACCATGATCTTGCGTGTGCGTAGGAAATTTTTGAAATTGCTACGTTCCCCAACAGTTCTCATATTTCTATGTGGATGCTAATCCTTCTTGTTTATCGGGATTGTCATGTCAATTCTTTTCCAACCGGTTCGCTTCAAGTCAAGATGATCCTATCATTTTCCCCATTTGCGAGATCAATTCTTACTTTTCTTGCGAAGGTTAAAACAGCACCAACTTGACAAACTATCGTTGTGGTTTTGATGCGTAGGTAAGAACGGTTCTTGCTAAGCCCATAGCAGCCACGTAAAACTTGCAACAACAAAGTAGAGGACGTCTAACTTGTTTTTGCAGGGCATGTTGTGATGTGATATGGTCAAGACATGATGCTATATTTTATTGTATGAGATGATCATGTTTTGTAACCGAGTTATCAGCAACTGGCCATATGGTTGTCGCTTTATTGTATGCAATGCAATTGCGCTGTAATGCTTTACTTTATCACTAAGCGGTAGCGATAGTCGTGGAAGCATAAGATTGGCGAGACGACAACGATGCTACGATGGTGATCAAGGTGTCACGCCGGTGACGATGGTGATCATGACGGTGCTTCGGAGATGGAGATCACAAGCACAAGATGATGATGGCCATATCATATAACTTATATTGATTACATGTGATGTTTATCTTTTATGCATCTTATCTTGCTTTGATTGACGGTAGCATTATAAGATGATCTCTCACCAAATTTCAAGATAAAAGTGTTCTCCCTGAGCACCGTTGCCAAAGTTCGTCGTGCCCAGACACCACGTGATGATCGGGTGTGATAAGCTCTACGTCCATCTACAACGGGTGCAAGCCAGTTTTGCACACGCAGAATACTCAGGTTAAACTTGACGAGCCTAGCATATGCAGATATGTCCTCGGAACACTGAGACTGAAAGGTCGAGCGTGAATCATATAGTAGATATGATCAACATAGTGATGTTCACCACTGAAAACTACTCCATTTCACGTGATGATCGGTTATGGTTTAGTTGATTTGGATCGTGTGATCACTTAGAAGATTAGAGGGATGTCTTTCTAAGTGGGAGTTCTTAAGTAATATGATTAATTGAACTTAAATTTATCATCAACTTAGTCCTGGTAGTATTAGCATATCTATGTTGTAGATCAATAGCTCGCGTTTAGCTCCCCTGTTTTATTATTGATATGTTTCTAGAGAAAACTAAGTTGAAAAATGTTACTAGCAATGATGGGGATTGGATCCGTGATCTGAGGATTATCCTCATTGTTGCACAGAAGAATTATGTCCTTGATGCACCGCTAGGTGACAGACCTATTGCAGGAGTAGATGCAGACGTTCTGAACGTTTGGCTAGCTCAATATGATGACTACTTGATAGTTTAGTGCACCATGCTTAATGGCTTAGAATCGGGACTTCAAAGACGTTTTGAATGTCATGGAACATATGAGATGTTCCAGGAGTTGGAGTTAATATTTCAAGCAATTACCCGAGTTGAGAGATATGAAGTCTCCAACAAGTTCTATAGCAAAAGATGGAGGAGAATAGCTCAAGCAGTGAGCATGTGCTTAGATTGTCTGGGTACTACAATCGCTTGAATCAAGTGGGAGTTAATCTTCCAGATAAGATAGTGATTGACAGAATTCTCTAGTCACCATCACCAAGTTAGTAGAACTTGGTGATGAACTATGATATGCAAGGGATAACGGAAATGATTCCCAAGTTCTTCGTAATGCTAATATCAACGAAGGTAGAAATCAAGAAAAATATCAAGTGTTGATGGTAGACAAGACCACTAGTTTCAAGAAAAGGGCAAAGGGAAGAACGGGAACTTCAAGAAGAACGGCAAGCAAGTTGCTACTCAAGTGAAGAAGCCCGACTGGACCTAAGCCTGAGACTGAGTGCTTCTACTGCAAAGGGACTGGTCACTAGAAGCGGAACTACCCCAAGTATTTGGCGGATAAGAAGGATGGCAAAGTGAACAAAGGTATATTTGATATACAGATTATTGATGTGTATTTTACTAGTGTTCGTAGCAACCCCTCGGTATTTGATAATGGTTCAGTTGCTAAGAGTAGTAACTCGAAACGGGAGTTGCAGAATGAACAGCGACTAGTGAAGGGTGAAGTGACGATGTGTGTTGGAAGTGGTTCCAAGATTGATATGATCATCATCGCACACTCCCTATACTTTCGGGATTAGTGTTGAACCTAAATAAGTGTTATTTGGTGTTTGCGTTGAGCATGAATATGATTTGATCATGTTTATTGCAATACGGTTATTCATTTAAGTAAGAGAATAAATTGTTGGTCTGTTTACATGAATAAAACCTTCTATGGTCATACACCCAATGAAAATAGTTTGTTGGATCTCAATCGTGGTGATACACATTTTTATAATATTGAAGCCAAAAGATGCAAAGTTAATAATGATAGTGCAACTTATTTGTGGCACTGCCGTTTAGGTCATATTGATGTAAAGCGCATGAAGAAAATCCATGCTGATGGGCTTTTGGAATCACTTGATTATGAATCAGTTGATGCTTGCGAACCATGCCTCATGGGTGAGATGACTAAGACTCAGTTCTCCGGAACAATGGAGCGAGCAACAGATTTGTTGGAAATCATACATACTGATGTATGTGGTCCGATGAATATTGAGGCTCGCGGCAGGTATCATTATTTTCGGATCTTCACAGATGATTTGAGCAGATATGAGTATATCTACTTGATGAAACACAAGTCTGAAACATTTGAAAAGTTCAAAGAATTTCAGAGTGAAGTGAAGAATCATCGTAACAAAAATAAAAGTTTCTATGATATGGTCGCAGAAGTAAAATATTTGAGTTACGAGTTTGGTCTTCAGTTAAAACAATGTGAAATAGTTTCACTACTCACGCCGCCTGGAACACCGCAGTGTAATGGTGTGTCTGAACATCGTAACCGTACTTTATTAGATATGGTGCGATCTATGATGTCTCTTACCGATTTACCACTATCATTTTGGGGTTATGCATTAGAGACAGCTATATTCACATTAAATAGGGAACCATCTAAATCCGTTGAGACAACACCGTATGAACTATGGTTTGGCAAGAAACCTAAGCTGTCGTTTCTTAAAGTTTGAGGTTGCAATGCTTATGTGAAAAAGTTTCAACCTGATAAGCTCAAACCCAAATCGGAGAAGTGCATCTTCATAGGATACCCAAAAGAAAATGTTGGGTACACCTTCTATCACAGATCCGAAGGCAAGATATTCATTGCTGAGAATGGATCCTTTCTAGAGAAGGAGTTTCTCTCGAAAGAAGTGAGTGGGAGAAAAGTAGAACTTGATGAGGTAACTGTACTTGCTCCCTTATTGGAAAGTAGTTCATCACAGAAATCTGTTCCTGTGACTACTACACCAATTAGTGAGGAAGCTAATGATGATGATCATGTAACTTCATATCAAGTTACTACCGAACCTCGTAGGTAAACCAGAGTGAGATCCGCACTAGAGTGGTACGGTAATCCTGTTCTGGAGGTCATGTTACTTGACCATGATGAGCCTACGAACTATGAGGAAGCGATGATGAGCCCAGATTCCGTGAAATGGCTTGAGGCCATGAAATCTGAGATGAGATCCATGTATGAGAACAAAGTATGGACTTTGATTGACTTGCCCAATGATCACCGAGCCATTGAGATTAAATGGATCTTCAAGAGGAAGACGGACGCTGATAGTAGTGTTACTATCTACAAAGCTAGAATTGTCGCAAAAAGGTTTTCGATAAGTTCAAGGTGTTGACTACGATGAGAGTTTCTCAGTCGTATCTATGCTTAAGTCTGTCCGAATCATGTTAGAAGTTGCCGCATTTTATGAAATCTGGCAAATGGATAAACAAAACTGCATTCCCTAATGGATTTATTAAACAAGAGTTGTATATGATGCAACCAGAAGGTTTCCTCAATCCTAAAGGTACTAACAAAATATGCAAGCTCCAGCGATCCATCTATCGACTGGTGCAAGCATCTAGGAGTTGGAATATACGCTTTGATAAGTTGATCAAAGCATATAGTTTTATACATACTTGCGGTGAAGCCTGTATTTACAAGAAAGTGAGTGGAAGCACTACAACATTTCTGATAAGTATATGTGAAGGACATATTGTTGATCGGAGATAATGTAGAATTATTCTGCAAAGCATAAAGGAATGTTTGAAAGGAGTTTTTCAAAGAAAGACCTCAGTGAAGCTGCTTACATATTGAGCATCAAGATCTATAGAGATAGATCAAGACGCTTGATAAGTTTTTCAATGAGTACATACCTTGACAAGATTTTGAAGTAGTTCAAAATGGAACAGTCAAAGAAGAAGTTCTTGCCTGTGTTACAAAGGTGTGAAGTTGAGTAAGACTCAAAAACTCGACCACGGCAAAAGATAGAGAGAGAATGAAAGTCATTCCCTATGCCTCAGCCATAGGTTCTATAAAGTATGCCATGCTGTGTACCAGACCTATTGTATACCCTGCCCTGAGTTTGGGAAGGGAGTACAATAGTGATCTAGGAGTAGGTCACTGGACATTCGTCAAAATTATCCTTAGTGGAATAAGGATATGTTTCTCGATTATGGAGGTGACAAAAGGTTCGTCGTAAAGGGTTACGTCGATGCAAGTTTTGACACTGATCCAGATGACTCTAAGTCTCAATCTGGATACATATTGAATGTGGGAGCAATTAGCTAGAGTAGCTCCATGCAGAGCATTGTTGACATAGAAATTTGCAAAATACTTACGGATCTGAATGTGGCAAACCCGTTGACTAAACTTCTCTCACAAGCAAAACATGATCACACCTCAGTACTCTTTGGGTGTTAATCACAGAGCGATGTGAATTAGATTATTGACTCTAGTAAACCCTTTGGGTGTTGGTCACATGTCAATGTGAACTATGGGTGTTAATCACATGGTGATGTGAACTATTGATGTTAAATCACATGGCGATGTGAACTAGATTATTGACTCTAGTGCAAGTGGGAGACTGAAGGAAATAATAGCCTCCTGAGGAGAGGTGTTCTTCAGCTCGATGAGCTTGTGTGCTGAGGATGGTCTGAATGATCCGTCCAATATCAGATCTCGGCCCCCTCCTACGGTGGTGGCTAGTACTATATATAGAGGCCCAGGTTCTCTTCCCAAATATTAGGCAGGAAGGGATCCCACAATGGCCAATTTGAAGGGGGACAACTAGTACAAGTTATCCTGACAAAAGGTGGTCTTCGCCGGCTAAAGGCTCTAGTGGTGACGCCGTCGTGGGCTCTGTGATGACCTTTGTCCTGCCGTCCTGCTGATCTTGGTCTCGTTGCACCGATATGTAAACCTTTGCCTGATGCCTCGGGACTCCTCGCCTGCGCCTGCCTCTTTAGCACCAAAGAGGCAACCAGTACTCTGTGCGTGCTGGCGCTCGCCTGGCCCCCGCCTGGCCTTGGTCGTCATGGATCATGTCACGGAAACCTCAAGAGGTGCCCCTCGCTTTGATCTCTCCGCTCCTCGCGAGCCAGCCTAGTGAGGCTGCCCCTGAGGAGGTCTTGTGTCGTTCGCCTCGCGAGGCTTGGCCCCCCGCGAGGGTCATGACAGTGTTGTTGATGATGATGGGCCGTACCAGGCCGCTGGTGGAGCCACGCCCTGGGCCGCGGGCAGGCAAGTAGGGTACCCCCGTTCCTAGGACGCCGATAGTAGCCTCGGGCCCAATGCGCGCTCGTGCTTGGCTTCGCGGCGACCCCGACGCCGACCCCGACACCGACCTCCAACCGATGGCCCCGCCGATCCTGCGACCGAGGCCAACGAACGGCTGACGGTGAAGCTACCGGCGGGAAGCCGCTCCCTGACATCGGCGCCCAAGGCTGAAGAAAAGGATTGCTGGTGAAGAATGACGCTCCTTCTCATTTTACTTTCCTGTGAGGTTTCCTGTGACATGAGACGTGCCTCGTGTAGGAGTTAGAACTCTGCTTGATGTTTGGGGGACAATATGTTGTGTAATAATTTATTTAGGTTCTGCGATTTCCTTCCCGTTTGCTTGATGTTCTACGTCGGCAGGGCCCAACCCCGCGCATACCTCAGCCGCCGTTGGGCCGTCTGGATCACTAGGACGGGACCAAGGGGTGAGGGGCTTTTATACGTGGCCATATGGCTCCTGAGTCGCGATTCTCAGGAGTCCCCCTTGACGTGCAAACGGCCTACAGGAAGGAAATGCAAAAATAGGCCCTAGGATTCTATGTCGGTAGGGCCCGACCCCGTGCTTACCTCAGCCGCCATTGGGTCGTCCGGATCACCAGGGCAGGACCAAGGGGTGAGGGGCTATGTGGCTAGTTAGGCTCCTGAGTCGCGATGCTCAGGAGTCCCCCTTGACGCTCAAACAGACCTTCACACCTGCCCTCACCGAGGTCCCACTCGGGAGGGGTGCGCGATGACCGGGTATGAGGGACCTGGCAGGGCGGCGTACACTAGGCGGGGCATGAGCACAGCCCCCGTGCCCAGCCCCCTCGCGCGACTCTCCCAAGGGCAAAGCCTTGCGGTGAGGCTGGACACTGAGCTGGGTGGCTCCCTGAGGTTGGTACAGCCATGGGGCTGCCCTCAGTTGTTTATCACCAGCGCGGAGCGTAGCACTTCCGAACATGCATGGTCATAGCCGCTCCTCGACCGTGTCGACTGCCAGCATAGAGCATGGTTCTTCCACTGGTGCGTGGGTGAGGGCTCCCTCTGAGTGGATCCCCCGAGGCATGTACAGCCTTGCCCTGACCCGTGGCTTGCACGGCAGGGCTAGGCGAGGTGTGTCTGGGAACCCTTGAGCCAGCGTGGGACTCACGAGGCCCTACCTCAAGGCGGGTTGCGCCTGGTCTTGGTTCTTGATAGCTTCAGCGGTCCTCCAAGATGGTTAGGCAACCTGCGCCAGACGAATTTCCTGAGGCGGTCACATGAGAAGGCCAGACACCAACGACCCCAAGAGGTGACGTGAACGGGGCCGGCCCACCATAGAGCTCAGTCGTTGGATTTATCGACGCTGTAGGGACGGACACGAGCACAGACGCCGTGCCTAGCCTACTCATGCAAGGGATCCTAAAGAAAGACAACCGGCGCACGGCTCCCGTGGTAACGAGGGCGGTCGTAGGTGGGGTATCGAAGTACCAGATAAGCAGGTGATAGTCATGAAATGACTCATGCAAAGGGGCAGGTTAGCTCAGATAGATGCAAGAACGATACATGCCACTCGGACGGACCCGACAGCCTGGGGATGATGCAGCCTGAGGGGCGCCCCCATCAAAGTAAGCTAGAGATGCAAAAGGATACATGTCGCAGGGATAAGCCCGTGCGACTTGGGGATGATGCTGCCCGAGGGGCGCCCCCAACTGGATGAACTGGAAAGAGTCACCAGATACAGTAGCCGGAGTGGTGTTGGAGTAGCTGAATGTGCGTGCTGAAGGAGTCGTTGCTCACGAGCCGCCAGGGCCCTGGGCCTCAGGAGGCTCCGGGGGCTCGGGTGGTTCCTTGTGGACCGTTCATACGTCTCCAACGTATCTATAATTTTTGATTGTTCCATGCTATTATATTATCTGTTTTGGATGTTTAATGGGCTTTATTATACACTTTATAATTATTTTCGGGACTAACCTACTAACCCATGGCCCAGTGCAAATTGCTGTTTTTTGCCTATTTCAGTGTTTCGCAGAAAAGGAATATCAAACGGAATCCAAATGAAATGAAACCTTCAGGAGAGTTATTTTTCGAACAAACGTGATCCAGGGACTTGGAGTAGACGTCAAGAAAGGAGCGAGGAGGCCACGAGACAGGGAGGCGCGCCTGCCCCCTGGGCGCGCCCCCACCCTCGTGGGCACCTCGCAGCTCCATCGACCTACTTCTTCCTCCTATATATATATATCCATATACCACGAAAACATCCAGGAGCACCACGAAACCCTATTTCCACCACCGCAACCTTCTGTACCTAAGAGATCCCATCATGGGGCCTTTTCCGAAGCTCCGCCGGAGGGGGAATCGATCATGAAGGGCTTCTATATCAACACCATAGCCTCTCCCATGATGTGTGAGTAGTTTACCACAGACCTTCGAGTCCATAGTTATTAGCTAGATGGCTTCTTCTCTCTATTAGGATCTCAATACAATGTTCTCCTCGATCTTCTTGGAGATCTATTCGATGTAACTCTTTTTGTGGCCAGTTTGTCAAGATCCGATGAATTGTGGGTTTATGATCAAGTTTATCTATGAACAATATTTGATTCTTCTCTGAAATCTTTCATGTATGATTGGTTATCTTTCCAAGTCTCTTCGAATTATCAGTTTGGTTTGGCCTACTATATTGATCTTTCTTGCAATGGGAGAAGTGCTTAGCTTTGGGTTCAATCTTGCGGTGTCCTTTCCCAGTGACAGCAGGGGCAACAAGGCACGTATTGTATTGTTGCCATCGAGGATAAAAAGATGGGATTTATATCATATTGCTTGAGTTTATGCCTCTACATCATGTCATCTTGCCTAATGTGTTACTCTGTTCTTATGAACTTAATACTCTAGATGCATGCTGGATAGCGGTCGATGTGTGGAGTAATAGTAGTAGATGCAGAATCGTTTCGATCTACTTGTTGCGGAAGTGATGCCTATATACATGATCATGCCTAGATATTCTCATAATTATGCACTTTTCTATCAATTGCTCGACAGTAATTTGTTCACCCACCGTAATACTTATGCTACCTTGAGAGAAGCCACTAGTGAAACCTATGGCCCCCAGGTCTATATTTTATCATATAAGTTTCCAATCTATTTTATTTTGCAATCTTTACTTTCAATCTATATCATAAAAATACCAAAAATATTTATCTTATTAATATTATCTCTATCAGATCTCACTCTCGTAAGTGACCGTGAAGGGATTGACAACCCCTTTATCGCGTTAGTTGCGAGGTTCTTATTTGTTTGTGTAGGTACGAGCGACTTGCGTGTAGTCTCCTACTGGATTGATACCTTGGTTCTCAAAAACCGAGGGAAATACATACTCTACTTTGCTGCATCTCCCTTTCCTCTTCAAGGGAAAACCAATGCAGTGCTCAAGAGGTAGCAAGAAGGATTTCTGGCACCGTTGCCGGGGACATCTACGCAAAAGTCAAGACATACCAAGTACCCATCACAAACTCTTCTCCCTTGCATTACATTATTTTCCATTTCCCTCTCGTTTTCCTCTCCCCCACTTCACGCTTGCCTTTTCTTCGCCCATCTTCTTTTCGTCTTTTCTTTTGCCTTGATGTCTTACTTGGCTCGTTTGCTAGTTTGGTTGGAATAATTGTTTATTTATTGCTAAACAGATAACCTAAGATCTATAGATCCTCGTTTGCTTGATACTCTTTTTAAGTGATCAAATTACGATGAACCAATTGCTAGTGTGTTTTGTGCACTAGATTATCGTTATGAGGTTTTGCTTGAAATTCGTGAATCTGAAAATTGTGATGAAGTGATTCTCGATGGATCTTTGAATAAAAATCATGATTGCAATGATGTTATTATAAATCCTATTAACGTCAATTGTGCTAATAATATGCAAAACTCTAAGCTTGGGGATGCTAGTTTTGCTATGTCCACTACTTGTTGCAATGATCATGATTGGGGTGATTCTTCTTATGATCTTGAAAATTTATTTAAGCCCCATGATGAATATAAGATTGATAATAGTGTTTGCAATATTATTGAAAGTGGGTTTGGAAGAGTGTCAACTTTAGATCCCACATATTTGGAGAATTTTCAATCTTATGAAGTTTTTGATAAAAGTGGGTTTGGAGAGGTCATGACTTTAGTTAATGATAATCCCACTATTTTGAAGAGTGTCGACTTCGCATGCATGTGGATCGTGTTAAGAATATGTTTTGTGATAGCTATATTGTTGAATTTTCTTATGATCCTACATGTAATTATTATGAGAGAGGAAAATATGGTTGTATAAATTTTCATGTTACTAAATTACCTCTCGTTATGTTGAGATTGCTATTGTTTTTTCTGCTTCCTTGCATATGCTAGTTTTTTCTTGCCTTCATAATTTGTTTGCCAATAAAATTCGTATGCATCGGAAGTATGTTAGACTTAGATGTGTTTGTCACATGCTTTATGATGCTCCTTTTGTGCTTCAATTCTTGTCTTTCATGTGAGCATCATTAAAATTATCAATGCCTAGCTAAAAGGCTTTAAAGAAAAGCGCTTGTTGGGAGTCAACCCAATATATTTAATTTATGTTTTTTAATAAATAATTCATCTAGCCTATGTTTAGATGTGTTTTTAGGCTTTTAATTAGTATTTGTGCCAAGTAGAACCTTTGGGAAGACTTGGGGGAAGTTTTTGCGACCTTGCTGTAAAAAACAGAAACTTTAGCGCTCACAAGATTTGCTGCCATTCTTTACTGGAGAGTGCGATAAGGTTGATTCTTTTTGCAGATGATTAATAGACATATTCCTCACGTCCACCAATTTATTTCAGAATTGTTTGGGTTACATAAGTATTCTAAACCTACTGATTACTACATACTATTTTGTTTTTGACAGATTCTGTTTTTCGTGTGTTGTTTGCTTATTTTGATGCATCTATGGCTAGTATCGGAGGGTATGAACTATAGAGACGTTGGAATACAGTAGGTTTAACACCAATATAAATAAAGAATGATTTAATTACATTACCTTAAGTGGTTGTTTGTTTTCTTATACTAATGGAGCTCATGAGGTTTTCTGTTTAGTTTTGTGTTGTGAAGTTTTCAAGTTTTGGGTAAAGGTTTGATGGATTATGGAATAAGGAGTGGCATGAGCCTAAGCTTGGGGATGCCCAAGGCACCCCAAGGTAAAATTCTAGTACAACCAAAAGCCTAAGCTTGGGGATGCCCCGGAAGGCATCCCCTCTTTCGTATTCTTCCATCGGTAACTTTACTTGAGGCTATATTTTTATTCACCACATCATATGTGTTTTGCTTGGAGCGTCTTGTATGATTTGAGTCTTTGATTTTTATTTTACCACAATCATCCTTGCTGTACACACCTTTTGGGAGAGCAACACATGAATTGGAATTTATTAGAATACTCTATGTGCTTCAATTATATCTTTTGAGCTAGATAATTTTGCTCTACTGCTTCACTTATATCTTCTAGAGCACGGTGGTGGTTTTATTTTATAGAAATTATTCATCTCTCATGCTTCACTTATATTATTTTGGGAGTCCTATAGAACAGCATGGTAATTTGCTTTGGTTATGAAATTATTCCTAATATGATAGGCATCCAAGATGGGCATAATAAAACCTATCATAGAAAGTGCATTGAATACTATGAGAAGTTTGATATTTGATATTTGATAATGATATAAAGATGGTGATGTTAGAGTGTGCTAGTTGAGTAGTTTTGAATTTTAGAAATACTTGTGTTGAAGATTGCAAGTCCCGTAGCATGCACGTATGGTAACCATTGTGTAACAAATTTGAAACATGAGGTGTTATTTGATTGTCTTCCTTATGAGTGGCAGTCGGGGACGAGCGATGGTCTTTTCCTACCAATCTATCCCCCTAGGAGCATGTGCGTAATGCTTGGTTTCTGATGACTTGTAGATTTTTGCAATAAGTATATGAGTTCTTTATGACTAATGTTGAGTTCATGGATTATACGCACTCTCACCCTTCCATTATTGCTAGCCTCTTCGGTACTCTGCATTTCCTTTCTCACCTTGAGAGTTGGTGAAAACTTCGCCGGTGCATCCAAACCCTGTGATATGATATGCTCTATCACACATAAGCCTCCTTATATCTTCCTCAAAACAGCCACCATACCTACCTATTATGGTATTTCCATAGCCATTCCGAGATATATTGCCATGCAACTTTTCACCATTTCATTTATGACACACTTCATCATTCCCATATTGCTTTGCATGATCATGTAGTTGACATTGTATTTGTGGCAAAGCCACCATGCATAATTTAGCAAGTCTCTTGATTCATTGCCCTTCCCGGTACGCTGCCGGAGGCATTCATATAGAGTCATATTTTCTTCTAGTATCGAGTTGTAATCATTGAGTTGTAAATAAATAAAAGTGTGATGATCATCATTAATAGAGAATTGTCCCAAAAATAGAGAAAGGCCAAATAAAAAAGACCCAAAAAAGAAAAAAAAAGAAAAAAAAGTAGAAAAAGCGACGATGCTACTACCCTCTTTTTCCACACTTGTGCTTCAAAGTAGCACCATGATTTTTATGATAGAGAGTCTCTTGTTTTGTCACTTTCATATACTAGTGGGAATTTTTCATTATAGAACTTGTCTTGTATATGCCAACAATGGGCTTCCTCAAATGCCCTAGTTCTTCATGCTAGCAAGTTGGATGCACACCCACTTAGTTTCTTTTGTTGAGCTTTCATACATTTATAGCCCTAGTGCATCCGTTGCATGGCAATCCCTACTCCTTGCATTGATATCAATTCAAGGGCATCTCCCTAGCCCGTTGATTATCCGCGTCGATGTTAGACTTTCTCCTTTTTGTCTTCTCCACATAACCCCCATCATTATATTCTATTCCACCCATAGTGCTATATCCATGGCTCACGCTCATGGATTGCGTGAAAGTTAAAAAAAGTTTGAGATTACTAAAGTATGGAACAATTGCTTGGCTTGTCATTGGGGTTGTGCATGATGAGAGCATTCTTGTGTGACGAAAATGGAGCATGACCAAACTATACGATTTTGTAAGGATGAACTTTCTTTGGCCATGTTATTTTGAGAAGACATGATTGCTTAGTTAGTATGCTTCAAGTATTATTATTTTTATGTCAATATTAAATTTTGTCTTGAATCTCTCGGATCTGAATATTCATGCCACAATAAAGAAAATTACATTGAGAATTATGCTAGGTAGCATTCGACATCAAAAATTCTGTTTTTATCATTTACCTACTCGGGGACGAGCAGGAATTAAGCTTGGGGATGCTTGATACGTCTCCAACGTATCTATAATTTTTTATTGTTCCATGCTATTATATTATCTATTTCGGATCTTTAATGGGCTTTATTATACACTTTTATATCATTTTTGGGACTAACCTACTAATCCAAGGCCTAGTGCAAATTGCTGTTTTTTTTGCCTATTTCATTGTTTCGCAGAAAAGGAATATCAAACGGAATGAAACCTTCGGGAGAGTTATTTTAGGAACAAATGTGATCCAGAGGACTTGGAGTAGACATCAAGAAAGGAGCGAGGAGGCCACGAGGCAGGGAGGCGCGCCCGCCCCCTGGGCGCGCCCCCACCCTCGTGGGCCCCTCGCAGCTCCTCCGACCTACTTGTTCCATATATATATATCCATATACCCCGAAATCATCCAGGAGCATCACGAAACCCTATTTCCACCACTGCAACCTTCTCTATCCAAGAGATCCCATCTTGGGGCCTTTTCCGGAGCTTCGCGGAGGGGGAATCGGCCACGGAGGGCTTCTACATCAACACCATAGCCTCTCCCATGATGTGTGAGTAGTTTACCACAGACCTTCGGGTCCATAGTTATTAGCTAGATGGCTTCTTCTCTCTCTTTGGATCTCAATACAATGTTCTGCTCGATCTTCATGGCGATCTATTCGATGTAACTCCTTTTTGCGGTGTGTTTGTCGAGATCCGTTGAATTGTGGGTTTATGATCAAGTATATCTATGAACAATATTTGATTCTTCTCTGAAATCTTTGATGTATGATTGGTTATCTTATCATGTCTCTTCGAATTATCAGTTTAGTTTGGCCCACTAGATTGATCTTTCTTGCAATGCGAGAAGTGCTTAGCTTTGGGTTCAATCTAGCGGTGTCCTTTCCCAGTGACAGCAAGGGCAGCAAGGCACGTATTGTATTGTTGCCATCGAGGATAAAAAGATGGGGTTTGTATCATGTTGCTTGAGTTTATGCCTCTACATCATGTCATATAGCCTAATGCGTTACTCTGTTCTTATGAACTTAATACTCTAGATGCATGCTGGATTGCGGTCGATGTGTGGAGTAATAGTAGTAGATGCAGAATCGTTTCGGTCTACTTGTTGTGGACTTGATGCCTACATACGTGATCATGCCTAGATATTCTCATAATTATGCACTTTTCTATCAATTGCTCGACAGTAATTTGTTCACCCACCGTAATACTTATGCTATCTCGTGAGAAGCCACTATTGAAACCTATGGCCCCATGATCTATCTTTTATCATAAAAGTTTCCAATCTATTTTATTTTGCAATCTTTACTTTCAATCTATATCATAAAAATACCAAAAATATTAATCTTATTATTATTATCTCTATCAGATCTCACTCCTGTAAGTGACCGTGAAGGGATTGACAACCCCTTTATCGCGTTGGTTGCGAGGTTCTTATTTGTTTGTGTAGGTACGAGGGACTTGAGTGTTGTATCCTACTAGATGGATACCTTGGTTCTCAAAAACTAAGGGAAATACTTACGCTACTTTTCTATATCACCCTTTCCTCTTCATGGGAAAACCAACGCGGTGCTCAAGAGGTAGCAACTATCGCCATCTCCGCCAGAACAGCATGATGCCTGGTCTCCTGAGCCGCCCGAATGCTCCGCGGGTGATGCTGGAAGACGGCAGCCATGCTCGGCAAGCCAAACGGCAAGCGAACGTAGCTATGAGGTGGACCCTCACACCGACCAATGCGCGAAGGCCAGAAGCGCTCTTGAGATGCAACCCTATTGAGCCCTGGAATGTCGACATAGATGCGCAGCCTGCCATCCTCGCCAGGATGGGGAGCTACGCCGGGTGGTGGGTGGTGGTCGCCACGTATGGCCCTTGCCTCTTGAAGCTCCTGGGTCGCCTCGACGATGAACTCCTGAGCACCGGGCGCTCCTCGCCCACAGCCCTTCTGAGGGAAACGTGCGGCGAAGAACGCCTCCACATGGTGCCCGAGCGCCTCTCTCATGATGTTGGCTAGGTCCGAGGCCCTCAGAAGAGAGCCCCCGAGACTTTCCCGAGGAGTGCACCGGGTGCGCCTTCCTATGCGAGGGAAGGAGGCGCCCCAGCTGTGGGCGCGGATCCTGAGGTGGTGCCACTAGAGACGCCACTCTCCTAAGGCCCTGGGAGGAGTAGCTGCTTCTTCTTCTTGGGGATGGCCTCAGGAGGGTACGGGGTGCCTTCGTTGTCGGGGTCTTCAATCGCAGCGGTTTGGAAGGCGCGCTCAAGGGAGCACACCGCATCTCTTTCTTCGCAGGGGACCATGATGACTCCGCCACTCCCTGGTATCTTGAGGACATTGTAACCATGGTGGGTTATTGCCATAAACTTGGCCAATGCCGGATATCCAAGGATGGCATTGTACGGTAGACGGATGTGGGCAACGTCGAAGTCGATGAGCTCGGTGCGGTAGTTGTTACGCTGGTCGAAGGTGACAAGGAGGCGAACCTGCCCTATCGGGGTGTTGGAGCCGTCGGTCATTCCTAAGAAAGGATTGGTAGGCTCTAGCTGATCGTATGGCACTTGAAGGCTGTCGAACGTCTCGACAGACAGGACATTGAGCCTTGCGCCGTCGTCGATGAGGGTCTTGGTGACTAGGACGTTGCTGATGACGGGTGAACAAAGCATCGGAAGGATGCCCACGGTCGCCGCGCACTTGAGCTGGTCCGCCAAGCTGAAGGTGATGGCGCACTTGGACCACCTGAGCGGGCGTGTGGCCTCGAGCCTGGGAAGGGCCGCGTTCACCTCACAAGCAAACTGTTTGAAGATGCGCGGAGGCTGGGGCCTGAGCACCACCGGAAGTAGGAGATAGCGCGTGGCTCCTAGAAGCCCCCAGCCCCATCATCCTGATGGTGGTCGCCGTTCCCCCTAGGTGGTGCCGGCAGCGGAGGGAGGCCAGCATTGCCCTGAGAATAGTTCTCACGAGGCTGGTCCCTCCAGGCGCCCTCGCGAGCCTGGTCCTCGCGAGGCCGGTCGTGCCACTTCGTCCTCCTCCTCGGCCGTAGCCCCGGTCGTTGCACTCGGGGCGCCGGCCGAAGCGTCCATCTCGAATGGCCTTGAGCTCTTGGGCGTCATTGGTGTTGTGGCTGTGTATGTTGTGGAAGGCACAGAACGGACGGCTGCCCATAGAGGACTCGGGGTGGTCCCGGCCGCGCTTTGTGTCCGGCTCTGCCGCCAGCACGGCTAATCCCTTGCGCTTCACGTCCTCGGACTCGCCTTTCTTCTCTTCTGGGTCGGCAGCAGGGCGCTCGAGGAGGGAGAGGCGCCCCTCCTCAGCACTTGCGCACTTGGTTGCCATGTTGAACATCTCCAGGGCCGAGCATAGCTCCTCGTGGATGGCGAGCTCCTCCTTCATCTTGACGTTGCGGACGCCATCGGAGAACACAGAGATGATGGCCTCGTCTGTCACCTTGGGGATCTTGAGGCGGATGTTGTTGAAACGATGGATGTACTTTTGTAGGGTCTTCCATGTTTGCTGATTTATGTGCCGTAGGTCACCTATGGCTGGCGGGCAGTCCTGAGTGCCCTGGAAGTTGGCAATGAAATGCTTGCGAATCTCGCCCCAGGAGGAAATCGATCTCGCGGGCTGGTTTAGGAGCCACAAGCGCGTGCCATCCTTGAGGGCCATGGGAAACCAGTTCACCATGACCTTCTCATCTCCGTTGGCTGCCTCGATGCTCAGCTCATAGAGCTGCAAGAACTCTGCGGGGTCGGGGGTGCCGTAGCGCGGAGTCAGGTCCGGCTTGAACTTGCGTGGCGAGACGATGGTGTGTAGCTCGGGGGTAAAGGCTCGGCAGCCTGCTGTGGTCACCGGAGCCCATCGTGGTGATGGAGCCTAGTCTTGGTACCCACGCACCGCCACCACCAGCGGCGCGTGGTCTTAACGTGGTGGTGCGGGGAGTGCAGGAGTGTTTTCTTGTGGTCGAGCGACAGCTTCCTTCTTCATGCGCGGGCGCACGGCGTGGCGGATCACGCCACGGGACCGCGCGTCTTGCGGCGATGACACCGTCTTGATGCGGAGGAGGCGGTGGCGCTCTGTGAGCTACGCGTCTCGGTGCGAGGGCGCCGTCTTGATGCGGAGGTGGCAGAGGCGCCCCGTGAGCTACGTCGCCCGCGGCTGGAGGTGGGCGAGGACGCGAGAGGGATGGTGCAGGAGAGCCCCCAGTGGCACTGACGAGCTCGGCGATGTGGTCCAGCCAGTCCTCGTAGAGGTCATCGACCGGGCGGTAGCACCAGAGCTCGCATGCCAGGAGCGGTGCGGCCTGCGTGTCTGTGGGCGCGCGGCGGGCATGGGACGACAAGCCGGCCGAAGTCAGCGACGGGGTGGCGGTGCGGCCGTCCTACCACACAGAGTGGTGCAGTAATGACGCTTGTTGCTCGTTCACTGCCGGGCCAGTGGCGGCGTTGGCAGCGGGTGATGGAGAACGGTGGGGAGGTCCGCCAACGGGCACCGTTTGAGTGACGCGGGCAGCAAGGGTGGCGCGGCGCTCAGCATGGGCTTGGCGAGCGTGAGACATGGATGTGATGGAGCAGTGGAACATGGATCGACGGAAGAAAAGCTTCAGTGCACCCTACCTGGTGCGCCAAATGTCGGATTACAGGTTCCGGCAAAACCCTTCAGGTTCAAACTCTGGGGTGCGCACGAAAATCTCTCTCCCCCTAGCTCACACTCTCGCCACGATCTCAAAGCCTAGCTCGCCGAACACAAGGAACAAGAGACACAACTGTTTATACTAGTTTGGGTCACAATTGTAGTGTAATATCCTACTCTAGTGTGGTGTGGTGGATTGCCTTGTAGGCTGGGGATGAACAAGTACAAGGGAAGAACATCCTCCTGAGGAGAGGTGTTCTTGAGATCGATGAGCTTGTGTGCTGAGGATGGTCTGAATGATCCAGCCAAGATCAGATCTCGGTACCCCTCCTACGATGGTGGCTAGTCCTATATATAGAGGCCCGGGTCCTCTTCCAAAATATTAGGTGGGAAGGGATCCCAGAACGGCCAATTTGAAGTTGGACAACTAGTACAAGTTATCCTCACAAAAGGTGGTCTTCGCCTACCAAAGGCTCTGGTGGTGACGCCGTTGTGGGCTCTGTGTTGACCTCCGTCCTGCTGGTCTTGGTCTCGTTGCACCAATATGGAAACCTTTGTCTGATACCTCGGGACTCCGCGCCTGCGCCTGCCTCTTTAGCACCAAAGAGGCAACCAGTACTCAGCGCGCACTAGCACTCGCCTGGCGCCCGCCTGGCCTTGGTCTTCATGGCTCACACCACGGAAACCTCATGAGGTGCCCCTCACCTTGATCTCCCCGCTCCTCACGAGCCAGCCTAGTGAGGCTGCCCCTGAGGAGGTCTTGTGTCATCCGCCTCGCGAGGCTTGGCCCCCCGCAAGGGTCTTGAGTGTTTGTTGATGAAGATGGGCCGTACCAGGCCGCTGGTGGAGCCACACCCTGGGCCGCAAGCAAGCAAGTCTGGGTACCCCCGTTCTCAGGACGCCGACAAGCTCCAGCCACCATGTCCATGACATGGCCACGCACGCAAGCACCTACACTCAGCGCCTCCACAGCATGCACACGCACACACCCAAAACCCGAACCCCTAACGCTCCACCGCACCGCACGCACACTCGCCGCCGCACCCGGCTACTTCGTCGATTGTGTCGCGTCGCCGTCGCCCGAGCCGAGCCATGCTCGTGCTCGAGCAGGTCCTGCTACCGCTTACCCTGCTTCTCCTCGCCGCTCTTGCCTCGAGCGCACGCCTCTTTCGCACACGCCCACACACCAGCGCGTCAGCTGCAGCTCGTGCTCAGCACGTTCATGCTAGAGCAGCGTCCCGTAGCCCGCTGACTTCCCTGTTTCTCACCCATGCCCGCCAAGCTGCTGTAGTCGCCCGCCGTGCCATGCTCAAGTCGAGCGCGAGCTTGAGGTCAAGCCACTGTACGCGCGCATCCTGTAGCTGCACCCTCATCGTCTTTCGCACCCCTACCAGCCCTTTGCAGCCACGGTTGCCGCAGCTATGCTCGTCTGCGTCCCCGGCAATCACCGTGAGCCATGGCTCCAAAAGCTCGACCTTCTGCAGTTCGCTCAAGTAACCTGGAGTCCTCATTTCTTTCACGATCACGGGCATAGCCGAGTTGGCTAGCACTGCCGGCATCCAGACCAGAGGTCCTGGGTTCAAGTCCCAGGCTCCCCAGTTTTTGCCCCCTTTTCTTTTCTTTTGCACACACGACCACTTGGGCCTGATTCCTCCTTGTTCGCATGGAGGAAGCTGACCAGTGCCTCTTCCTGGTCCGGAGGAAGGCGGCGCCTATGGTGAAGGTGGGGCCTGATCCCCCGTCGTCATCTACTGGCACTTTCTTCATTTTGGAACAATTTCTTCTTCTTTGCCGGTGCGGCCTCCGGGGTCTTTGGAGCTCCCTCTGCGTCTGGTCGCGCGGCCGTGGCAGCCTTGAAAGCGAGCTTGAGGGCCATGAGCGCGTCCTTGGTGTCCCCCGCTACGGTGAGAATGTCGCTGCTCCTCAGGATCTTCATGACGTTGTAGTCGGGGTGAGTCCCTGCCATGAACTTGGCGAGGGCCGGATACCCGAGAATGGCACTATACATGAGGCCGATGTGGGTGACGTCGAAGTCGATGAGCTCGGTGCGGTAGTTGTCGCGTGTACCAAAGGTGACAGGGAGGCAGATCTGCCCCAGAGGAAATGTGGAACCGCCGCCGACCCCCGAGAAAAGGCCTGGTGGGGAGTAGCTGGTCGTAGGGCACATGAAGCAGGCCGAAGGCCTCCATGAAGAGGACGTTGAGACCAACACCGCCGTCGATGAAGGTCCTAGTGACCGCTATGTTGCAGATGGTGGGGGTGCAAACCATGGAGAGTGCGCCGGCGCCGGCCGTGATCTTGGGGTGGTCCCTGGAGTCGAAGACGAGGTCGGCCTTGGGTGCCGCCCAGCCTGGAGGAGCCCCCCGACGCGACTGGATGACCCCCGCCTGTCAGAAGAGCTGCTTGACATGGCGGCTTGAGGCGGGCGCCTGCGACCCGCCGAGGATGGCGGGGACGACGTTAGGTGCCGGAGCTGCGAAGCGCGTGGCAAACAAATCGAGCAGCTCCTCCCGGGAGGCCACCGAAGACTCCGGCGGGTTGAGCAACCACGAGTGAGGCGCACCTACGAGAGCCATAGGGAGCTAGTTCTCCATGACCTTGCCATCGCCGCCTGCTGCCCAAACGGCCTCTGCTTATGCCTGGAGGAATTTTGTAGGGTCTGCCACGCTGTCTGCTACCTCTTGAGCATGTGTTGGTTTTCCCTTGAAGAGGAAAGGGTGATGCAGCAAAGTAGCGTAAGTATTTCCCTCAGTTTTTGAGAACCAAGGTATCAATCCAGTAGGAGACTACACGCAAGTCGCCTAGTACCTACACAAACAATCAAGGACCTTGCAACCAATGCGATAAAGGGGTTGTCAATTGAAAGCACAAGTGCTCCATGGGTAGTTTTTGTAATTAATGACAACATATCTCTTGTTGGAATAATGTTTTCATATAGTATATTTCACACAAGTTCAACAGATGGAGTGGCGTGGACAAGAGGATATGGAACCCTTTCAAGATTCTAAGGACAAAGGATTGGTTCAAGCTCAAAAAGCTCAAGACTCTTCATTTTAATTTTGGTGATCCAAGATCACACTGAGTCCCTAGGAAAGGCAATACTATTAAAATGAGGTGTTGCTTAATGGGTTACTTGCTCAAAATGCTTAGTGATATGCTCCAAAACCCTCAACCACTTTCCCATATCCACATATGTCCCAAACCAAAAGTCAAACTAGGCCCCACCGAGTTTAGTTGACATAGCCACTGCCACAAAACCCTAGGAAAGGCAATACTATTCAAACGCTGTATTTACCTCAGGCCTCTTTCCTCCCTTCTGTGGCCTTTCACCATCAGCCATTTTCTTCAGTTGAGGAATTTGAACAATCGAATTCTCTGAAGAAGTATGCAACTTCTTCGAGGAACGCTGCAAATGAGTTAAGTTGATGAGAACCTAGTGATTCAGCAGCTAACATCTGTACCTGTGAATAGAGTATAGTTGCGAGGAATTTGGAGAGGTCATGTGCGTTCTCAGAAGGTTTTTCAAAATGAACAGGTTTGAGGAATTTGACCAGATGAGTCTTGAAGATTTTCACTAAGCGTTCTTTGTCTTAGGCTCCAGAGTTGTATAGATCGAAGATCCACACAATTGAGGAATCTTGAAGAAAAATGATGCTTAGAGAAATGAATCAAGAACGGATGACTTGTGAGGTGTTCAGTGTGTGAAGATATGAAGAAAAAACACTTTTGAAGATTTTGTAGATAATCATTCGAATCAACGAGGGCAGTAAAAGTAACTTTTAATTACCCTGGACGAAGAACACGACGAACTGGAGTGAGGAGATGTGAAGTTTGTCTGTGCAGATCTTCCACGCCCTAACTTGGCGGAGGAAGATGGCTACGGCGGCGGCGGAGTGAAGATGTCCGCGGTCGGCGCGAGTATGTCGGCGACGAGGTCGAGGCAGTGAAGCTCTTCCTCACCGGCGGCGATGAAGTAGCGGCGGCGCTAGGGTTTGAGAAGCTCGAGCTGGAGAGAGAGGTCGAGTGGAGTAAAAGAAGTGAGGAAGGGAAGGAGGGGTATTTATAGCCACGGTGAAAAACCGCTCGCCCGAAGAAATTGTACGAAGGTGCCCTTGACCCTTCTCATTCGCATGACATGTGTCACCCACGTAGTGAGAGGTGGAGATCATGTTAGATCGTGGGTGAGTGGATAAGTGTATCGTGGGATGCGGAATGGTTTGATCGGCAAGACCAAAAATTTCGATAAGATAGCTTTTAAAGTTCCGTTGGCAATTTCTTCAGCTGACAAGGACACGGTGAAGATTTTGAACGAGTTTCAAATAGAACGCACATGAAGAATTTGTGAACAGATTGGGTTGAGTATAGCATAGAGGGGAAGGGTCCGATCACATTCACTTAGCAGAAAACCAACTTGAAGAAATAGCAATAAGTGAATGATGTAGAGGACATAAACTCATATATATATATATATAGCCAATGAAGAAAAATGACGGAACCAGTGAAGACTATGCAAAGTTGAAGAATATGAATAATTCGAGGAATTTCAAGTTTTGGTGGTGGCATGACCCACCGTATAAGAATGATGATTTCAGATACCGCGTACAATTATCGTAGGGTTCTGAGAATCAAATTCTTCATTAATTTCTTCACACTAAGAGTGTTATTCTTCATTGATTGAAGAAAAACGTTTCTTCATGTGTTGCACATCTAAGTCATCAATTTTGCATAAGTGTTAGGATGAGTGTCCTTTTCAAAGAACATTCGAAGATTCTAGGATATTTAGCTCACACCACAACTTGCTAAATCTCTTCTCATCCAAGGGCTTTGTGAAGATATCGGCTAGCTGTTCTTCAGTGTTCACATGCTCAATAGAAATGTCGCCCTTTAACACACGATCACGAAGAAAATGATGACGAATATGAATGTGCTTTGTTGTTGAGTGCTGAACTGGGTTGTGAGCAATCTTGATGGCACTCTCATTGTCACAGAAGAGAGGCACATTCTTCATGTTGACGCCGTAGTCCTTGAGAGTTTGCTTCATCCATAGCAACTGGGCACAGCAAGAACCAGCGGCAATGTACTCAGCTTCAGCAGTAGATAGTGATACGCAATTCTGTTTCTTTGAGGACCAACAGACCAAAGATCGTCCGAGGAAATGACATGTACCAGATGTTGACTTGCGATCCACAAGATCACCAGCATAGTCAGAGTCAGAATATCCAACAAGATCAAAAGCCGAGCCCTTGGGGTGCCATAATCCAAGTGTTGGTGTGTGAGCTAGATATCGAAGAATATGCTTCACAGCCTTATGGTGTGATTCCTTCGGTGCAGCTTGAAATCAGGCACACATGCAAACACTAAGCATTATATCTGGCCTAGATGCACATAAGTATAATAAGGAACCTATCACGGAGCGGTATACCTTATGATCGAAGTCAATACCATTTTCATCAGTGCACAGATGGCCATTTGTGGGCATAGGAATTTTGACGCCTTTGCAATCTTGCATGTCGAATTTCCTCAGTACATCCTTGAGGTATTTCTCCTGAGATATGAATATGCCATTGTGTTGTTGACGAATTTGAAGACCCAAGAAGAATTTCAACTCTCCCATCCTAGACATTTGATATTCTTCACTCATCAAATAGGCAAATTCATCACTATAACGTTGGTCAGTACATCCAAAGATAATATCATCAACATATACTTGGCACACAATCAATTCACCATCATAAGATTTAGTGAAAAGAGTAGGGTCGAGTGAACCGGGTTTGAAGCCTTTCTTCATGAAGAGTTCCTTCAAAGTATCATACCAAGCCCGTGGGGCCTGCGTGAGGCCATAGAGGGCCTTGTTGAGTCTGAAGACTTTGTCAGGATTCTTTGGATCTTCAAAACCTGGGGGTTGAGCAACATATACTTCTTCCTCAAGCTTACCATTGAGGAATGCACTTTTCACATCCATTTGATATAGAGTGATATCATGATGGTTAGCATAAGCAAGTAATATGCGAATAGCCTCGAGTCTAGCAACAGGTGCAAAAGTTTCATCGAAATCAATTCCTTCAACCTGTGTGTAGCCTTGAGCTACAAGCCATGCCTTATTCCTCACCACAAGACCATTTTCATCTTGCTTGTTGCGGTAGATCCACTTTGTGCCGATGATATTGTGCTTGCGAGGATCTGGATGTTTGACCAGTTCCCAGACATTGTTGAGCTCGAACTGATGTAATTCTTCTTGCATGGCCTGAATCCACTCAGGCTCCAAAAATGCTTCATCTACCTTAGTGGGCTCTGTAATAGAGACAAAAGCATACTTCCCACAAAAGTTAGACAAATGTGAAGCTTTTGAGCATGTGAGAGGACCTGGCGCTTTGATGTCATTGATGATCTTTTCAACTTGCACTTCTTTTTCAATGCGAGGATGAGCTGGTTGTCGTTGAAGAGTTTGATCAGCGTTTTCTTCAGCACCATTTTCTTCAGCATTTTCTTCAAGTGCATTAGCTCGACGTTCTTCATGTTCTGGAATGAATTCTTCAGTAGATTCTTCAGTAGGAATGACATCCTCAGTAGCCTTGAACTTGATAGTTTCCTCAGGTGCTGGTTCATCTATCATAGTAGGTAGGTGCTCTCTTTGCGAGCCATTAGTTTCATCGAACCGCACATCTACAGTTTCAACAACTTTGTGAAGAACATTGTTGAAGACTCTATAGGTGTGCGAGTCCTTTCCGTAACCAAGCATAAAAACCTTCATGTGCTTTCGATGCAAATTTTGAGGTGTGATGAGGATCTCTAATCCAACATTTAGCACCGAAGACTTTTAAATAACTTACATTGGGTTTCTTTTCAGTGAGGAGTTCATAGGCAGTCTTTTTGAAGAATTTGTGAAGATATACTCTGTTGATGATGTGGCACGCAGTATCAATTGCCTCAGTCCAGAAACGACGAGGCGTTTTGTATTCATCAAGCATAGTGCGAGCCATCTCAGCAAGAGTCATGTTCTTGCGCTCCACGACGCCATTCTGCTGAGGAGTGTAAGGAGTAGATAGCTCATGAGTGATACCAAGTTCATCAAGATAGTCATCGAGACCAGAATTCTTGAACTCAGTGCCATTGTCACTTCTGATGTGCTTGATCTTCACACCAAAGTTGGTTGAAGCCCTCGAGGAAAATCGTTTGAAGACTTCCTGCACTTCATGTTTGTAAGTAACAAGGTGTACCCATGTGTAACGAGAATAATCATCAACAATAACGAAGCCATATTGAGATGCTTCATTTGAGATAGCAGAATAATGATTAGGACCAAAGATATCCATGTGAAGCAATTCAAATGGGCGAGTGGTGATCATGATAGTCTTCGCTGGATGCTTGGCCTTGGTCATCTTCCCAGCTTCACAGGCTCCGCATAGGTGATCCTTGAGGAATTTGACATTCTCGATGCCAATGACATGCTTATTCTTCGCAAGCGTGTGCAAATTCCTCATGCCTGCATGACCAAGTCGTCGATGCCAGAGCCAGCCTTCTGAAGCTTTTGCAAGTAAGCACACGGCTGGTTGTGGTCCTGTAGAGAAATCAACAATATACAGGTCTCCTCTCCTAAAGCCTTCGAAGACTTTGGAATTATCAGCTTCCATAACCACAACACAACGGTACTTGCCAAAGACAACAACCATATCAAGATCACAAAGCATTGAGACAGACATAAGGTTGTATCCTAAGGACTCAACAAGCATGACTTTGTCCACGTGTCGATCCTTTGTAATCGCAACCTTACCTAGACCCAATACCTGACTTTTGCCTTTGTCAGCAAAGATGATATGCTTCAAATGCGACGGAGATAATGGAGCATCCATCAATAGATTCTTGTCACCAGTCATGTGGTTTGTACATCCACTATCAAGGACCCACTCAGTGGCTTTGGGTTGATCATCCTGCAGATGAATTAGTGCAGCTTACAAACTCATATACTTCATCAGTGAAGAATATGACATCAATTCATCAGATCAATTTCATCAAGTAAAAGAACTGATAAAGCAATATGAGGACGTGAGAAATGAAAGTTCATTTCTTCATGATTAGCCTGCGTCCTATCAGGCATGCTCAGGTCTCCAGCAAATTCTTTAGACGATTACGTGCGTCTGGAAACCTGACCCTGCAGAAGAGATTAGTTCTTTTTCTTCACCACCCACATCTAAAGGGGTGGCAAAGAGTTCATCATTCTGCGAGCTCCATACGAAAAGGATGGCATGAAAGCCAGTCCATTTCGTCTCACATAAGAGGGGTTAGAGTAAGCATAAGAGTATGCAGAGAAATTCTTCGAGGACTTATGGACATAATGATTTGAAGAATAATGCACATATCCATAATCCTTAGATCTTCCCTGCGAAACAGACGGGTTAGCACGATGATGTTCATATGAGGACTTTGATCCATATGAGGAATTTGGTCCATATGAGGAATTTGATCTGGGGTTCCTATTCTTCACAGGTGGAGTCATGATGACATTCACCTAAAGATTATCAAGACATCTTTTGGGAATCCAGATTTTCTTCATAGGGGAGCCATTCCTGCAGTTAGTGCCAATATATCTAGCAAATACTTCACCATTCTGATTTTTGATTAAGCTTATAGTTGGAGTCAATTGACTCATCATCAGAATGAGGAGATTCACATGCAAATCCAGATAAGTTAGATGGATCAACTGGAGGTCCCTTTGCAGCAACCCATGTAGTTTTGGGGTACTGCTCAGGCTTCCAATATGTGCCATCAGCATTGAGTTTCCTCTCAAAGGCGATACCCTCTTTCCTAGGGTTCCTATTGAGGATCTGCTTTTTAAGCACATCACAAAGAGCCTGATGCCCTTTGAGGCTTTTGTACATGCCTGTCGTGTACAATTCCTTCAGCCCTGCATTGTCAGTGATACTAGCAATGTCCTCAGATGAGGAATTAGTGATAGCAGAGGCATGTGAAGAATTTGAAACATTAGTAGCATTTGAACATTCAGTTGAAGAATTAGCAGATTCACGTTCAATGCACTTCAAGCATGGAGGAACAAATTCTTCCTGAGATGCGCTGATTTGTTGAGCAAGTAATGAATCGCGCTCCTTCTGAAGATCTTCATAACTCACTCTTAGCTTCTCAAGGTCTTGCTTTCTTTGAAGAAATTCATAAGAAAGCTTCTCATGATCCAATAAGAGAGTGTTATCATGACTTTCAAGTTTGTCAAGCTTGGACTGAAGTCTCTGAAGATTTTCAGTCAAAGTTTCAGTGCGATCCATTTCTTCACCCAACATATCATCACTTTTATTTAGCATGTTTTGAACCTTTTCTAAAGCCCTTTGTTTTTTTATAGCAATCTTAGCCAGTTTAGAATAGCTGGGTTTAAGGTTTTCATCAGATTCATTCTCACTTGTTTCAGAGGAGGTATATTTGAGTACCTTGGCACCCTTTGCCATGAAGCAATAGGTGGGAGCGTAGTCATCATCGCCTTCATTAGCTTTGTTGGTGAGGTCATTTTCTTCAGTGTTGAAGATAGACTTGCTGACGAATGCAGTAGCGAGAGCAAGGCTCGCCACTCCGGATTCGGACTCCTCAGATGACTCCTCTTCCTCATTTTCTTCAGATTCAGCCTCAGAGTCCATTTCCTTGCCAATGAATGCCCTGTACTTCTTGGAGCTGCTCTTCTTGTGATATGAAGGCTTTGAGGATTTTGATGATGAGGATTTTGTGGATTTCTTCTTTTTCTTTGCATCATCAGAACTGTAATCCTTGTATTTCTTCTTCTTTGATTCCTTTTTCCACTGAGGACAATCTTGAATGAAATGTCCAGGTTTCTTGCACTTGTGACAGAGCCTCTTCTTGTAGTCACTGGATGAGGAATCATTGCTCCTTGAGGATCTTTCAAGGCGACCACGTCTTGAGAACTTTTGGAACTTCTTCACGAGCAGAGCCAGATCATGGCTCAGTTCTTCAGGATCACCAACGCTGCTACCAGAGTCTTCATCTTCGGACTCAGATACTGCCTTGGCCTTTAGTGCACGTGTTCTGCCATAGCTTGAACCATAGAGATCTCTCTTTTCAGCAAGTTAGAACTCATGAGTATTTAGCCTCTCGAGAATATCAGCAGGATCAAGTGACTTGTAATCAGCACGTTCTTGTATCATCAATGCCAGAGTGTCAAATGAGGAATCAAGCGATCTCAGCAATTTCTTCACCACCTCATGGTCGGTGATGTCAGTGGCACCAAGTGCTTGAAGCTCATTTAAGATGTCAGTGAGGCGATTGAAGGTTTGTTGAACATTTTCATTGTCGAGTCTTTTGAAGCGGTT